>NC_049260.1:119242990-119548989 GCF_011100685.1 Canis lupus familiaris
TCCTACCCCCATCCCGGGCAGCTGGACCTGGGTCCAGGGTTACTACAACCAACTATCCTCACCAACTCATGTTTAAACACACGTGCACGCACCCGCGTGCACACACACGGGCACACACGCACACACACACGCCCTGTGTGCGAGGTTGGCCCGGCCCAACCCAGCAAAGGATGGGTCTGGTATGTAAAGTGAGGCCCGTGCCCCGGGCCTAGAAGTCTGAATCAGGAATCCCGGGTTACACGTCTGGACAACCCTCAACTCATCCCGGCCTCCCCCGGCACCTGTCTGCCGGTGGGGCCTCTCCTAACCCTGCCTCCTGTTCCAGCTCTTCCTGTTCAGACCAATTTCCCATCCTCCAGTGGGGGGAGGTCACGTCATGGCGCAACTGACTTAAGACCTGGCGTCTCCCGTGGAACACTGCAGGTCGAGGGGTTCAAGAGAACACTACGGCAGAAAAGCCAGCTCTAATTGGCAGAAACGAGGTCGTTGAGTCGGCTACGCACTCCACATACTCGTTCTCCCTGCTGAGAAAGCACAAAGCATTCCTGCCCTGCAGACCTGGAGCTGCTGCCGACTTATCCCTGGGGTTGCCCGTGTCCCTGAGAGCCCAGCGCAGGATCGAGGGCCTTTGATCAATACACAAGACACAGAAGCACAATATCTCTATTACACCCAAAAGAGTTAGAAAGCACGAGATCCGTCATTCGCGCACAGCTAGTGCAGCTGGCATCCTGCGGAACGTGGGGCCCAAGTTGGGGTTGTGCAAGGGAGCAAAGACAGAAAATCCTCTAGGCCAGGATGGCGTGGCAGTGAGCTTAGGAGCAGGAGCTCTGTGGCTCTTCCCCGCTCAAGCCCCATGGCGGCCGTCACAACCCACTGCTAGGGACAGCCCTCAGCGCCCCATCCCACGAGTGGGTTATGACACAAGATGGGGAAGGAGCCTGCGCTGCCCCCGAGAGGCTCCCTCCCCACAGAGGACAGAGGTCCATGGGGTGGACCCACCAATCCAATCTCGGGCCTTATCTCTACACTCTGGCAGGGGAAGATTCTTACATGTCCTTCCCTGAAACGAAAACCACTTCCTGATCCAGGCCACTCTCAAAAGCCCGCCCTGTCCCCAGTTCTCCACTCTGCCCACTAGTGCCTCCTCCTCCAAACTTCCTGATTAGCATGGATTTGCCTGCCCCACTGGGGCTCAGCACTGGGCCCCTGGGAACTGCAGGGCCACGGGTCTCCTATTCTTGGTCCTCCAGAAAGGCAGCTGGCCTTCCCGTGAGCCGGTGGCCTGCTGGGCCTTCAGGGGTGTGAGGCCACCATGAGGCCAACGTTCTGGCAAAGTGGCATGTCTCTGGCTAAGGGGCAGCTTGCATTCCATGGCCTGGTGGCCGAGCTCGCGGCCCCGGGCCGCCGGGGGTGGCTTCGAGCCCCAGAGAAGTCCGAGGCCAGGTGCTGAGGTTCCTCACCTGGTCCGTTCCAGGCGCTTCAGCAACATGGAAGACGGAGCTTGCCCGCAGCCCCGGCAGGCTGAAGCACCAGAGGGGCTTGGTCTGTGGGCCGGGATGCCAGCAGGGGCTCGGGTGTTGGGCACTCCCTGGGGTGGGGGCGACAGCCGCGGGGTTTGGAGAGAACCTTCAGGAGGAAAGCCTCTGCGGGGAAGTGTGCACCGTAGACTGGCAGGTTAATGTCAGAGGCTCCGCGGGTCTTGTGCATACCTCCGGCTCTAGCAAGTCAGTGGAGTGGTGCAAGGTGCAGGGACACGTCCCAGGCCACCATGTTCGGCCCAGCGCAGGCCCTCAGAAATGGTCGGGGGTCCATGTTGCTGGGATGGACGTCGCCGCCAGGTCCCTGGAGGGCTGGGCCCACTGTGCTCCTCCAGCCTCCAAGCAAAGGAACCTCCTCCTCCCCAGGGTGGTCCTGGCAAAAAGCCAAGCTGCTCCTCGGGAGCCCCCAGGCTCCTCCGGGACCTCCGCCACCCGGGATGCACGGAGGTACAGCCAGGGAAGTGGGAGCCCCAGACCTCCATCAGGAGGGTCCTAACGGGGTTCGACCCGAATCTAGGCCAGAGGCAGCCCCAGCCTCCTGGGAACCCCTGTGGACGGGCACAGGGTCCCCTTTTAGCCCCCTTTTAGGTCTCTGGCCCTGGGAGGTATTCGGTGACTTTCTTGGATTTGGCATGACAGCGGGGGCCGAGCCCAGCGGCTGGGGGGTGGGTTGAGCTCAGGTACCAAGGATGGTATGTCCACCAGATGAGCTAAACTAGCCCCGGGGCTGTCCTGTTGGCATTGCCCACTCCTGCTGGTCACAGTTCCAAAGCTAGTGGGGTGGGGACCTCCCGGGAAACCTAGTAGAGCCCCAAAATGAACCCGCACAGACCAAAATCGGGAAGGACAGATGGCTCCCGATTAGAACCGGATAGAACCGGGAGGCATCCCCCCCTGTGAGGGACCAAGCTGAGTCCTCTTCCAAATTGCTCTGGTGCAGCCCTATGCCCCGGGACCACTGGTTGTGCCAAGAGGCACCCTAGGGAGGCGGGAGGGTGATCGAGGCCATGCAGGTCATCGGCCCAAATCCGGCAGCCCTAGCGTCCCCATGAGAAGTGGAGGACACGTGGACATCTGCCTCCCCGCCCCCCTGCGCACAGAGGTGGGGCCGCGGGAGGGACCCAGTGACACGAAGGCCTTTTCTGAGCCGGGAAGAGAGGCTTGCCCACCCCGGAAACCAAATGGTCTAAACCCTGGTTCTTGAAGTTGGAGCCTCCAAACCTGCGAGAACATGAGGGGCTGCGGGGACACGGCCGGCTTCCCACAGAGCAGAACCCGAGCGGCCCGGAGCTCAGGAGGGGAACCCACGCCTCCTCGCCCGGCACCAGGAGACCCCGGGGCCGGAAGACAGCTGTGCCCATCTGTCCCCAGCGTCACACAGTGGATGTTCCCTGGACGAGGTGGAAGGAGCATGGTCTTCGACCCTGGGAGCCCACGTGCGAGTTTTCAAAAAGCTAGAAGTCACGCAGCCCACTCCAACATGCCCGAGCACGCGTGTCCCGGCTGCCAGGACAAAAGTCATGGGTTCCCTCCCAGATCTGAAGCCCGGGAGTTGAAGGGTACGGTGCCGGCAGGCTCACGACCTCCTGTTCCTTCTGCGAGTGGCCACACTGTTGCCGCTCTGCACACGGTCCCCCCCGCGTGCGTGCACGCCCCAGGCGCTGTCGCCTTCCCCACGTCCCCTCCTACTCTTCCTGAGGACACCAGCCATATGGCTTTAGAGTTCATGTTCACTGGCTCCGTCTGAACCCCGTCAGCACTTGGAAGGCCCAAAGTCCAGCAACACACACATTCGGAGGTGCTGGCGTATGGTGGCAACATGTGAATCTGGGAGGCACGGCGATTTGGTCCCTAACAATGACCAGTGGACACCCTGGGAGTCAACAGGAAGACAACCCGTGGGGGAGGCCCGGGAGGATCCTGCACACAGGGCCACCTGTGCCCGAAGATTTGGGTGGCACCACTCTCCTGGAATGTGGAGGTGTTCACCCTCCTGGAAGCCCCCCACATCCCATTAATATTGGGATATCATGGAGGCATCCACGTGTTGCCACGATTGATTATTGATTGCTTGAGCCTGGGTAACACATCCTCAGCGTGACAGAACGACTTCCCTCCTCACGGGCCCGGGATCAGAAGATGAGCGTTGCCTGGTTCCCAATCTCCACATCCGGAGAAAGCAGGCCCGAGACACACGCTAACGACCGCGATGTCTGTGGACGCCAATGTGGACCAGGCCTTGTACGTCGGGGTGGCACCCTGCCAAAGTACAGCAATGCTTGACCTTGCAGGGAGACTATGCCCGTGTCACCCTTGTGACCGTATGAGCCGTGTGACCGTGCACACGATCAGGCTAGCGGAACGTCCATCGGGGCAGGGGGAGCCGTACAACGCCCCAGCAGGTGAGCGCCCTCCAGGGGCCAAGCCCGAAGGTGTGGACCTCAGGGTCCTCCCTGCCGCCAGCAGGGGTCCAGCTGTCCTCCGAGGGGGGGGGGGTCATCTTGCCGACGCTCCACGTCCCATGATTGGGGGACCGTGGGAGTGCCGGGCACCGATGCCACAGCAGCCTGACACAGACCCCTGCCCACGCGACCTCTTAGTAGCGCCTCGGGGTCACGATCCTTTCTACCTGGATGCCAGGCCCCAGGGACACGTGGGGGCAGGACCGAGTGTGTGAGGAAGGAGAGGATCGCACACGCATGGGGCTGGAAGAGCTATGCTCCCTCGAGGGCCACCCTGGGGTTCAGGCGTGGCCCCGGCCGAGTCTGGCCCCTTGTCGCCCAGCTGAATGGGGCCCCATGTCATCCCGCAGGCTCATTGCCCTGGGCAGGCTGCACGTCAGCCACCCATCAGGTCAGCAGGTGAATACTCAACCCAGGGGGTCTAAGGACCCGCACTGCATCCCCACAGGGGACAGTCCCGGGGATCCTTGGCACTCCCGCTCTCTCTGGGGGTGGGGACAGCCTGGCTTGGCTAACTCTGGCCCTGAGGACAGGCAGGGAGGCCCAAGTCGGGCCCAGGAATGGCCCAGGGCAGGTGCCAGTGGTATTGTCACACAGGGCAGGCAGGTAGAGGCCAGACAGTAGGTCAGAGCCCGGCCAAGGGGGTGCATTCAAAGCAGGCTTGGCCATCGCTGGGCACGGGGGCTCCTGAGGAGCAGAACCGCAGCTGAGGCGCCTCTTGCCAGCCTGTCAGGGCACCGGCTCAGGGCATCTAGAGAATGTCAGGACTTCTTGCTGAGGACAGGGGACCTCGTGCATAATCCGCCGTGGCCTGCTGACAACTGCCAGACACCTGGCCGCTGTGTGTGAATACAGACATTGCGGGACAGGACCTGGCACCCCGGAGATGCCTCCCCAAGGACCCACATGCTGGTACTCGGGCATCCTGAGTGCTCCGTGCCAGCAGTCCATGGTGGCCTGGATCAAACCCCGGGCCCCAGCAGTCAATTCTCTCCCAGGAGAGCATGCAGGGTCCCCGCATCCAGCCGGGGCTGTCCCACAGGGCCTGATCCTGGGACTTGTCCCAAGGCCACAAGCCTCAGGATGGTGGGTGCTCCTCCTTCCCCCTCTCGTGGGGTAACTGACCTTCTGCACTTCCTGCCTCCTGGGGACCCAAAGGCCCTCCTGCCCGGCTCTTACAGAATCCTCATGTGAGCCAGGGGGCCTGTGGGGTGTGGGGGAGCATCCCGGTCACCACTGCCATCACCCACTACACTTTCCTCTGCTCAAAGTACCCTTTTCGGGACCCTAGGGTCCCGGCGGCTCTGGGGATGGCTGATAGGTACACACCCCGTCTCTGCCTTAGCCTCATAGAACCAACCTCGCAGTGGCCTTCACGAGGACACCAGCTTCACAGAACGATGGCTATAACCCAGGAGTTCTCTGACAATACCCACTTGGCACAGTCGCCAGGGTCACCAGGCTAGGAGTGTCATTTACCAGCCCCTAGGACATGGACCGCCAGAGAACCCTGGTCAGCACCCCCGGGAGCACAAGTAGGCAGAGAGGGACGGCCAGAGCAAGATGAGTGCCTGTGAGCAGCAGCACTGGGGAGAGAGCAGTTGGCAGTGGGGAGACAGGACCAAGCCCCAAGGTCTGCAGGCTGAGGCCACGGTCAGGAAAGACAGGGCAGGGTGGGCAGCAGAGGCTGTGGGGGCTGCCGACTGGGCCCCAGAAGCAGGACGTCCCAGATCCTGCCCCGGCCACTGGGCAGCGGGCTGCCGGACTCCCGAAGGAACCTGGTGCGGGGCATGAGGGGTTTGATGGCCGTGACTCGGGGATCCAAGGGTCAGGTGGCAGGAAGGACTGCCCACCAGGGCCTCTCTGTGGGGCACAGAGGCTCGTCTACAGAATGTCCCTACGCATCCACCGGCTGTGGGGCGGGTGCTTCCAAGGCAGGATCACATCTGATGGTCACTACTTTGCACACTCACCTGGCTGTGGTGGTTCAGGGGCAGCAATCCCTCCTCAATCCTAGCACCTTGCTGCAATTACTGTGGCAGGAACCTCAGAAATCTCCATGGGCTGGCAATGTGCTCTTTCCCCTGATGCACTGCCACTTGCCATTCTCTGCTACTGTCCCATTTCAGGAGAGACCGGCACACGGGACCACTGACAAATGAGGACCGTTAGTGGTTGGGAGAAGGTCCAGCCTTATTGTAACGTCCACCACCACACCCCCTGTCTTAAGAATTTGCTGTTCCTGTGACATATCCCAGGATGGGAGAGCAAGGGGAACCGAAGAGAAACTGAGCAGAATGAGCTGTCTGCACACGACCCTCCAAGACCACATAGGATTCAATGGCCGTGACGCCGGGGTAGGCTTCTTGCCCCTCTGGGGGCAACACAGAGCTCCCACAATTCCAGGAAAAGCTCGGGGCTGGCAAGCTGGCGCAGGTCTCAGGGCACCCTCCCCGCATTCCCGTGGGGATTCCCGCCGCTAGACACAGTCCCTGAAGGTGGCGTGACCCTGGTCCCCTCTTGTCCTCACTGCTCACACGCAGAGCCTTGCAGGGAGCAGAGCTCAGCCGATGTGTGGCCATGAGGGAGCTGCCAGCAGGGCTCCCCTGGCGTTAGGACCCTTCTCTCCCGTTCCTGAAAAACCAAGTGAATGCAGCAGCGCACATCGACGTTGCTTTGGAAAAATGGCACACGGCAGGGGTAGAAATGAGAAGTGAACAAGGTTTATTTTCCTATTTCCATACTCCAGCACTTGCCTGCTGCACTCTTGGCCTTTCCAACAGATTCCAACGCCATTGCCCTGTGATTTCATCCAGAACCCAAACAAGGAGGGAAGGTCTCCCAAATTGTATGCAGGACATGACAAAACTCTAACACTTGAGCTTGGCAAGTATGATCTCAAAGGGGTGCGTGTCACTCACACACGGGCTGGGGAACCCTTCTGTCCCAAGGAACAAACATGGGGAGCTTCCTCAAAGAAACCAAGCTCTGGATGCCAGGGTCATTGCAGAGCCCAGGCCCCCAGGGAGGCTCTTGGCCCTGCTTTCCCCCTACTTGCCCTGGCCCTTAACCCCTGAGAACGCCCAGGCTTTTCTCTTTACACACCCAACAGGACAACACCGGGAGGAAGCACCCTAAGGCCTCCCTTCATACCGGCCCCACAAAAGATTGGAAAGGGCCTGGCTGCCCTTGGAGCTGCAGCTCCCTCTTCCTTATCTCAGAATCTGTTCTCACAGGACCAGGGAGGACCCCAGGTTTTTGCTACCGACCTGGAGCATAAAGTCCATGACCTGAAGGTTGTTGGTTTCCTCGGAGGACCTGGGCCCCCACAGGAACTCAAAGCGGGCAGGGTCGCTGCCTGCCACCTGCCGGCGCCCCAGGTAGCCTTCCTGCACACAGACGGTGAGGTGGTCCCCAGGCTCCCCACAGACGATTTGCTCTTGGCCATCTTTCATCCCCGTGAACCCCAGAGCCTCCCACACCTCCTCGGAGACACATCCGTCCTGCAGGAGGATCAACCCCAGGACCAGCCCCAGGAGGCTGGTCTTGGGGATACCCCACTGATCGCTCAGCATCCCATCCCAGGTGAGGCCCAGGATGGGGTTGAGGACGTAGGAGTGCTCCCTGGGATCCACTTCAATCACGTCTAGGCCAAAGACCAGCCGCAAGCAGATGGACGCTTGGCTCAAGATGGCGGGGAAGTCGTCCTGGTATTCTGGGGTGAAGACCTCCAGCATCTCTGCCTTGCTGGTGGGCTGCTTGTTGCGATACTTGAGGAGCAGGAATACCACCAGGGCAGCCGTCTTCATGCGGAAACTGCCCTCCACCAAGGGCTCCTCATCTCCCGCCTCCCCTGGGCCG
Organism: Canis lupus familiaris; assembly: GCF_011100685.1. Lineage (NCBI taxonomy): Eukaryota > Metazoa > Chordata > Mammalia > Carnivora > Canidae > Canis > Canis lupus. The sequence goes on from NC_049260.1 coordinate 119,250,855, forward strand.
CTGGGGCCAGGAGGCTCGGGCTGGCCAAGGCCACCAGCTGCCCCACCATTGGGGGAGCGGTCGGCACTCTGAGAGCTCTGGGGAGCACTCAGGGCCGCGGGAGTAGCAGACCCCTCCTCTGGGGGGCCAAAGACCATGCCAGAGAAGGACAATGAAGGGCAAGACGACAAGGAGGAGGGGGAGGAGGAGGGGAAGGAGGAGGGGGAGGAGGATAGAGAGAGGAGATAGGTGGTATGGGGGAGATGGGGTAGAGGGGGAAGGTGGAGCCTCCTCCTCCCCTTCCTCCTCCTCCTCAGCCCCAGACAGCTGGGCATCCCCAGGCCCTCGGCCTCCTCTAGGTCTTCTCCCTGCTTCCAAAGCTCGCTGCTATTCCTCAGGGGCATGGTGTCAGATTCGGGCTGAACCTGAAGACAGAGTTGGGAGAGCTTGTCAGGGGGCAGCCCGGCCAAGACACCCCGAGGTACCAGGTCTGACAGGGGGCCGTGCCCGGCTCCCCTGCAGAGGGGTCCCCTGTGTTGGGCTGGGAGAACCCCTGACATCAGGCTCAGAGAGAGCGTGCACTTCACCTGGCCAAGTGGCTCTGGCTCGCGCCTCCTCACCTCTGTGTCCTGAGGGACCCCCGCCTCAGACCAAGGCCTCTGCTGCCAGTTCTTGAAGTCCCTGCAGGAGGGAAGGAGGAGGGTCCTCAGGGTGCAGACTGCCAGCCCAGCCCTGGGGCCCAGTGTGGACAGGACGGCTGCCACATTCTCTGGGAGGTCTCCTGCAGTCAAGGTGGGGAGTCCCCTCCTCAGCCTCTCAAAAGACTGCCCCGGCCCTGTCCTTCTCTGGCCAAACTGTCCCTGCAAGATCACAGGTCCCCAACACTCCACAGGAGGAAGCCAGGGGCCCAGCCTTGGCCACACCTGCCAAAGTCTCCAGGATTCTTCCTGGATCATGCATAAGGGATGGGCCAGCTCTGGCTTCCATCTGGGCTGGGATGGGGGCACCTCTGGGTCTTCACCTGGACCCCACGCAAGGCCTGGGAAGACTCTCCGGCTGGCCCTGAGGCTACCCTCCTTGCACCTTCCTTGCAAGGGCCCCTGCCACGACCCCCCCCAGCCAAAGTCCAGAGAAATCAGTTGGGCCACCTGTCCCGCCTCTCCCCATGGCCCACACAAACGGCTGGGGCGGCCTGGTCCCTAGGGATCCTGCTGTGGGAGGCATCCCCTCATATGTCACGTCGACTGTCGCCAGTGCCTGGTCCAGGGCTAGGGCAGGGCACCCGCCTCCTCTGCTGACCTGAGTCCAGACCCTCAGGCCCAGGCCCTCCGCTCCCTGAAACATTATCCTGCCAGGGCCTGCTCTTCCTCCGGGCCCCCAACCTCCCATAGAGGAGACGTGCCCCTCACACCAAGACCGTACCAACCCCAGGTCAGCCCACCTTCCTGCCCCCACCCGCCCCAGGGACAAGTGAGCATTCCACTGAGGGCCAGATCTCTCCCATCCTCCGTGGGCTGCCCAGAGGCAGGGCCCCACTCCACTGCACTGCTTCTTGGCTCATGGGCCAGGTGGGGCCAGCCAGGACGTCCCCAAGGTCCTCACCCTGACTCCCCGCTGGCCATACACCCTCCACACACACCCTCACCAAGCAACCCCGGTCCTGCTACTTTGAAGCACAAGCCCTCAGGCCCTAACACTCTCAGAGGTGGACATCAGGACCGTAGCAATGGGCTCATCTTGCACAGGGGCCTCCTTCTTCCCTGGACTGGCACGTGCTGGGCCCAGGGTCCGTCAGTCCTCCCTCTGGTCCTCACCCTTCAATCCCCCTCAGGCCCCGGGTCGGCTCTGGGCAGTCTGCAACCCTGCTCCTTCCTCCAATTCCCCAGGCTCTAGGAGACTTGGCTGCAAGCCAGGGCACGCCCCAGGAGGTCCTCGGGCCCTGGGGGCTCCCAGGACCCACTCTAGGGCTGCGTTCCTAGGGCTGCAGTTCCCCTGTAGTCCTGGCCTTGGCCACCAGCCACACGTGGGCCATTGCCTCCCACTCCACCTGACCCCACCGCAGCCCCCACCCCTGGAGGCAGTGCTCCAGCCCAACCGCCACAGGTGTGGGAGGCCCTGTCACATACAAGCGACCACGCAGCTCGGGACTCGTCCAACCCCCCCGCCTCCCGAGGCTGAAGCAGGGGCAGGGCCGTGGTGCTCCGGGCTCCCTGGGAACCCACTCCCTCGGGTCTCATTCCCTCGGGGATCCTCGCCTCCACCAGCCCTAGCTGACCCTGGGCCCCTCGGCAGACTACCGGAGGCCAGGGCGCTCACACCCAGGCCCGGCCCTCCCCCTCCTCCCGGACCCCCCGGGGACAGGGAGTGACCATCTTTCCATCAGGACCATGACCCAGCCTGGGGCTTCCCAGGCTCACAGAGGGGGCTGAGCTGGGGGGCGGGGACAGGCTCCCTGGGCCCTTCTTTCCCACCCCTGCTGGCGGGGCTCCCTGGGCGCCTAGGCCTCTGCTTGGCTCCACTCGGCCTGCCTCCCGGGACTGACTGTGGACTGGGTGCGGGGTCCCTCCGTCCTCCATGGACATCCTCGCCAGGAACCCAGCACCTGGGCCCCCTCTGCCCCCTCAGGAGGCCCTGCTCTGAACACCAGCCCCCTGGTCTCTCAGAGCCCCGATGCAGAATTGGGGCCTCACCACGTGTTCCCATCCCCCCCCCCCCACGACCTTCCCGGGCCGACTCTGGGCTGGGGTGCGGGGTCCCCCGGGCCTCTTCTGCTCCTCACCGGAATCCCAGCACCACCGGGCCCTCCCCTCTGCCCACGTGTCCCTAGGCCCTGCTCCTGACGCCAGGGGGCCCCCAGTGCCTCAGGAGGGCCCGGATGTGGAAGTCTGAGCACCCATACTCGCACGTGAGAGCAGGTACCCATCCCCACGGGGGCCTCACAGCCCTGGCGACCCTCTACTGGGGTCCTCTTTGTCCCTGTCAATGGTCATCCCTCGCCTCCCCCTTAGCCCCTGGACCCTCCCCTCAGCCCTCAGCGTCTGCTCCCGCCACAACCAGACTCAGGCTCTCGGGTACCCAGATGTGCCAGGCCTGCCGCACCCGCCGCCACCATCCGGCCCCATCCCGCTCCCCCCGCGGGCTTCCCGGGCTCACCGTGGGCCCTGACCTCCGCCGGGTCCCCTCTGTCCCCCTCAGGGTCCATCCCTCGCCTCCCCTTAGCCCCCGGGACCCTCCCTCCCCTCCCCCTCAGCGTCTGCTCCCACCAAACCAGGCCTCAGGCTCTCGGGTACCTGGCTGTGCCAGGCTTGCAGCACCCCCCCGCCACCATCTGGCCCCATCCCACTCCTCCGCGCTTTCCCGTGGGGCCCCTCTACATAGCGTGGGCCCTGACCTCCGCCGGGTCCCTCTGTCCTGTGCACCTGTGTCCCCTGCCCTCCCACCCCGCCCCCCACAGGCAACCCCTGTGCCCCTGTCCCCCTCAGGCCCCGGCAAACCTCCCTTCCGACGGGGATCCTGAGCTCCGTGGGGTCCTGTCCCCACCCCACAACCCAAAGTGCGCATTTCCCGGGTGGCCGCGTGTGTCCGGCCTCCCCAGGGCCGCCCCCCAGTCCCAAGGAGGGGGCCCAGTGCCTCCATCTCTCTCCGGGAGGAGTGGAGGCATGAAGGTGGGGTGGGGGACCCCCCGCAGTTCTCCCTCAGCTCCTCACCCCCTGCTCCGGGAGGGCCCGGGCCCGTCCTGCCTCCGGGCACCCCCTCAGCTCCACGCCGCGGCCCCCGCCTTCCCCCGCGTGGATTCTCGGGATTCCCGACAGGCCCCCTCCAGCCGCCCTCCGGGCCGCTCCGGGGCTACCTGCTCGCCTGGCTGCCGCCAGCCCGGGCCTGCCCGCCTTCGCTCGGCGGGGACCCCAATCCGACCCCCCACGCGAGGCCCTCCGCTCTCTCAGACCTCCGAGGCGGACGTCGGCCCACCTCACATCCGGACCCGTGCCAGGGGTCCCCAGCGCTCCCAGCATGTGGGTCCGGCGGAGATGGGACTCCAGGCTGGGGGGTCGGGGGGGGGGGGGGAGCAGGTGGGGCGGGGCCCTCCTTCAGGCTGGGAGGTCAGGGAGACTGCTGGCCTCCTGGGCCCCCTGTGCCCAGCCATCCGCCACGCCAAGGCAATCTGCGCGTGTCCCCCCCCCGCCCCCCCACAAAGCCTCAGGTCCACCGCTTCCGACCTGGAGGCAGAGTGAGGTCGGCCTCCGTCCCCCGCCCGCTGCTTCGCATCCTCAGCTGCACACGAGGAGTCGCGCTGCCCACAGAGCCCCCCCGGGCCCCGGGTGCCTTGGACCCTGCAGAGCCTGCCCCGGGAGCCGCCCGCCCCCGTCACCCTTTCGCCCCTTGGGCTGTCGCAGGCCTCAGGACACCCCTCCCCACCCTCCCTGCCGGACGGCGGCCTCTTACACGTCCCGAGGCGGCGTGTCCCCGGGCCCCTCGTGTCCTCACTGCTCACACACAGGGCCTTGCAGGGAGCAGAGCTCAGCCGCTGTTGTGGCCGTGAGGGAGCCGCCAGCAGGGCTCCCCTGGCCTCCGGCGGGCCCTTTCTCGCCCTTTCCGCGGCCCCGCCCATGCCGGAGCACAACGGTCCGGGTTCCTTGGGCCCTTGCAGAATGAACGGGCCAGGAGGCACAGGAAGCCAGAACAAAAGACTTTTCCTTTTTATTGGCTGCACGACCCGACCCCGTCCTTTGACCCCTCCGTCCTTGCTGCTTCCCAACCCATTTCTGTCCCAGTGCCCTGCCTGGGATGAGGATCCGGGTGGGACCCACACAGGGACGAAGGTGGACTTTGGCCAGCTGGTTTTCAGGACAGAGATGAAACTCTTAACTGTTGAACTGGGGGATGTACAGAAGTTCGGGATGGGGGGGGGGGGCGGCGGCTGCGGCGGTCCGGGCGGGGGGAATGTCAGTGACACACGTAGCCTCCCAAGCTGATGAATCCCCCGAATCCGAGCAGCGATGTGCAAGAGCCTCCTCATGTTAACCAAGCTCTCGATCTCCGGGTCGCGGCAGAGAACAGGCCCCCAGAGTGGCTTTTCACCCTGCTTTCTGCCCCCAAGCCGCCCTGGCCCTGCACTCCTAGAAAGCCCAGTGGTCTGTCTTCTCCAACACAAACACACAAACAAACACACAAACACACACACACAGGGAGACCCAGAGGCGCCCCACGGGGAAGAAGCAGCCGAAGGGATGCCTCCCTTCGTGCCCATCCCGCGGGAGAAGCTGCCGACCCACCAAAGGCTGGAAAGGGCCTGGCCGCCCTCTGGGGCTCAGGCCACTCTTCCTCATCAAACGGGGCCAGGGAGGAAACCGGCCACCTGCTATTAACCCATAGCACATACTCCATGACCCGTAGCTTGCTGGTTTCCTCGTGGGCCCTGGGCCCCCCACAGGAACTCGTAGCGGGCAGGGTTGCTGCCCGCCACCTGCCGGTACTCCACGTAGCCTTCCTGCACCCAGACGTGGGTGAGGAGCTCCCTGGGCTCCCCATAGATGACGTGCTGCCTGCCGGCAAACACCCCCATGACCCCCAGGGCTTCCCACACCTCCTGCTCGGGGGCACGGTCGCCCTCCAGGAGGATCACCCCCCAGGAGCAGCACCAGGAGGCCGGTCGTGGGCAGGCCCTGCTCACCGCTCAGCATCCCATCGTAGCTGAGGCCCAGGACGGTGACCAGGACGTAGGAGTGTGCGATGGGGTCCACTTCCTTCACTTCTACGCCAAAGACCAGCTGCATGCACTCACAGGCTTGACCCCAGATCTCGGGCCAGGCATCCTGCATATCTGGGCTGAGGACCTCCAGCACCTCTGCCTGGCTGGTGGGCTGCTTGTTGAGATACTTGCGGAGCAGGAACCCCACCAGGTCAGCCCCACTCATGAGCATTGTGTCTCCTCCTTGGGCAGAGGGCTGCGCATATTCGGGCACCTCCCAGGGGTTCCAGATCTCCTCCTCTGGGCCACTGGGGCCAGCAAACTCCACCTGGCTCCAGCCACTGGGTGCCCTGCCACTGGGGGAGGGCCCGGCACTCTGAGGGCTCTGGGGAGGACTCCAGGCAGTCTCAGACCCCTCTCTGGGGGCACAAAGAACAGGCCAGAGCTGGACAAGGAAGGGGAGAGCAAGAGGAGGAGGAGGAGGGGGGGAGGAGGAGGAAGAGGAACACAGGTAGGGGGGAGATGAAACTTCGTCTTCATCCTCAGCCTCTGGCAGCTGGGCATTGACCAGGCCCTGGGCTTCTCCCGGGTCTTCTTCCAGCTTCCAGAGCTGACTCGTGTGCCTCAGGGGCATGGTGTGGGCGTGGAGCTAAAGCTGAAGACAGCGGTGGGATGGCTTGGTCGGGGTGCACGGTGGGCCAAGAGAGGCCCCGTGCCAGGGCATAGAGCGGGCCGCATCAGGATTGGCTACACAAGGAGTCCCCTGTGTGTTGGGCTGGGCGAGTTGAGCCCCTGGCACCAGGCTCGGAGACAACGTGGACCTCACCAGGTCCAGCGACACAGACCTGCTATGCCTCCTTCACTCTGTGACCTGAGGGCCTCCTGCCGGCGACCAAGGCCTCTGCTGCGCTGCCAGTTCTTGGAGCCCCTGCAGGAGGGAAGCAGGGGCACCTCAGGGTGCAGACTGCCAGCCCAGCCCTGGGCCCCCAGTGCACACAGGAAGGTTGGCTCGCACTCTGGGAGGGCCCCCAGCAGTCCAAGTCCCCTCCTGGGCCTGCCAGTGCCCTTGGCAGGGCCTGGGACCCGGCCTCTGTCTGCGGTCCTGAGGCCAAAGTGTCCCCACAAGACCAGGCTGCCCCGACCCTCCCCCATGAGGAAGCCAGGGGGACCGGCTCTGGGCAGGCCTGCCAAAGGTCTCTGGGGGTTCATCCTGTGCCGTTCAAATAAGGGATCACGGATCACGGATCACGCACCAGGGGAGGAATGGCCCAACTCAAGCTTCCCTCTGGGCCAGGATGGGGCGCCTCTCGCTCTTCACCTGGACCCCACGCAAGGCGTGGGAAGACTCTCCGGCTGGCCCTGAGGCCACCCTCCTTGCACCTTCCTTGCAAGGGCCCCTACCCCGACCCCGCAACCAGCCAAAGTCCAGAGAAATCAGTCGGCCCACCCGTCCCGCCTCTCCCCATGGCCCACACAAGCGGCCGGGGCGGCCTGGTCCCCAGGGATCCTGCTGAGGAAGGCATCCCCTCATTTCTCACCTCGACCCCCGCCAGGGCCTGGACCAGGGCAGGGCAGGGCAGGGCAGGGCAGGGCAGGGCACCTGCCTCCTCTGCTGACCTGAGTGCAGACCCTCAGACCCAGGCCCTCCCCTCCCTGAGCCCAGAGATCTGGAGAGGAGGAGGGGTCTCCGCGGGATAGGCCACACCCCGGGTTCTCTTCCCAGGGCTGCCAGGGAGGGGCACCCAGATTTCGGGGCCATCCCCTCCTGGGCCTGAGGGCTGCCTTGGGGGCCACTCACCCCTTCAATGTAGGGTGGGCGGGGGTCCACCGTCTGCCCCTCAGGGAGGCCGTGCTCCTGACGCCAAGGGCCCCCAGTCTCTCGGGAGACCCGGATGTGGAAGTCTGGCCGCCCGGCGGCCCGCCCGAAGGCAGGTCCCCAGCCTGCCCAGGGGGCCTCCCAGGCCTCCCATCCCTGGCGACCTCCTGCCAGGTCCCCTCTGTCCTGGGCTCCAGGGCCCCCGCCCCCACAGGCACTCCCTGTGCCCCTCCCCCCCTCAGGCCCTGGCAAACCTCCCTCCGGATGGGCTCCTGAGCTCCCTGGGCTCGGGTCCCCCCCCCACCCCCCACCCCCCCCGAGGCGCATTTCCCCGGGGGCCGCGTGTGTCCGGCCTCCCCAGGGCGGGCCCCCCAGCCCCGAGGCGGGGGCCCAGTGCCTCTCTCTCTCTCTCTCTCTCTCTCTCTCTCTCTCGGGGAGGGCGGGCCGTGGGTTGAGGCATGATGGTGGGTGGGGGACACCGTGGGGACCCCCGCAGTTTCTCCCTCAGGTCTCAACCCCGCTCCGGGGAGGGGCCTGGTCCCGTCCTTGCCTCCGGGGACCCGAGGCCCACTCTTGCCCAGGCCGCGCGGATCCCCAGGGCCTCAGCTCGACGCCGAGCCCGCCTCCCCCGGGTCTGGTCCTCGTCTTCGGGTTCTCCGGCAGGCCCCCTCCCCTCCTCCCCCCCTCCCCCCTCCCCTCCCCCTCCCCCCTCCCCCCCCCCCCCCCCCGGCCGCACTCCGGGGCCCCTCCCCCGCCCTCCGAGCCCCTCCCGGGGCTACCTTGCTCCCCTGGCTGCCGCCGGCCCCGGGCCTGGCCTCCTTCCAGGGGACCCCCAGTGCGACCCCCCCGCACCGAGGCCTTCTGCTCTCTCTCAATTCTGACGCAGAGGTCGGCCCCACCGTCACATCACGTCCTGACCCCGTTGCCAGGGGTCCCCACAGCTAACAGCACGTTGGGTTGAGATGAGTTCCAGGCTAGGGTGGGAGGAGGGAAGCGCGCCGGCTGGCAAGGCGGGGGCCCCCTGTCCTCCCCGGGCTCCTGCCCTGGACTCGGGCGGGCTGCGGCCTCGGCTCTCTGCAGACCTCAGTCGGTGCCCCTTACACCGAGCCTCTCAGGCCCCGACGTGTCGTCCCTGAGCGCCCGAGGGGTGGTTGCTGCGGCTCGGGCCCCACCGGCTCTGCAGGTCCCGGGGTGGCCCAGGGCTGCCGGCAGGGGCACAGCAGGGTTCGGCGGCCCCCAGCGTCCTGGCACAGGTCGGCTCTCAGTCCTCACCCAGGAGGCCCTCATCAGGACACAGGCCTGCTGTGCAGCCGCAGCGCCCATAGCCCCGGGGCAGGGCAGGGGCAGGGGCCGGGAGGAAGCGCCCCTTCCCACGGGGTCCCTTGGCCAGCAGCCAGACTTTAGGGACATCGTGTTAAAGGTTTAGTTTCCTGGGGGCGGCCGAGCAGCTGCAAGGGTGTCTAGGGGTGTCCCGTATTGCGGGGCCCACTGCAGGGAGTTTTCCCCTGACATGCTGCGTCATCGGGAGAAACACACCGTCCCTCTCTACCTAGCGTGTGTCCAGTGCACGCGTATGTATAAGGTGTGCAGATTATAGGTGCTGGTATGCAAATGTACGTACATATCACCTAAATACGGACAGCGACACACGTATGTGCGTGTGTGTTCCCGTTATACATGCGTTTGTATATGTATTTATATAGGTGTAGACTATATATATACTTTATCAAAAATACCTTTTCTTACTGTGTGAATTGCTTTGATACTCCCTACTCTATTTCAGGTTGATTCTGTATATTCTACTTAAGTGATTTTTTTAAGGGGCATTCCTTGCCACTAAGATGATTTCAGGGGGTTATTTGCATAGACTCTAGAGTCCAATGCCTCAATCATCCTGTCTTTCCCCGTGTCCTCTTAGCACCCCAGGGCTAATGTCATGTGTACTCTGAGGCCTTGCCTCAGATTTATGCTGGGAAGCAGAAGCAGAAGTTGGAAATTGCTCCGCCTATCAATCCTGTCATCTGCATTGATGCAGGCTGCATTCCCTCCCCACATCCCTGATGTTCCCTGCATCCCCAACCCAGACTCAATATCCAGCTCAGCAGTCTTCAGGGTCCCCCAAGGCTTTCTCCTCATTTATTGTTCGGACGTTGTTTATTCTGTGTGTGTTTTTCAAGACTTTCATTTCTTTCTTTCTTTCTTTTTTTTTTTTTTTTAAGGTTTTATTTCTTTACTCATGAGACACACAGAGAGAGACAGAGAGGCAGCAACACAGGCAGAAGGAGAAGCAGGCTCCACGCAGGGAGCCCGATGCGGGACTCGATCCAGGCTCTCCAGGACCAAGTATCTGCCCAAGACTTCCTTTTTTTTTTAAGTGAGGTTTTAGTTGCACAGAAATGAAAACGGAAATTCCTTCCTCATCGTATTCTGATAGAAGCTTTTTCCATTAGCTAGTGCTGAATTTCTTTCAAAGGAGTCTTCTATACCCAGTCGTGATCAGATGTTTTTAGTTCCATTATTTTGTTAATGTAGATAAATACAGTTGAAAGATTTTTCTTTTTTTTTTTTTTTTTTTTAAGGATTTTATTTATTTACTCATAGACACAGAGAGAGAGGCAGAGACACAGGCAGAGGGAGAGGGAGAAGCAGGCTCCATGCTGGGAGCCCGACGTGGGACCCGATCCCAGGTCTCCAGGATCACACTCCAGACTGCAGGCAGCGCCAAACCGCTGCGCCACCAGGGCTGCCCAAATACAGTTGAAAGATTTTTCTGACGTTAAGGCAGATTTCTGTTCACTGGGCACCGCCTCTCGTCCGTTTCGTTCACTACGATTTTGAATATGCATATACTTATTCAGGATATTTGCTGCTATATGAGTGCTTTTGGCTTAAGCGTTCTTTCAAGGTGGATTTCTCCTCTAGCATTTACATCCAGGAGCACTAGCGTGGGACATTTAATTGAAAACAATGCCCATATTTTTCTTTAGTTTGAAGGAGTTTTGCTAAGATGATGACTTCTCCCCAACCATTTGGCCGAATGAGACCACAGGGCGGTGGGGTGGGGGTGGGGGGGGGGAGGTGGGAGTCCAAAGTGGCCGAGGAGTTGAGAGACCTAAGTTCCTCTGGTCCCCGGAATTCAGCGAGACAGCTACTAAATCATTCTGAACCCCTGAGAACTGAACCGGAGATCTACAAAAAGAATAGCTGCAACTCTACAAAGAGAAAAGCATCCAGTTTCTGCAAGACAGGAGGTGTGGAGAAGTGAAATGGAAGCGATACATGGGAAGATGGGCGGGGGGGGGGGGGGGGGGGGGGGGCAAAAGGGAGGCGATACATGGGAAGATACGGGGGAGCCAAAAGGGGGCGAGCTCCAGCAGCCTCCACCAGAGAGTGATGGAGCAGCAGAGAGCGCAGAATCCGGACCTTTAGAAGTCCGCTCCGGTGAGGGACGGCCCTGCCTGCCCGGTGCTCAGACAGTGAAGCGGGTGCAGAATCCTAGGTGGGACAGCGTGGTCTCAGGATCCCCCGGGGTCACAGGAACACTGACAGTGCCTGAGTGCAGCAGAGCTCCCAGACATCGGAGCAGGGAAGCCGGCTGCAGCGGGCTCTTGGCCAGTGGTGGCCGTAGCCCTGGAACCCAGCAGGGTCAGTGGGTCCCAGCACCCTCAGCGCAAAGGCTCTCCGAGCAGGAGCCCAGCAGGCGGCAGAACCGGCAAGCCCCCCCTTGCTCCCCCTGGGGAGGAGCAGCGCACATGTCCACACAGCAGGAATCTGCAGGGTTTGGAAGGCGAAGCAGGGTCCGTGCCTGAGATGGAAATGCTTGGTCACAGGCTGGGTGAGCACAGTGTGCGGTCCGGTACCAGGGAGACAGGAGTGATGGGTTGCCTTTCACTGGGGGTGCGCTAAGGAGCGGGACCCTGAGCTTTCGGCCCTGGGGCTGGGGATGAGGAGGCCACCACTTTCGCTCTCAGCCTCTAAAGAGGCCTGCAAGGCCTTCACGGAACAAAATCCACAGAGAGCAACCCGGACCAGATTACTTAGCCTGGCCCCCTGGCAAGGGCGGTGCACGCCCACTCGGGGCAAAGACCCCTGAGAATCAGCGCAACAGGTCCCTCCCCCAGAAAGTCAGCAAGAGCGTGCGGCCCAGACCAACTTTACCGAACACTGAGAACCGCAAAACTCCAGCGCTAGGGGAATATAACATACACAATTCATAGCGTTTTCCCCCATGATTCTTTGGTCTTTCCATTTTATTTATTTATTTTTTTTTTTTTTCGCTTTCCTTTTGCAACCAATTTCTTATTTTATCAAACTTTTAGGAAATATTTTTTAGTTTTCATTCTTACAGTTACATGCTATCCTTCCATTGTTTTTAATTTTATTTGTGTAAGTTTTTTTTTTTTTTTCTTTACACCCTTGCGGTGCAGTTTCTTCCACCAGACCAAAATACACGTAGTGTACGGTATATGATTCTGTTTTCTTCACCTGTCTCATCAAAATCGCTTTTTTTTTTCTTTTTTCTCCTTCTTTGTTTCTTTCTTGTTAAGTTCTTTCTATGTTCTGTCTCCCTTTCTGATATTTCCCACTTATTTTTTGTATCCCCCAAATGAATGAGACAAAGACTCCTAACTCTGGGAAACGAACTAGGGGTGGTGGAAGGGGAGGTAGGCAGGGGGTGGGGGTGACTGGGTGACGGGCACTGAGGGGGGCACTTGATGGGATGAGCACTGGGTGTTATTCTATATGTTGACAAATTGAACACCAATAAAAAATAAATTTATAAAAAATAAAAAAATAAGGTCTTTCTAAATTTTCATCTTTACAGTTACATTCTATCCTGTCAATGTATTTAATATATATAATATATATGCAAGGTTTTTTTTCTTTACAATTGTGAAGCCATCTTTTTTTTTTTTTAATTTTGTTGTTTATTTATTCATGACAGACACAGAGAGAGGGAGGCAGAGACCCAGGCAGAGGGAGAAGACCGCTGAGCTGCCGGGGCTGCCCTTCTTCACAATTTTGAGATGTAGTTTCCTCTAACCGAAGGAAATACACTCAGAATATAGTGTATTGCTCTGTTTTCTTCACCTGTCTGTTGATATTTCTTCTTTTTTTCTCTTTTAATTTTCATTTTTACAATTGCATTCTATCCTTTCCTTGTATTCTATTCAATTTGTTTAGTACCTATAAAAGTTTTCCTTTTGTTACAATTTTGGGATTTAGTTTTCTAACAAACGGACCAAAATACACACAGGATCCAGTGTATTACTCTATTCTCTTCACCTGTCTGATTATATTCTCTCTTTTTAATTTTTCTTTTCAGTTCTGGGTCTCTTGTGATTTGTGTAGTGTATATTTCTCTGGGGACATTGTTGCCATTTCAGTATTTTGTTCTCTCATTCATCGATTCTTCTCTGCACAGATGGAAAAAACCTCATCTCATAAAAGAGAACCAAAGGCAGTACTGAATGCCAGGAACCTAGTGAGTATGGACATAAGTAACATGGTAGAACTAAAGTTCAGAATAATGATTATAAAGATACTATCGGGGCTTGAATAAAGCATCAAAGACACTAGACAAAGCCTTTCTGGAGAAATAAAAGAACTAAAATCTAATCAAGTTGAAATTTCAAAAAGGCTATCAATGAGAAGCATTAAAAAATGGAGGCGCAAAAAAAAAAAAAATGGAGGCTCTGACTGCTCGGATAATTGAGGCAGAAGATAGAATTAGTGACATAGGGCAGCCCGGGTGGCCTAGCGGTTTAGCGCCTGCCTTCAGCCCAGGGCGTGATCCTGGAAAACCCGGGATCGAGTCCCATGTGGGGCTCCCTGCATGGAGCCTGCTTCTCCGTCTGCCTGTGTCTCTGCCTCTCTCTCTCTGTATGTGCGTCTAATGAATAAATAAATAAAATCGTTTTTAAAAGCCCCAATCAAAAGTTATAGGGTATCAGGTTGGATAAAAAAGTAAGGACCATTGATACGCTGCCTGCAAGAGACTCATTTTAGGCCCAAAGACACCTCCAGATTTAAAGTGAGGGGGTGGAGAAAGATTTATCATGCTAACGGACATAAAATGAAAGCTGGGCTGGCAATCTTTATATCAGACAGACTAGATTTTTTTAAAGATTTTATTTATTTATTTATTAAGGAGAGACAGAGAGAGAGGCAGAGACACAGGCAGAGGGAGAAGCAGGCTCCCTGCAGGGAGCCTGATGTGGGGCTTGATCCCGGGACAATGGGATCAAGACCTGAGCCAAAGGCAGATGCTCAACCACTGAGCCACCCAGGTGCCCCCAGACAGACTAGATTTTAAAGCAAAGACTGTAGGGGCCCCTGAGTGGCTCAGTGGTTAAGCGTCTGCCTTCGGCCCAGGTCGTGATCCTGGGGTCCTGGGATTGAGTCCAGTATCAGGATCTCTGTGGGGAGCCTGCTTCTCCCTCTGCCTGTTTCTCAGCCTCTGTCTCTCTCTCTCTGTATGTCATAAATAAGTGAATAAAATCTTTAAAAAAAAAAAAACACACACACACACACTGGAAGAGCCAGAAGTGGCATGCCTTCTGTTAGAAAGCACTAAGAAGCCCACAGTACCACCGAGGAGTAATGTTCTCCCGAGAAAATTGAACTTGCTTCTGGCCTCCAACTGGGGTGAACATATAGTGACAGGAAATACAGCTCTCTTCAGGAGAAGAAGGCACAGGGTCTGCTCTGTGGCGAGAGCTCTGGGCATCTGCAGGAACGTGTTTGCTTTGTTTTGCATCCAGTCTGCTCAAGAAAGGCACCATTTCCCTGCCTACCACAGTGATGCCACAACACTGCCCAGCAGCCTTGCCTATTCCAAGCCAATGGTGCCTGCCTTTCCCTTTATCCTGGGAGAATGGCCCCTGGATGCTTAGATCTGCATTTGCTCCCTATCCCCTAGGTCAAGTCAGAAAGCTAGGATAAAATCCTGGATCTGACAAGCCAGTTCACTGTACCCGTGCCACTGATCTTGGCGCAAGGCTGCTCTAGGCTCGGAGGATCAGGCCCTCCAGACTAGCCTCTCTAGACCTCTGCCTCCTGCTCTCTGTTGCAGGGCCCTGAGCTACTGCATGCCGTTGTTCTTCCCCGGGCATTTGCTTTTGCCACGCTGCTAGTGGTCCTCTTGGGACATCCTCAGGTCTCGCCCTCAATGTCACCTTTTCCATGAGTCCTTCTATGAATACCCAATCCTAAATTGCAACCCCTCCTCCCACCCCATCCCCAACACTCTGCATTCAGCTCTGTGGATTCGATTTGTTTCCATAGCATTGAAAACTACTCAGCCTACTTCACCTTTCACTTCATTTCATGATTCACTTCAGTGTACACCGCTACACATGCTAGGCTATGAGCACTACAGAGGCAACGAATCTGTTCAATGCTGTATTCTTAGAGCTTTGAGCAGCGCCTGGCACATGGTACATGTTTACTACTCATGTTGAGAATGAATAAAGAACTGCCAGCTCCAAGGTCCTGGTCCTTGGAGCCTCTCGTCCCTAAACCCCCTTGGCATCTCTAACCCCCACAACTATCCAAACAGGCAAAGTTTGAATGCTCCCGTCCATGCTCTACTTATTGGCTCATGGACAAGGTAAGCCACTGAGTTTACCGGGGACTCTGGAGACCCCTAGCCCCAGTCCCTGGTTTGTGCTCCTGGTATTCTGGCAGAAGTCAGCGTAGTAGGATTCCAAACAACTATGGCTGACTGCACACTCTCTCCTGCCAGCAGGCAGCTATGGCCTTCACCCTTATGCTCTGCTCTTCCTTCTTGTTGGCTTCGATCTATAAGTTGCTACAGTCAAGGACTCACGTGTCCTGGGGTTTGGGTTGGGCCACAGAAGGTTTTACAGATAGCCAGTTCACACAGCGCATGCCCATTGATTCCAGAGGGCACACCCATGTTCACATATGACCATAAAAAGACTTCCCTAGCGAAGGTAGAAAGGAGGGTAACTAAGATGGTTTGCAAGGTTACTTTCAAACCCAAAACACTCCAACCACTAGGATTTATCCCCATTTCCAGAATGCAGGTGCGCTCCTTGCCTTTGCACATACTGTTCCTGCATCTTGAGGTATCGGAGATACTTTACTTGCAATGAGAAGGGCTCTTGCTGTCGGTGCTGTCCTTCCTGATAATGCCAAAGGCCAGCCTTCTCGTGAGAAGGCATCAGACACACTCAGAGGGACATTCTACTACAACTGGACCAGTACTCCTCAGAAATGTCAAGGCCATAGATATAAGCAGAACACTGGCCTTCCAGAGATGTCCGCATCCTAATGCTCACAGCTGGAATATGTTAAGTTACACATCAAAGTGGAATTAACGCAGAAGATGGAATTGAAATTACCAATTGCCTGACCTGAAGATAGGGAGATTGTTCAAGATAATCCAGGTAGACCCAATGTAAATACAATGCTCCAAATGTGGAAGGAGACGGTCATGTGAGAGACTCAACTGCCCATTGCTGGCGTTGAAGATGGAGGAAGGGTCTCTGAGCCAAAGATGGTGGTCACCCTCTGGGTGCTGGAAAAGTCATGAAAACACATTTCTCCGTGGAGACTTCCCAAAGCATCACAGCCCTGCTGATGGCTTGATTTTAGCCCAGTGAGACTCTTCTGGGGCTTCTGACTTCCAACATTTGTGTTGTTCCATTAATGAATTTGTGCTGTACCACTAACTTTGTGGTGATCTGTTACAACAGCAATAGGAGGGCAGCCCCAGTGGCACAGCGGTTTAGTGCCATCTGGTGCCCGGGGTGTGATCCTGGAGACCTGGGATTGAATCCCAAGTCGGGCTCCTTGCATGGAGCCTGCTTCTCCCTCTGCCTGTCTCTCTCTCTCTCTCTCTCTCTCTCTCAATCAATCAAACAATCAATCAATCTTTAAAAAGAAAAACAACAACAACAGCTGTGGGAAAGTAATACAGTTTCAAAAAAAAAACAGGAAATACGAAGGAGCTATCTCATATTGGAGGACATGAAGCAGACATAATGACTGCATGTAATGTGCCATCCAGGGTTGCAAAGAAAAAGGGCACATTCCTACCCCTTTGCCCCCAGGGCTCTTGGCCCCTTGGCCACTTTATGGTCCCTCCGACTGTACCACCACTCTGGACAATTGCAGGTGCCCAATTGGGACATACACAGGAGTCTGCGGCTGAGCTGGAGAGACAAGACCACCCATGAGGACAGTGCATGCCTCCCCCCACATTCCTCTTTGCAGGATCAAGCATCCTATCCCCCACAGTGAGAGAAACTGAGGGACAAGGTTGAGGGACTGGGTCCTGACAGTTGGAGAATGGCCAGCACGAAGCTGGGGGTGTAGGAAACTGCATGAAGCTGTTTCTACAGAAGCCTCGGGAGCCAAGGGATTCGTTACCACACTGTGAGCTCACAGAGCACAGTCCACTGTCTTCTCTTACTAGGGGACATAATTCAGGCACACATGTTTTCCTAGGTGCAAGACTCCGGATTCTGCACCTTAAGGTGCAAGGCTGGGGTGGAGGTGTTCAAAAGAGGAGCTGCCCCACAGGAAGCTGCCTGTCCCCGGTGGTTCTTGTCAGAGAACTCCTGAGTCATAGCCACCGCTCTGTGCAGCTGGGACCCTCGTGAAGGCCACTGTGAGGTTGGCTTTCTGAGGCTGAGCCAGAGTGGGAGTGTGGACCTGTCAGCCATCCCAACAGCCGCCTGGGAACCTAGGGTCCCGAAACGGGCCCTTTGAGCAGAGGAAAGTGTAGTGAGTGACGGCGGTGGTCACCGGGATGCTCTGCCACACCCCGCAGGCCCTCGGGCTCACATGAGGATTTTGTAAGCAGCCGGGCAGGAGGGCCTTCGGGTCCCCAGGTGGCAAGCAGGCTGTGCAGAAGGTCGGCCGCCCCATGAGATGGGGTTGGAGGAGCACCTGCCATCCCAGGGCTGTGGTCTTGGCACAAGTCCCAGGAGCAGGCTCTGTGGGGCAGTCGTGGCTGGACGCGGGGACACCTCTGCTAATGTTGCTTGCTGTGGGGAACTGGTGGGTCCCACAGTGTTCTTACTCAGCGTTGAGAAGGACTGTTGGGCTGTAGCAGCCAGGACACCCCCGGGCCTCTTCCCCCTTTGTTGGAGTCATTCTGGGGAGCATCTCTTTAGCCACAGCCTCTTGTGTGGACACATCCACCCAGGCCCTGAACTGTCATTGCAGGGCAAAGCAAGTCAGACAGGAGCTCACTGGCCTTGAGGACTCACTCTCGGTCCTTGTCTTCCGGATCTGAGAAGCCTCTGCTTTTTCCCAGGCTGAGCAAAAGGCCTGCTCTACACTCTGGTCTCCTTTGCGAGGAGTTGAGCTGCTGCCTGGCTCTTGCCAGACCTGCCCTGTGGCAGATACCCGTGCAGGTGCCTTAAGGCCCTTCGTGGGCAAATAAGTGTTTGCAGGTCTCCATCTGGCATCACTGAGAGCCTCCTGCTAAAATCCGGGGAAGACAGCTGGGAGGCAGGGCTAGCGCAGGGGTTGCAGGGCTCGAGGAAGGAATGGATTCCAGAAATGCGTATTGAGATGGAAAAATGCAGACTAGCGTATGATGCTGGCTTGGAAGTTAGAGGAGGGGAAAGAAGTGAAGAAGATTCAGGAAGGTTGTGTTTCACACTGCCTGGTTTTGTGTGCTTGTGTTTGCTTTTCCTTTGAATCTTTCTTTCTTTTTCAGAAACTTAGCCATTACCTTTTGTTCAGTTGCTCTTTGCCCCTTTTATTTTAAAAAAAATCTAATGATCTATTAATTTTAAACTATTTTTTTTCGACTTGTAAAAAATTTGCAAAGATAGTACAGAGTTTTTATATGCCCCTCACTCAGTTTCCCATTATGACGGAAAGCGGAAGCGGTTGCTTCTGTCAATGTGGTATATTTGTTGCAATTAATGGGATAATTTTGACACTTCATTTATTACTAACTGAAGCCACACTTTACTCAGACTTCGGCAGTGTTTACCCAGAATCTGTGTTCTGTCCAGGATCCCCGTCAACATACCGCCTTACGTTATTTGTAGTGTTTCCTTGGCTGTGGCAGTTTCTTTGTTTCTGAGGAGCTTGACTCTTTTCGGGAGGAGTGATTAGATAGTTTGTACATTGTCTCTCACTCGCAATGTTTCTGATGTTTTACTCATGATTAGTCTGGAGTTCTGTGTTTTAGGAAGGAAGACCATAGCGGTGAAGTGCTACTGTCATGACATCCTATCAACACTACATACCAGTAGCTTGATTTATCACTGATGTGGTTTACCTTCACCACCTGACTGAGTTAATACCTCTTAGGTGTCTCCACTGTAAACTTACTGGTGTCAGCCCCCTTTGCATACTGTCCCCTTTGGAAGAAAGTCACCATATGTGGCCCACACCTCAACGCAGGGACTTATGCTGTACTACCTTCAAGTGAGAGTATCTGCGTAAACCAGAATTGTTCTCCATTGGAGACCTGCCTATTTCCCCATATTTATGTGTTTAATAAGTCAAATACTTTTCACAATACAGACACATGGGCATTTCTATTACAGGAAGAAATTACATGTGTGTTCACTACCCTGTGTGTATTCACATATGTATACAAATTTTAGATGTAATCATCTATATGTGCATTAAGCTACATAAGAGTTTTTACTGATGTTTTTGGCTCTAATCCACCACCACCTAGATCACTATAGCTTCCTCCTCTACGGTGAAAAACCTTGAGATTTGGACGTTGTTTATATGTCAGTGTCCTGTTGTCTCTGCTGGGTTATCATGGTTATCTCTGAAGGAGCTGCTGAAATAGAATTTGTGGATGGGCTAAGCATCAGTTCAGCTCCAGAACTCCCTGGAACCTCATCAAAGCTATGCCTGCCCTCTAGCCTCTGGACTCTGATAAGGCTACCTGGCCCCTGTCTATGGAGCTCTTGAAAGGTCAAGAGTACCCGTTATCTGAGTGTCTGAACTGATGAACAATTCAACTTTTGATGCTTTTGGGGGTTGAGATCACCTGTAACTAAGTATGGTCTTCTTTATCTGTCTGGAAAGTATTTCTTTCTACCAGAGCATGAGCTACAGGGTAAGCTGGACCCCAAGATGAGTCTTTGTTTCCTCACCTTTATTTAGCTTTATGACTCAGGGCATGTTATATGAGCTTTTGGTGCCTCAGTGCTTTTTCTCTGTTCTGTATTTGAATAGTCACTGGGAAGCTCCTCGAGGCTGGCAATTAGACTCTACCCAGAGAGAGGGCAGGAGAGCTGGATGAAAAACTGAGACCCCTCAGATTCGACAGCTGACAACCCTGCTATATGTTACTCATCCTTAAAACCGACTTATTTAATGATATACATTCTCCAGTGAGTGTTGGAAAGCCTAACTAGAAAATGAGAAATGTGCCCAAGTTCTCAGATTAAAGGTGATACATCATGGGAAATCATGAGTTGATACTTTGATTGATTATGATCAATCAAGTAATAATGATACTCTCAAGATGTTCCTTAAATAAATACCATAAAATTGCCTATTTGAAACTCTGCTATGGTGCAAAGTGTGATTGTTTTCCGTGACAATACTAGCTGAATGTTGAAGGTATTGCTGTAATCACAAAAACTCTCAAAATGTCCGGACATGAAGACAGTATACTAGGTCACCTTCTGTGATGTGGTGTAGTGTGGTATGGCTTAACACAAAGTAAAAGAACACCTGCAAAGACTAGGATTTTAATTTTGATTCCATACTTTGAAGGAAACTTCCACCAAATCACGAGGTGACAACTAAGCAAAGCTGGTTTGGTGAAAAGATAAAAATTTTGAGAAACATTTAGTAAGACAGAGAGAAAAAAGCAGACTCAACTACTAAAATAAAAAAATCGAAGTCGGGGTAGTATTACAGATCTTTTTTTTTTTAAAGAAGATTTTATTTATTTATTTATTTATTTATTTATTTATTTATTTATTTATTAGAGAGGCAGAGACATACTCAGAGGGAGAAGCAGGCTCCCTGCGGGGAGCCTGATGTGGGACAGGACCCCAGGACCCCGGGATCACGCCCTGAGCCAAAGGCAGATGTTCAAGCCCTGAGCCACCCAGGCGCCCCAGTATTACAGGTCTTAAGGAAACAAAAAGGAATGTAAGAGAGTACTCTGAACAATTATACTCCAAGAAATTGTATAACCTAAATGAACTGGATATATTTTTTAAGACATAAACAACCAAAAGTAACTCAAGAGGAAAAGAAAATTCAATCAGATCTAACAGGTAAGGAGAATGAATCAGTGACCAGAAACGTCAAAGAAAGAACATCCCAAGACCAGGTGACTTCGCTCCTGTATTCTACCAATACTTGAAAGAAGAAAGAAATCCTCAGGCAGCCCCGGTGGCACAGCGGTTTGGCGCCGCCTGCAGCCTGGGGCGTGATCCTGGAGACCCTGAATCGAGTCCCGCGTCAGGCTCTCTGCATGGAGCCTGCTTCTCCCTCTGCCTGTGTCTCTGCCTCTCATTCTCTCTCTGTGTCTCTATAAATAAATGAACAAAATCTTTGAAAAAAAAAGAAGAAAGAAAGAAAAGAAAGAAAGAAAGAAAGAAAAGAAAGAAAGAAAGAAAGAAAGAAAGAAAGAAAGAAAGAAATCCTCAATTTCTTCCCAAAATATGGAAGTGGAGGGAATACTTCCTATCTCGTTCTGTGAGGTCAGCAGTACTGAGGTAGTAAAGCCTGACAAAGACATCAAAAAAATAAAATAAAATAAACTGACACTCTTTCATTTAAAAAAAAAAAAGCTTTCAACAAACTAGAAATAAAAGACTTTAACATGATAAAAGGCATTCACGAAAATTCCACATCTAACATACTGAATGGTTAAAGATTGAAATTTTCCCATTAAGCCAAGAAATAAGAAAGAAGGCAAGGGCCGCCTAAGTGGCTCTGTCAGTTATGCAGCAGGCTCTTGATTTCTACTCAGGTCATGATCTCAGGATTGTGAGATCAGGCCCTGCATTGGGCTCCATGCTCAGGGGCGTCTGCCTGAGATTGTCTCTCTTCCTCTTCCTCTCCCTCTCAATCTCTCTCTAAAATAAATAACCAATAATATTCTTTTAAAACCCGACAATGCCTGCTTTTGCTTCTTTTATGTTATTATACTGAAAGTGCTAGCCAGAGTGATTAGGCAAAAAAATAATTTTAATAAATAATAAATAAATAGTCATAATAATAAAGACTAATAAAGTGGGAAAAAAAGTTTAAAAAAAGAAGTAAAAGCAGAAGAAAATACTTAAAATAAGTTTATCCAAGGAAATAGAAGACATATACACTACAACTTACAACATATTGCTCGAAGAATTTAAGAAGATTTCAGTATTTGGAAAGATATCTTGCGTTCATGGAGTTGAAGACTTAATTTTCTTAAGATAGCAGTTGTATTAAAGCAATTTACAGATTCAATACAATCCCTAAAAGGAATCCCAACAATCCTGTTTGAAGAAATGGAAAAGCTGATTCCAAAGTGTATATGGAGGGACGCCAGGGTGGCTCAGGGGTTGAGCATCTGCCTTTGGCTCAGGTGGTGAAACCAAGGTCCTGTGATTGAAACTCGCAGGGAGTCTGCTTCTCCCTCTGCCTACATCTCCACCTCCCTCTGTGCGTCTCTCATGAATAAATAAATAAAATCTAATAAATAAATAAAGAAATAAAGAAAGTGTATTTGGAGTACAGATGCTCCTTTGGATAATTATGTAGGTATCCTTCGGGTTGGGTAAATACCTCGTAGAAAAGAACCGAGATGTCCATCAATAGATGAATGGATAAAGAATATATATCTGGCACATTGGTGGTAGGGATGAAAAATAGTGCCGCTTTTGTGAAAGATGTTTGCCAGTGGTAAAAGTCTATCAGTTTGTCAAAAAGTTAAACTTTTTAAAATTATATTTATATTTTTTACTTTTAATTTATATGACTATCAATTCCACTCCTATGTATATGCTCAAAAAATGGAAAACAGGTATTCAAACAAATACCCGTGTAGAAATGTTCACCAAAATTCACAATAGCAAAAGGATGAAACGACCCAAATATCCATCAATTTGAGAATGAATAAGCAAAATGTATAGGCCTATAAAGAAATATTCAGCCGCAAAAAAGAATGAAGTCCCGTTACAGGCTTTAGCAGGATGCACCTTGAAAACTGCTGAGTTGAAGAAGCCAGACACAAAGATATCATATTGCAAATTCCGATTATATGAAATACACAGAACGGCTATATTCATAGAGAAAGCAGAGTAGCGGTTGACAGGGTCTGAGGGAGGAGGGAATGGGCAGTGACCACTTATCGGATGCGACGTTTGCTTTTGGGCTGATGCAAGTGCTTTGGAACCAGACAGAGGCGATACTCGTACAACACCGCAAATGTACGAAATGGCACTGAATTGGACACTATAGAATGACTTCATGTTATGTGTATTTACAATAAATAAATAAATAAATAAATAAATAAATAAATAAATAAATAAAAACTATTGATAAATGCTGTGAAACAAGAAAACATGAATCTGCTGGAAACAAGGAGTACCTTCCCCTTCTCTCAATGGCCCTTTGCCCTCAACCTAGGGTCAAGCTCCGCGGCCTAACATGCTGGGTTAAAGGTCTAGCCCGAGCCTGTTCGTCTGGCCTCGTCTTCTGCCTTCCACCACACTGTAGCCTTTCTCTTTCCATACATGGAACTGTTTTCTCTGATATTGAGCAACGGGGTCCTCATTATCTCAACTACGCTCGCTATTCATTCCCACCTAGTAAACATATGAGTGATTAGAGAATTGCTAATTTCTACTCCTGTGATCCAGATATACTAATTAGGATACAGAACTCGTGTCTCCTTCAATGTGGTCTGGCTGTTCTTACAAGAAATATACACAGGATCAGATGAGTCCATAGAACAGGCACAGTGGCACTGACCCTGGACCTTCTGTTAACTGGGTGACAGATGAATTTAAGGAGCAAGGGGATCTGAGGATACTGGTGAGAGGGTTTAATTCAGCTGCTGGCCATGCGCACAGGGAAGATGGACCGCTGGGCGCAGGTTAGAGGTAGAAACTTACATAGAGGCCAGTGAAGATTTTTCAAGTGTGGCTGAGTCTTGACTAGCCGGACATTCCAAGACACTCTCTCTGCTACAGGGCACAAGGCAGAGAATGGCTGGTGGTGACAAGACCGATCAGTAAAAAGAAAATCTATCACCTGTCCAGGTGTGAGCTGCTGAGAGCATGACTAAGACAGGGACTGGGGGTGGAGAGGACAGAGACACAGAATGTACTCACGAGCCCTCCACTGCTTTCCTCGGAGGGGACACTTTTCCAACTGCCACCCGCTGCCCGCAAGCTTCACCTCCTCTTCACTCCTGGAGCCATGTAATCCGAGACTACATTTTTGCTTGAACTCCATCTTCCTAGCCAGCGAGGCTTCTTTTGTTTAGCAAACCTAACTGCGGTTTTGGCTTCATTCACCCAGATGGCACCCCCAGATCTCAGCAAGAAGGACTGCACAGTTGAGAGTAAAATCTTAAAACATCCCTAAAGAGTTACTGTGTCCCTGCTAACTCCACTGCAGCGTCTCATATGATACTCTGGAAAGTAGTCTGCAGGTTATGGTCTTTCGCAGGTTGTTTAAATGTTTTAAGTTGGATTCTTTAAATTGGCAGACTTTTTCTTCTTTTGAAAGCCCTTGCCATCCCTGAATGAACAGCAAAGCCCAAGTTCACAGAATCCAAGGAAAGGACCACCCTAATCCTCACTCCCTTCACCAGTTGGACTCTGGGTCCTTCCCACTCTCCCTCCACAAAACCCTTTGCCAACCATTGATGACTCTGGGAGGTCCCACCCAGAGCCAGCTCTCTAAGGTGAGATCTTGAGGACACTGCCTCACGTCTCTGAGAACTTGAGAAACTATCTAAAATGGGAAATTTCATGTTTCCCACACACTGTTTGCAGTAACTGTTGTGATAAGTAAAACACCAATGCCCACAGGAGGTGTTCTGAATCGAGAGGGGCTGTAATCTCAAGCACCCATTGCTTTCTTGTAGGCGTCCATTTAATTGCCTTTTAGTATGAGAAAAAGACCATAGTACCCAAATAGATTTTATACACACACACATTCACAGCATTTTACTGATTTTCATGGAAAATATGACTTTTTAAAGCAACACATAGACTAAAATGGTTCTGTCTACTGTTGGGTGTATTAAGATTAGGCACCTCTCCTAAAGTTGTTTAGAGACATGTACTTGTGTTACTAATCCTGTGTTTATGGGTGTGTAGATATGTTGTTCATATTAGAAGCCAAATAAAATTGGTCCAACAAAATTGTGTGTTTTGATTGAGATGATGTTATTTTCCAAACATTTCCTGATTTTCTACTGAGTGCCCAAGGCCCACGCTGGGCCCAGAAATACAAAGTATGACATGTGACCCCAGTTCCAACTAGCTCACAATTCTGGTGGCAGGGTTGCTACAAATCTGTTTTCCAGAGTCCTAATGAGATTGATTCTCACCGTTTCTGCTTGACTTTTTTTAACATATTTTATTTATTTATTCATGAGAGATGCAGAGAGAGAGGCAGAGACACAGGCAGAGGGAGAAGCAGGCTTTCTGTGGGGAGCCTGATGCAGGACTCGAACCCAGGAACCTGGTATCATGACCTGCGCCGAAGGCAGATGCTCAACTGCTGAGTCACCAGGTGCCCCTGTATCACTTAAATTTAAAAAACATTTTTTATTTTTTTATTATTATTTTTTAAAACATTTTAATGACACAGGATGTAGTCCATCCTGGGAAATGCTCCGTATGTACTTGAAATAAACATGCATTTTGCTGTGATTCAGCAGTGATATTTGGATCCATAGTGTTTCTGACTAACCCAGGGCCAAACTGAGCTCTGGCTGATGGTTCCGTTCTCCAAGCTTTTGGCATCCTTGTGGTGAGATTCCAGCATGAGCAACTCAGGTAAAATCAAGACTTCCTAGGGAACTTTATCCCTTGCTTGTATTTGCCCCATTTTCCATTTCCCCCTCCCCTGGCTAACCAGGACATTCCTTTCCTGGTCCTCTAACTAGGAGGGGATCTATAGTCTCCCCACTTTGTTGAGTTCTCCCTTCAATGGATTGGCCTTTGGTAGCCAAGTGGTGGGATAATTGAGAGAAAAATAGCAAAATAGTTACCTCCCACTTTTTGGTACCAAAGCTTTTCTTTGCAGAGACACACACATTACATTACCTCCACATTTAAGGTATCTGCCCTGCTGTTGCTGAGGCTCCACCACATGGTTTCAGCTTTGGGCCGGGGGCTTTCCTTCGAACTAAGTGTTAAATCCCTTAGTACTTTCATGCTAGTTTGCTCTATACTGTAGTCTACATATATTTCCTATAAAAGGCTAGACTATAAAAATTTTTGGCATTGTAGACCAAACCCTCTCTAAGATAGATAGGTTTTATATTTTATTTTCATATGATATGCATATTCATATCGATTTGATGTTCCAGGTATATTTCTATTTAACATTTACAGTTAATCCAATCATTAAATTGTTAATTTATTTAATATTTATATTATTATTTTTTATATTTTTATATTTGGTTTTTACCATGTCCTTTTCCAGTTACAAGATCCTGTCCCATAAACCACATTACATGTAACTGTCATGTTTCCTTAAGATCCTCTTTGCAGTGACAGTTTCTCCGTCTTTCCATTCCTTCTGATGATGACAATTTTGAGTACTAGTTAGGCATACTGTAGAATATCCCTCTATTTGAATTTGTCTGGTGTCTTTCTCATAAATCAACTGTTGTTATGAGTTTGGGGGAGGAAGCCTTGAAGGTCAAGTGCTCTTCTCATCACATCCTATCAAGGGTACATTCTATCAATATGACTCATCCCTGGGGATGGTGATCTTGATCATCTGGCTGAGATGGTGTTGGTTAGGCTTCTCCACCAAATGTTTTTTTTCTTTCTCTCTCTGCCATTATCTGGAAGGAAGTGACTATGTGCAGGCCACAGTTAGAGAGTAAGGATTAGGTTTCATCTCCTTGAGTGAGAGACTATCTATATTAATAAGGATTTGGAATTCTTTGGCATAAGAAATTTGTCCTCACGGATATTTATTTTATGCTTTGGGTTATAATGCAGTAAAATTTTATTTATTTGCTCAAATTTTTCCAGATTTGGCCACTGGGAGCTTTTTCCATTGACTCCTGTGGCCCTTTGTCCTATGTTCATCATTGTTTTATTTGTTCGTTCCGTTTGAGCATTTCCTTATATTCTGGCATGACAAGATGTCCCAGGCTTATCTTGTCTATTTTCTGCATGAGCCTTAGAATCTTTCATTTCTTTATGGATCCCCAGTTTTCTTTATTGGGAAATAAGATTAGAAACTGATGCTGCAGGGGCCCATTGCTCCTGGTATGTCCTTATTTCTCGGTCTCCCAGCTGACAGAGCAAGAAAATACATGCCTGTATATAATACTTACTTTTTATTGTTCTCAGGTGGCTGCTCCATATTTTTTTCTCTAAGGTTTATAATTGCTTTCTATTGAATAGACAAGGAAGAATATGCTTACTCCATCTTGACCCTAGATCATTTCCATTTAATGATTGAGAGGGTTGTTTTAAATGTACCACTTGCTTGTTGGTTTCTATTCATCCATCTTGTCTTTGTTCCTTCTCTCTTTTTTGCAAACTTTTTCTGATAAATTGCCTACTTTTTATTATTCCATTATATGCATGCTATTGGTTAATAGTTGTATATCTTTTGGGTTTTTGTAGTTCTGTTTTTGCAGTATCAAATTTTACTTATTAGCGTACCTTCAAATAATATTATACCAATTTAAGCACAATATAATATTTTTAAAAAATTAAGGATATTCCATTTCCTCCCTCTCATCCCTTAGACTATGGTCACAAGTTTTCCTTGTACATATTTTGTAAAGGCTTCAATATATTGTTGCTATTCTTGCTTTATACCAGAAGTCAGCATACTTTTCCCATAAGAAGATACACAGTGTATATTGTAGGTTTTGCAGACTGCAAGGTCCATTAAAGATATAAGCCTTTAAAATTATTTTGATTTCAAAGGCTGAATACAAACATGCCGCAGTCTGGATTTGACCTTGAGGTGGCAGTTGGCCAACCTTTGCTTTGGACAGTTAATTATCTTTTAAGGTATCTAAATATAAGAAGAAAATGTCTTTTATATTTACCCTCATTTTTACAATTTCTGGTGCTTGTTATTCCTTTGTATATATCCACATTTACACATATTAGTATACTCCATCTGCATGAAGAACTGTCTTTCACATTTCTTTTGTCTATTTCTGGCAATGAATTTTCTCAGCTTTTGTCTGTAAATTTTTTTTGAGAGATACGTCATCCCTTTTTTTAAAAAAAGATTTTATTTATTTATTCATGATAGTCACAGAGAGAGAGAGAGAGAGAGAGGCAGAGACACAGGCAGAGGGAGAAGCAGGCTCCATGCAGGGAGCCCGACGTGGGATTCGATCCCGGATCTCCAGGATCGCGCCCTGGGTCAAAGGCAGGTGCTAAACTGCTGCGCCACCCAGGGATCCCACATCATCCCTTTTTTAGAGACATTTAATTATTTTAGAGAGAGGGAGTGCTCCTGCAAAAGTGGGGGGAGGGGTAGAGGAAGAGAATCCTTCAAGCGGACTCCCTGCTGAGTGAGGAGCCCACTGTGGTGCTGGATCCCAGTACCCACAAGATCATGGGCTGAGCCGAAACCAAGAATTGGATGCTCAACTGATTGAGCCACCCAGGTCACCATCCCCCATTGAGTTTTGAGCAAAAATTTCACTAGATACGGGAATCTGGAGTTAGAAGGTATGTTCCCCTCCTTTTAACACTTTAAAAATCACTCTTTTGCCTTCTGGATGGAAATCTACCATAATCCTCATTTTTCTCTGTATGTAATATTTTTTTTCTTCTTGTGGCACTTGTTTCCTTCATGGAAACTTCTCTTTCATTTCAACAGTTTGAGTTTTGTGTGTCCTTTTTATCCTGGTTAGTGTTTCATGAGCTATTTGGATCTGTGTGTGTATTTTGTCTTTTGCTGACTTTAGAAAATTCTTGCTTATCAGCTCTTCAGCTATATATCATCTACCCTGTTTTTTACCTCTTTCTTATTCTGGAACTCCAGATAACACACAAACTACGTCATTTCATATTATCTCACCACTTTTGGATGTTCTATACTATTTTTCAGTTATTGGTTTTCCTCCTTGTATTTCATTTGAATAATTTCTAATTTAATTTTTTTTAGTTCTACTAAAGTGATTTTTTTGACAATAGTTCACACTATGAGGCTTTCTGGTAATATGGAAGGTCAAAATGCATATACATATCTTTATTTGAAAATAATTATATATACTCAAAAATTACCCCCTACACAAAAGGACAACCATGTCATATATATCCAATTTTTTTAAAAAACCTGATAATACTTCATTATAATCTGGTTCACAAGGAAATCCAGTTATTTCTATGGCACACAATGTTTTATTAATTAGAATTACATGTAATGACATTATGTCAGGACATACTAAAACTTTAAGAATTTTACATAACTTTTAGACACATCATAACATTTACCCACATAATATATCATAAAATTAATCATTATTTGTTTGACAATAGTTCCAATGTAACTTAACATACCAAATAAACAAACCTAATTAGTCAAAATGATTATTTAGAATTTGAATTTTTAGGAAGTTTGTTAAGAACCTCAGAAGATTCTAGATGGTATGCCTAAATAGGATCATAGGTCACTGTAAAATTTAATACTTTATCATGTATTTAACCACGGTGACAATAAAAGATCCCAAAGGCAAAAACAGAGGGTTACTTGATTGTTAACAAAACAGCTTCTTTAAATATTGAGAAGATTTAGTAATCAAAGACCTAATAAAAACAGAGAAATCTTGTTTTTCTGGGCAGATAAAGATAAAATAGCTTGTTTATAATTTCTTATCCAGAACAGACCAAATAAAAAAGAAGCTTTTGTGTTTTTAACAAAGTTAAGCCAATTTCCAGGAAAAAAAATTCCAATTTTATATCAGCATATTTTAAAAATTCATATATTCCAATCATAGTGAGTCCAGATCATGCATACTTTTTCCCCAAGATTCCTGTTTATAACCTTCCTCCAACTTCTTTTTTAACTCAAATTATTTCATAAACTTCATCTCTCTATAAATAGCCAATCTCATTTTGGGAAAAAATACTTTCTTTCCCTCAACAAAAATGCATTTTATTCCTCATACCTTCTTAGACATCTCCTGTATTCCAATATACAGTTACCTTATCGTTTCCAGCAGTCTCAATTCCATTCATCAGAACTTTATTTTTTTCATTGAGCAATTGTAACTATATTTTTAAAATGTTTTTTATTGGAGTTCAATTTGCCACCATTTAGCATAACACCCAGTGCTCATCCTGCCAAGTGCTCTCCTCAGTGCCCATCAGCCAGCCACCCCAACCCCCCGCCCACCTCCCCTTCCATTACCCCTTGTTCATTTTTTCCAGAGTTAGGTGTCTTTCATGTTTTGTCACCCTCACTGATATTTTCACTCATTTTCTCTCCTTTCCCTTTATTGCCTTTCACTAATTTTATATTCCCCAAATGAATGAGACCATATGATGTTTGTCCTTCTCCGATTGACTTATTTCATTCAGCATAATATCCTTCAGTTCCATCCATGCTGAAGCAAATGCTGGGTATTTGTCATTTCTAATGGCTGAGTAATATTCCATTGTATTCATAGACCACATCTTCTTTATCCATTCATCTTTCGATGGACACCGAGGCTCCTTCCACAGTTTGGCTATTGTGGACATTGCTGCTAGAAACATCAGGGTGCAGGTGTCCCAGCGTTTCACTGCATCTGTATTTTTGGGGTAAATCCCCAGTAGTGCAATTGCTGGGTCCTAGGGCAGATCTATTTTTAACTCTTTGAGGAACCTCCACACAGTTTTCCAGAGTGGCTGCACCAGTTCACATTCCCATAAACAGTGCAAGAGGTTTCATTTCCCCTTTCTCCACATTCTCTCCAACATGTGTGGTTTCCTGTCTTGTTGATTTTCCCCAATCTCACTGGTGTGAGGTGGTATCTCATTGTGGTTTTGATTTGTATTTCCCTGATGGCAAGTGATGCAGAGCATTTTCACATGTGTTTGTTGGCTATGTCTATATCTTCATTGGTCAAATTTTTGTTCATGTCTTTTGTCCATTTCATGATTGGATTTTTTGTTTCATTGCTGTTGAGTTTAATAACTTCTTTATAGATTTTACATACCACTTGTTTATCTGATAGGTCATTTGCAAATATCTTTTCCCATTCTGTAAGTTCTTTTAGTTTTGTTGACTGTTTCTTTTGCTGTGCATAAGCTTCTTATCTTGAGGAAGACCCAATAATTCATTTCTGCTTTTGTTTTTCTTGCCTACATGGATGTATCTTGCAGAAGTTGCTGTGGCCAAGTTCAAAAAGCTCCCCTCTAGGATGGATTCTTGTCTCATATTTAGATCTTTGATCCATTTTGAGTTTATCTTTGTGTATGGTGTGAGAGAATGGTCCAGGTTCATTCTTCTGCATGTGGATGTCCAATTTTCCCAGCACCATTTATTGAAGAGACCTTTTCCAGTGGATAGTCTTTCTTCCTTTATAGAATATTAGTTGACCATAAAGTTGAGGGTCCACTTCTGGATTCTCTATTCTGTTCCACTGATCTATGTTTCTGTTCTTTTGTCAGTACCACAGTGTCTTGATGACCACAGCTTTGTAGTACAACTTGAAATCAGGCATTGTGATGACCCAGCTATGGTTTTCTTTTTTAAAATTCTCCTGGCCCTTCGGGGTCTTTTCTGATTCCACACAAATCTTAAAATAATTTGTTCTAACTCTCTGAAGAAAGTCCATGGTATTTTGATAGGGATTGCATTAAACGTGTATATTGCCCTGGGTAACATTGACATTTTCACAATATTAATTCTGCCAATCCATGAGCATGGAATAT
Organism: Canis lupus familiaris; assembly: GCF_011100685.1. Lineage (NCBI taxonomy): Eukaryota > Metazoa > Chordata > Mammalia > Carnivora > Canidae > Canis > Canis lupus. Next base: position 119,282,395 of record NC_049260.1, read on the forward strand.
TTTTCCATCTCTTTGTGTCTCCCTCAATTTCTTTCAGAAGTATTCTATAGTTTTTAGCGTATAGATCCTTTACCTCTTTGGTTAGGTTTATTCCTAGGTATCTTATGCTTTTGGGTGCAATTGTAAATGGGATTGACTCCTTAATTTTTCTTTCTTCAGTCTCATTGGTAGTGTATACAAATGCCACTGATTTCTGGGCATTGATTTTGTATCCTGACACACTGCCAAATAGCTGTATGAGTTCTAGCAATCTTGGGGTGGAGGCTTTTGGGTTTTCTATGTAGAATATCATGTCATTGGCGAAGAGGGGGAGTTTGCCTTCTTTGCCCATTTGAATGCTTTTATTTCTTTTTGTTGCCTGATTGCTGAGGCTAGGACTTCTAGTACTATGTTGAATAGCAGTGGTGAGAGTGGACATCCCTGTCGTGTTCCAGATCTTAGGGGTAATGCTCCCAGTGCTTCCCCTTTGAGAATGTTAATTGCTGTGGCCTTTTTGTAGATGGCTTTTAAGATGCTGAGGAATGTTCCTTCTATCCCTACACTCTGAAGAGTTTTGATCAGGAATGGATGCTGTATTTTGTCAAAATCTTTCTCTGCATCTATTGATAGGATCATATGATTCTTGTTTTTTCTCTTGCTGTTATGATGAATCACATTGATTGCTTTACGAGTGTTGAACCAGCCTTGCATCCCGGGCATAAATCCCACTTGGCCATGGTGAATAATCTTCTTAATGTATTGTTGGATCCTATTGGCTAGTGTCTTGTTGAGAATTTTTCATCCATGTTCATCAGGGATATTGGTCTATAATTATCCTTTTAGGTTGGGTCTTTGTCTGGTTTTGGAATTAAGGTGATGCTGGCCTCATAGATCACGTTTGGAAGTATTCCATCTCTTTATATCTTGCCAAACACCTTTAGTACAATAGGTATGGTTCATTCCTTTAACGTTTGAGAGAATTCCCCTGGGAAGCCATCTGGCCCTGGACTTTTGTGTCTTGGGAGGTTTTGATGACTGCTTCAATTTCCTCCCTGGTTATTGGCCCATTCAGGTTTTCTATTTCTTCCTGTTCCAGTTTTGGTAGTTTGTGGTTTTCCAGAAATGTGTCCATTTCTTCTAGATTGTAATTTATTTGTGTATCATTGTGTAAAATACGTTTTTAAAATCGTTTGTATTTCCTTGGTGTTGGTGGTGATCTCTCATTTATTCATTCATGATTTTATTAATTTGAGTCCTTTCTCTTGTTTTTAATAAGCGTGGCTCCTGGTTTACCTATCTTATTAATTCTTTCAAAGAACCAAATACTGGTTTTGTTGTTCTGTTCCACAGTTCTTCTGGTCTCTATTTCATTGAGTTCTGCTCGAACCTTTATTAATTGTCTTCTGCTGGGTGAACGTTTCATTTGCCGTTCCTTCTCCAGCTCCTTTAGTTGCAAGGTTAGCTTTGGTATTTGACTCCTTTCCAGTTTTTGGATGGATGCTTGTATTGTGATGTATTTCCCCCTCAGGACTGCTTTTGCTGTATCTCAAAGATTTGGAATGGTTGTATCTTCATTCTCATTAGTTTTCATGAATCTTTTTAATTCTTCTCTAATTTCCTGGTTGACCCTTTCATCTTTTAGCAGGATGGTCCTTAACCTCCATGTGTTTGAAATCTTTCCAAACTTCTTCTTATGGTTGAGTTCTAGTTTCAAAGCATTATGGTCTGAAAATATGCAGGGGATGATCCCAATCCTTTGGTATCAGTTAAGACCTGATTTGTGACCCAGTATGTGCTCTATTCTGGAGAAACTTCCATGTGCTCTTCAGAAGAAGAATGTGTATTCAGTTGCATTTGGATGTAAAATTCTGGAAACATCTGTGAAATCTAGCTGGTCCACTTTATAATTTAAATCTCTTATTTCTTTGGAGATGTTGTGCTTGGAAGATCAATCGATTGTAGAAAGCGCTGTGATCATGTCTCCAAGTATAAGTGTATTATTATCTAAGTAAGTCGTAACCTTGGTTCTTAATTGATTGATATACTTGGCAGCTCCCACATTCGGGGCATAAACATTCATGATTGTTAGGTCCTCTTGTTGGATAGATCCTTTAAGTATGATATAGCGTCCCTCTTCATCTCTTACTACAGTCTTTGGGATAAAGTTTAATTTATCTGCTATAAGGATCACTAACCCTGCTTTCTTTTGAGGACCATTGGAATGGTAAATGGTTCTCCAACCTTTTATTTTCAAGCTGGAGGTGTCCTTAGGTCTAAAATGAGTCTCTTGTAGACAGCAAATAGATGGGTCTTGCTTTTTTATCCAGTCTGATACCCTGCGCCTTTTGATGGGATCATTAAGCCCATTCACATTCAGAGTTACTATTGAAAGATATGAATTTAGTGTCATCATGATACCTATTCAGTTCCCTTTTTGTAGATTGTTTCCTTGGACTTCCTCTTTCTTTTACAGAGTCCTCCTTATTATTTCTTGCAGAGCTGGTTTGGTGGTCATATATTCTTTCAGTTTCTTCCTATGTTGGAAGCTCTTTATCTTTCCTTGTATTCTGAATGAGAGCTTTGCTGGATAAAATATTCTTGGCTGCAGGTTTTTCTCCTGTAGGACTCTGAATATATCCTGCCATCCCTTTCTGGCCTGCCGGGTCTCTGTGGAGAGGTCTGCTGTTTACCTAATAGTTCTCCCCATAAAGGTTAGGCATCTCTTGTGTCTTGCTGCTTTAAGGATAATCTCTTTTTCTTTGGAATTTGCAAGTTTTGCATTAAATGTCGAGGTGTTGAACGGTTTTTATTGATTTTTTTTTTGGGGGGGAATCTCTCTATCTCCTGGATCTGAATGCCTGTTTCCCTCCCCAAGTTAGGGAAGTTCTCAACTATGATTTGTGTTCAAATACACTTTCTGGTCTTCTGTCCCTTTCGGCACCCTCTGGAACCCCAATTAAACATATAATTTTCCTTCTGAGACTGTCATTTATTTCCCTTAACTTATCCTCATGATCTTATAATTGCTTTTCTCTTTTTTCCTCAGTTTCCTTCCTTGCCTTCCACTTGTCTTCTATGTCACTCACTCGTTCTTCTACCTTGTAAACCCTCATCATTAGGACCTCCAGTTTGGATTGCATCCCATTTAATTGATTTTTAATTTCAGCCTGATTAGATCTAAATTCTGCAGTTATGAAGTTTCTTGAATCCTTTGTGCTTTTTTCCAGAGCTGCAAATAGCTTTATAATTGTGCTTCTGAATTGGCTTTCTGACATTGAATTATAATCCAAATTTTGTAACTCTGTGGGAGAGTACTGTTTCTGATTCTTTCTTTTGTGGTTAGTTTTTCCTTCTATTCATTTTGCTCAGTGAAGAGAGGCCAAAAACAAGTTGTACTGGATAAAGGACAAAATAGAGAAAAAAGGGGGGCAGTGGAAACAGAAAACAATAAACAAGGAAGGGTATCCTCTGTTTCTATATACTGTAAATCTCTCGAATTCCCCTGGAACTTTCCAGGTCTGCTTGGTCAAGGACTTGCTCTTCCCCTGTCCTTCCAGCTGGTCTCCTGGGGGAGGGGCCTGCGGTGCTCATTCTCAGTTGTGTGCAACTGGGGGAGGTGCCCAGTCTCCTACCAGGTGCACGACTCAGTGGAAGGTGTTTATCCTTTGAGGCCCCTCCTCCCTAGTGGCCTTGCTCAGTCACAGGCACAAGGCGACACTAGGAGGAACAACGACAGTGGCAGCGGCCAGTCTCCATCTCTAGAGTCAGCTCCTCCAGTAACTACCACAGTGTCCCAGTCTGTAGGGGCCTGGATGCCTCGGGGGCCGGCGGGAGTGGACCTGCACAGCTCGGGGTTGCCCGGTGGCAGGAGTGTCCTTGCTGCTCTGTGTCCTCCCGGCCTCCGCCTGTCCCTGGGGGAGCACCAGATCCTGGGCTGTGTCCCCCGGTGCCCTGGGCTCCGGGACCTGTGCCGCCTGAGCTGCTCCCGAGGCCCTGCCGGGCACACTGTCCAGCCCTATAAGTAGCTTGGCTCAAGGTGTGTGGCGTGCTCTCCCTCAGGGCACAGGTCCTCTGTAAGTGCCCCCGGGAACCTGAGGGCATCCCTGCCCCTCCTGTGATCCTGCCCGAGTTCCCTGCGAATGCCATCTGTCCAGAAAGATTGGTAAAGCTCCTGCTTCTCTGGGTCGGGGCTTTCCTGTCCTGGGGTCTCTCTCCCAGCTCCTCGCGGGTCCCCCTCCCCCTTGGATGCTGCTTTATTTCTTTATTATTTTTCTGTCTTCCTACCTTCTCACTGTAGCATTCCAGCTGTTCTCTCTTTAAATCTGAGGCCGAATTCCTAGGTTTTCAGGGTGATTTGAAAGTTATCTAGGTAATTTGGTGGCGACAGGTGACTTGGGGACCCGACTCTTCCACCATCTGGCCTCGCCTCGATTTCTAATTTACTTACTCAAGTTGATTCTGTCTTTCCTCTACCATGTTCAGTCTGTTTATAATCCTTTTAGCAGATATTGTTTTCCAATTCTAGCTTTTAAATTTGGTTGTCTTATTGCTTACATCTGTGTTAAAATTACCAATCTCTTCATGCACGTTATTCACCTCTTCTTCTAGATTATTTAATATGTTAATCATTGGTGACTTAAAGTTTCATCCTAGGGCACATGGGTGGCTCAGCAATTGGCTGTGTGCCTTCGTTTAAGGTTGTGTTCCACAGGGTCCCTGAATCGAAGCCCACATCGGGCTGCCTGCAGGGAACCTGCTTCTCCCTCTGCCTGTGACTCCACCTGTCTCTGTGTCTCTCATGAATAAATAAATAAAATCTTAAAACAATAAAATAAAACTTTCTTCCTAATATAGCTAGAATATAGATCACCTTGGAGTACCGTTCTATTTGCTGTTTTTGCTATTAGCAGTAGGTTGACTGTTCTTGATTTTGGAGTGTTGGTTTTTTGTAATATTTTTTATTGATTTGCAGCCAGACATCATCTGTAGGAGTACAGCAGAGAATGAGGTGAATAGCACTTAAGACTGGAAATTGGCATGCCTCTTCTTTGTTAGTGTGTGGGGAGTAACACTTCTACTCCGCAATTTAGCTGGGTCCAAGGTTTGTTGTTGCTACGAGTTTCAAAATCTTCCAGTGGTGAGCTGCCTTTCCCTGTGCTAACTGCAGGGCCTGTGATGTCAGGGTTTTCCCTGAGTCCCCGCTGTCTCAGCTGCCAGCAGTCTCAGCAGGCTGCACCACCCAGGGTCTCTCCATCTGTGCTCTTTCCCTCTCCTCTCCTGTTTTCACTTTCTTATTCTTTATTGAGATTTCATTCACATGCCATCTAATTTACCATTTTAAAGTATACAATTCAGGAGCACCTGGGTGGCTCAGTTGGTTAAGTGTCTGCCTTCGGCTCACAACATGATCCGGGTGTCCTGGGATCGAGCCCCACATCAGGCTCCCTGTTCAGTGGGAGATGAGGGGGTGTCTGCTTCTTCCTTTTCCTCTTCCCCTCTACCCTGCCTGTGTCCTCTCTCTCTTTTTCTCTCCATCTCAAATAAATAAATAAAACCTTCCTAAATGATAAAAATCAGGTGTACAGTTCAGTGCCTTTTACTATATTCACTAGACTGTGGACCATCACCACTATCTAACTCCAGATCATTTTCATCACTTCAAAAGGCTCTCAACTTTAGGAGTGACTTCTCATTATCCTTTTCCCTAGCCCTAGGCAAGTATTACTCTACTATTTGTGTCTAGTGATGTGCATATTCTGGATATTTCATATGGATAGTATAATAAAATATGTGGTCTTTTGTGTCTAGTTTTTCTGCCTAAGAATGCAATATTCAAGGTTCACCCATATTATACCATGTATCAGTGTTTCATCTTTTCGTACTGGCAAATAATATTTCAATATGTAGCTAGACCATACTGTTATGTATTCATCAGTTGATGGACGTTGGAATTGTTTCCTGATTTGGGTTATATGTGTAAGGAATGGTGCAATGAACATTTGTGGATAGGGTTTTTGTGTGGACATATATTTTCATTTGTCTTGGATATATACTTGGGAGTGGTATCAATGGGTCACATGTTTATACTCTGTTTAACTTTTGGAGGAACTGCTGATTGCTTTGTACAGTGACTGTGCCATTTTATGTTACCACTAACAATATATGAAGATTTCAATTTCTTCATATCATCACCAATAGTTGTTACTTTGTATCTTTTTCTTTTAGCCAGCAAGTTTGAAGTACCTACTCATAGTGGTTTTGATTTGCATTTCCCTAACGATTCTGTTGAGATCTCTTCATGTGCTTATTGGTTACTGATACACCTTATTTGCAGAAACCTCTATTCAAATCTTTTGCTCCTTTCAAAATTGGATTATTTTTCTCTTCTTTGTTGAGTTGTAACAGTTCTTTTTTTTTAAGTTTCTATTTATTGATTGATGAGACACACACACGCACACATAGGCAGAGACATAGGCAGAGAGAGAAGCAGGCTCCATGCACGGAGCCCAGTGTGGGACTTGATCCCAGGACCCCCAGGATGACACCCTGGGCCGAAAGCAGGCGCAAAACCGCTGAGCCACCCAGGGATCCGCATAACAGTTCTTTGTATATTCTGTATACTACACATTTATACATGATGAACAAGTATTTTCTCCCAATCTGTGGGTGGTATTTTTTAAAATGAGTCCTTTGAAGCACAAGCATTTTTAAGTTTTATGAAATTTAAGTTATCTATATTTTTGTCATTTGGGTATTGATATCTGCTATGGACTGATCTGTGTCCCTACCCCCAAATTTATGTGACAGCTCCCCATGTGATGGTATTTGGAGATAGGCCTTCGGGAGACAGAATTAGATGAGTTTATGGTGGTGGGATCCCCCATGATGGGATTAGTGTACTTATACTATCTTTCTTTGTGTGAGCATGGACAAAAGGCCATAGAGGATGCAGAACAAAAGTGCCCATCTGCAAGCCAAGAGAGGGATTCAACTGAAAATTTCATCCTGACAGACCTTGGTCTTGGACTTCCAGTCTCCAGAAACATGAGAAATAAATTACTATTGTTTAAGCCACCCAGTCTATAGTGTTTCCTTATGGTAGCTCAAACAGATTGAGACTCTATGATATCTAAGAAATTATCACCTAACATGATTTCATGAAGATTTACGCCAATGCTTTTCCGTAAGCATGAAACTTGCCTGTGGCAGAGACAGGCAGAAAGGGAAGAATGAAGCATTCCAAAGAAGTGCTTCTCTGGTTAAAAGAAGACAGGATTCATTCCATGAAGTTCTTTTGAACCCAACAGGAGATGGTAGGAAGAGTCTTCACATGTCTGTGGTGGCTGGCTGTGTGGGATGTGTCTGGCGGTTTGCAAGTGAAACCGAAAACCAAAGCTGAAAAGGAACACAAGAACAGCTATTGCTGGTTTTTTGAAATAGAAGATGCTTCCTTTGATTTCAAAATCCAATCATATGTTCAAGCCCCCCCCCCCCCCATACACACATATCTACAGTGCCATAGAGTTTCAAACTGCAACTAGGCTGCAGTAGCCATGAGTCCTTTATCCCTCGATACTTTACACTTGTGCTCCGTACATTCAAGACATTCTTGACTCTCCATCCAGGGTGTGTGTGTGTCTGTGTGTGTGTGTGTATAAAATCTATTTGGGTACTATGGTCTTTTTCTCATACTAAAAGGCAATTAAATGGACGCCTACAAGAAAGCAATGGGTGCTTGAGATTACAGCCCCTCTCGATTCAGAACACCTCCTGTGGGCATTGGTGTTTTACTTATCACAACAGTTACTGCAAACAGTGTGTGGGAAACATGAAATTTCCCATTTTAGATAGTTTCTCAAGTTCTCAGAGACGTGAGGCAGTGTCCTCAAGATCTCACCTTAGAGAGCTGGCTCTGGGTGGGACCTCCCAGAGTCATCAATGGTTGGCAAAGGGTTTTGTGGAGGGAGAGTGGGAAGGACCCAGAGTCCAACTGGTGAAGGGAGTGAGGATTAGGGTGGTCCTTTCCTTGGATTCTGTGAACTTGGGCTTTGCTGTTCATTCAGGGATGGCAAGGGCTTTCAAAAGAAGAAAAAGTCTGCCAATTTAAAGAATCCAACTTAAAACATTTAAACAACCTGCGAAAGACCATAACCTGCAGACTACTTTCCAGAGTATCATATGAGACGCTGCAGTGGAGTTAGCAGGGACACAGTAACTCTTTAGGGATGTTTTAAGATTTTACTCTCAACTGTGCAGTCCTTCTTGCTGAGATCTGGGGGTGCCATCTGGGTGAATGAAGCCAAAACCGCAGTTAGGTTTGCTAAACAAAAGAAGCCTCGCTGGCTAGGAAGATGGAGTTCAAGCAAAAATGTAGTCTCGGATTACATGGCTCCAGGAGTGAAGAGGAGGTGAAGCTTGCGGGCAGCGGGTGGCAGTTGGAAAAGTGTCCCCTCCGAGGAAAGCAGTGGAGGGCTCGTGAGTACATTCTGTGTCTCTGTCCTCTCCACCCCCAGTCCCTGTCTTAGTCATGCTCTCAGCAGCTCACACCTGGACAGGTGATAGATTTTCTTTTTACTGATCGGTCTTGTCACCACCAGCCATTCTCTGCCTTGTGCCCTGTAGCAGAGAGAGTGTCTTGGAATGTCCGGCTAGTCAAGACTCAGCCACACTTGAAAAATCTTCACTGGCCTCTATGTAAGTTTCTACCTCTAACCTGCGCCCAGCGGTCCATCTTCCCTGTGCGCATGGCCAGCAGCTGAATTAAACCCTCTCACCAGTATCCTCAGATCCCCTTGCTCCTTAAATTCATCTGTCACCCAGTTAACAGAAGGTCCAGGGTCAGTGCCACTGTGCCTGTTCTATGGACTCATCTGATCCTGTGTATATTTCTTGTAAGAACAGCCAGACCACATTGAAGGAGACACGAGTTCTGTATCCTAATTAGTATATCTGGATCACAGGAGTAGAAATTAGCAATTCTCTAATCACTCATATGTTTACTAGGTGGGAATGAATAGCGAGCGTAGTTGAGATAATGAGGACCCCGTTGCTCAATATCAGAGAAAACAGTTCCATGTATGGAAAGAGAAAGGCTACAGTGTGGTGGAAGGCAGAAGACGAGGCCAGACGAACAGGCTCGGGCTAGACCTTTAACCCAGCATGTTAGGCCGCGGAGCTTGACCCTAGGTTGAGGGCAAAGGGCCATTGAGAGAAGGGGAAGGTACTCCTTGTTTCCAGCAGATTCATGTTTTCTTGTTTCACAGCATTTATCAATAGTTTTTATTTATTTATTTATTTATTTATTTATTTATTTATTTATTGTAAATACACATAACATGAAGTCATTCTATAGTGTCCAATTCAGTGCCATTTCGTACATTTGCGGTGTTGTACGAGTATCGCCTCTGTCTGGTTCCAAAGCACTTGCATCAGCCCAAAAGCAAACGTCGCATCCGATAAGTGGTCACTGCCCATTCCCTCCTCCCTCAGACCCTGTCAACCGCTACTCTGCTTTCTCTATGAATATAGCCGTTCTGTGTATTTCATATAATCGGAATTTGCAATATGATATCTTTGTGTCTGGCTTCTTCAACTCAGCAGTTTTCAAGGTGCATCCTGCTAAAGCCTGTAACGGGACTTCATTCTTTTTTGCGGCTGAATATTTCTTTATAGGCCTATACATTTTGCTTATTCATTCTCAAATTGATGGATATTTGGGTCGTTTCATCCTTTTGCTATTGTGAATTTTGGTGAACATTTCTACACGGGTATTTGTTTGAATACCTGTTTTCCATTTTTTGAGCATATACATAGGAGTGGAATTGATAGTCATATAAATTAAAAGTAAAAAATATAAATATAATTTTAAAAAGTTTAACTTTTTGACAAACTGATAGACTTTTACCACTGGCAAACATCTTTCACAAAAGCGGCACTATTTTTCATCCCTACCACCAATGTGCCAGATATATATTCTTTATCCATTCATCTATTGATGGACATCTCGGTTCTTTTCTACGAGGTATTTACCCAACCCGAAGGATACCTACATAATTATCCAAAGGAGCATCTGTACTCCAAATACACTTTCTTTATTTCTTTATTTATTTATTAGATTTTATTTATTTATTCATGAGAGACGCACAGAGGGAGGTGGAGATGTAGGCAGAGGGAGAAGCAGACTCCCTGCGAGTTTCAATCACAGGACCTTGGTTTCACCACCTGAGCCAAAGGCAGATGCTCAACCCCTGAGCCACCCTGGCGTCCCTCCATATACACTTTGGAATCAGCTTTTCCATTTCTTCAAACAGGATTGTTGGGATTCCTTTTAGGGATTGTATTGAATCTGTAAATTGCTTTAATACAACTGCTATCTTAAGAAAATTAAGTCTTCAACTCCATGAACGCAAGATATCTTTCCAAATACTGAAATCTTCTTAAATTCTTCGAGCAATATGTTGTAAGTTGTAGTGTATATGTCTTCTATTTCCTTGGATAAACTTATTTTAAGTATTTTCTTCTGCTTTTACTTCTTTTTTTAAACTTTTTTTCCCACTTTATTAGTCTTTATTATTATGACTATTTATTTATTATTTATTAAAATTATTTTTTTGCCTAATCACTCTGGCTAGCACTTTCAGTATAATAACATAAAAGAAGCAAAAGCAGGCATTGTCGGGTTTTAAAAGAATATTATTGGTTATTTATTTTAGAGAGAGATTGAGAGGGAGAGGAAGAGGAAGAGAGACAATCTCAGGCAGACGCCCCTGAGCATGGAGCCCAATGCAGGGCCTGATCTCACAATCCTGAGATCATGACCTGAGTAGAAATCAAGAGCCTGCTGCATAACCGACAGAGCCACTTAGGCGGCCCTTGCCTTCTTTCTTATTTCTTGGCTTAATGGGAAAATTTCAATCTTTAACCATTCAGTATGTTAGATGTGGAATTTTCGTGAATGCCTTTTATCATGTTAAAGTCTTTTATTTCTAGTTTGTTGAAAGCTTTTTTTTTTTTAAATGAAAGAGTGTCAGTTTATTTTATTTTATTTTTTTGATGTCTTTGTCAGGCTTTACTACCTCAGTACTGCTGACCTCACAGAACGAGATAGGAAGTATTCCCTCCACTTCCATATTTTGGGAAGAAATTGAGGATTTCTTTCTTTCTTTCTTTCTTTCTTTCTTTCTTTCTTTCTTTCTTTCTTTCTTTCTTTCTTTCTTTCTTTCTTTTCTTTCTTTCTTCTTTTTTTTTCAAAGATTTTGTTCATTTATTTATAGAGACACAGAGAGAGAATGAGAGGCAGAGACACAGGCAGAGGGAGAAGCAGGCTCCATGCAGAGAGCCTGACGCGGGACTCGATTCAGGGTCTCCAGGATCACGCCCCAGGCTGCAGGCGGCGCCAAACCGCTGTGCCACCGGGGCTGCCTGAGGATTTCTTTCTTCTTTCAAGTATTGGTAGAATACAGGAGCGAAGTCACCTGGTCTTGGGATGTTCTTTCTTTGACGTTTCTGGTCACTGATTCATTCTCCTTACCTGTTAGATCTGATTGAATTTTCTTTTCCTCTTGAGTTACTTTTGGTTGTTTATGTCTTAAAAAATATATCCAGTTCATTTAGGTTATACAATTTCTTGGAGTATAATTGTTCAGAGTACTCTCTTACATTCCTTTTTGTTTCCTTAAGACCTGTAATACTGGGGCGCCTGGGTGGCTCAGGGCTTGAACATCTGCCTTTGGCTCAGGGCGTGATCCCGGGGTCCTGGGGTCCTGTCCCACATCAGGCTCCCCGCAGGGAGCCTGCTTCTCCCTCTGAGTATGTCTCTGCCTCTCTAATAAATAAATAAATAAATAAATAAATAAATAAATAAATAAAATCTTCTTTAAAAAAAAAAAGATCTGTAATACTACCCCGACTTCGATTTTTTTATTTTAGTAGTTGAGTCTGCTTTTTTCTCTCTGTCTTACTAAATGTTTCTCAAAATTTTTATCTTTTCACCAAACCAGCTTTGCTTAGTTGTCACCTCGTGATTTGGTGGAAGTTTCCTTCAAAGTATGGAATCAAAATTAAAATCCTAGTCTTTGCAGGTGTTCTTTTACTTTGTGTTAAGCCATACCACACTACACCACATCACAGAAGGTGACCTAGTATACTGTCTTCATGTCCGGACATTTTGAGAGTTTTTGTGATTACAGCAATACCTTCAACATTCAGCTAGTATTGTCACGGAAAACAATCACACTTTGCACCATAGCAGAGTTTCAAATAGGCAATTTTATGGTATTTATTTAAGGAACATCTTGAGAGTATCATTATTACTTGATTGATCATAATCAATCAAAGTATCAACTCATGATTTCCCATGATGTATCACCTTTAATCTGAGAACTTGGGCACATTTCTCATTTTCTAGTTAGGCTTTCCAACACTCACTGGAGAATGTATATCATTAAATAAGTCGGTTTTAAGGATGAGTAACATATAGCAGGGTTGTCAGCTGTCGGATCTGAGGGGTCTCAGTTTTTCATCCAGCTCTCCTGCCCTCTCTCTGGGTAGAGTCTAATTGCCAGCCTCGAGGAGCTTCCCAGTGACTATTCAAATACAGAACAGAGAAAAAGCACTGAGGCACCAAAAGCTCATATAACATGCCCTGAGTCATAAAGCTAAATAAAGGTGAGGAAACAAAGACTCATCTTGGGGTCCAGCTTACCCTGTAGCTCATGCTCTGGTAGAAAGAAATACTTTCCAGACAGATAAAGAAGACCATACTTAGTTACAGGTGATCTCAACCCCCAAAAGCATCAAAAGTTGAATTGTTCATCAGTTCAGACACTCAGATAACGGGTACTCTTGACCTTTCAAGAGCTCCATAGACAGGGGCCAGGTAGCCTTATCAGAGTCCAGAGGCTAGAGGGCAGGCATAGCTTTGATGAGGTTCCAGGGAGTTCTGGAGCTGAACTGATGCTTAGCCCATCCACAAATTCTATTTCAGCAGCTCCTTCAGAGATAACCATGATAACCCAGCAGAGACAACAGGACACTGACATATAAACAACGTCCAAATCTCAAGGTTTTTCACCGTAGAGGAGGAAGCTATAGTGATCTAGGTGGTGGTGGATTAGAGCCAAAAACATCAGTAAAAACTCTTATGTAGCTTAATGCACATATAGATGATTACATCTAAAATTTGTATACATATGTGAATACACACAGGGTAGTGAACACACATGTAATTTCTTCCTGTAATAGAAATGCCCATGTGTCTGTATTGTGAAAAGTATTTGACTTATTAAACACATAAATATGGGGAAATAGGCAGGTCTCCAATGGAGAACAATTCTGGTTTACGCAGATACTCTCACTTGAAGGTAGTACAGCATAAGTCCCTGCGTTGAGGTGTGGGCCACATATGGTGACTTTCTTCCAAAGGGGACAGTATGCAAAGGGGGCTGACACCAGTAAGTTTACAGTGGAGACACCTAAGAGGTATTAACTCAGTCAGGTGGTGAAGGTAAACCACATCAGTGATAAATCAAGCTACTGGTATGTAGTGTTGATAGGATGTCATGACAGTAGCACTTCACCGCTATGGTCTTCCTTCCTAAAACACAGAACTCCAGACTAATCATGAGTAAAACATCAGAAACATTGCGAGTGAGAGACAATGTACAAACTATCTAATCACTCCTCCCGAAAAGAGTCAAGCTCCTCAGAAACAAAGAAACTGCCACAGCCAAGGAAACACTACAAATAACGTAAGGCGGTATGTTGACGGGGATCCTGGACAGAACACAGATTCTGGGTAAACACTGCCGAAGTCTGAGTAAAGTGTGGCTTCAGTTAGTAATAAATGAAGTGTCAAAATTATCCCATTAATTGCAACAAATATACCACATTGACAGAAGCAACCGCTTCCGCTTTCCGTCATAATGGGAAACTGAGTGAGGGGCATATAAAAACTCTGTACTATCTTTGCAAATTTTTTACAAGTCGAAAAAAAATAGTTTAAAATTAATAGATCATTAGATTTTTTTTAAAATAAAAGGGGCAAAGAGCAACTGAACAAAAGGTAATGGCTAAGTTTCTGAAAAAGAAAGAAAGATTCAAAGGAAAAGCAAACACAAGCACACAAAACCAGGCAGTGTGAAACACAACCTTCCTGAATCTTCTTCACTTCTTTCCCCTCCTCTAACTTCCAAGCCAGCATCATACGCTAGTCTGCATTTTTCCATCTCAATACGCATTTCTGGAATCCATTCCTTCCTCGAGCCCTGCAACCCCTGCGCTAGCCCTGCCTCCCAGCTGTCTTCCCCGGATTTTAGCAGGAGGCTCTCAGTGATGCCAGATGGAGACCTGCAAACACTTATTTGCCCACGAAGGGCCTTAAGGCACCTGCACGGGTATCTGCCACAGGGCAGGTCTGGCAAGAGCCAGGCAGCAGCTCAACTCCTCGCAAAGGAGACCAGAGTGTAGAGCAGGCCTTTTGCTCAGCCTGGGAAAAAGCAGAGGCTTCTCAGATCCGGAAGACAAGGACCGAGAGTGAGTCCTCAAGGCCAGTGAGCTCCTGTCTGACTTGCTTTGCCCTGCAATGACAGTTCAGGGCCTGGGTGGATGTGTCCACACAAGAGGCTGTGGCTAAAGAGATGCTCCCCAGAATGACTCCAACAAAGGGGGAAGAGGCCCGGGGGTGTCCTGGCTGCTACAGCCCAACAGTCCTTCTCAACGCTGAGTAAGAACACTGTGGGACCCACCAGTTCCCCACAGCAAGCAACATTAGCAGAGGTGTCCCCGCGTCCAGCCACGACTGCCCCACAGAGCCTGCTCCTGGGACTTGTGCCAAGACCACAGCCCTGGGATGGCAGGTGCTCCTCCAACCCCATCTCATGGGGCGGCCGACCTTCTGCACAGCCTGCTTGCCACCTGGGGACCCGAAGGCCCTCCTGCCCGGCTGCTTACAAAATCCTCATGTGAGCCCGAGGGCCTGCGGGGTGTGGCAGAGCATCCCGGTGACCACCGCCGTCACTCACTACACTTTCCTCTGCTCAAAGGGCCCGTTTCGGGACCCTAGGTTCCCAGGCGGCTGTTGGGATGGCTGACAGGTCCACACTCCCACTCTGGCTCAGCCTCAGAAAGCCAACCTCACAGTGGCCTTCACGAGGGTCCCAGCTGCACAGAGCGGTGGCTATGACTCAGGAGTTCTCTGACAAGAACCACCGGGGACAGGCAGCTTCCTGTGGGGCAGCTCCTCTTTTGAACACCTCCACCCCAGCCTTGCACCTTAAGGTGCAGAATCCGGAGTCTTGCACCTAGGAAAACATGTGTGCCTGAATTATGTCCCCTAGTAAGAGAAGACAGTGGACTGTGCTCTGTGAGCTCACAGTGTGGTAACGAATCCCTTGGCTCCCGAGGCTTCTGTAGAAACAGCTTCATGCAGTTTCCTACACCCCCAGCTTCGTGCTGGCCATTCTCCAACTGTCAGGACCCAGTCCCTCAACCTTGTCCCTCAGTTTCTCTCACTGTGGGGGATAGGATGCTTGATCCTGCAAAGAGGAATGTGGGGGGAGGCATGCACTGTCCTCATGGGTGGTCTTGTCTCTCCAGCTCAGCCGCAGACTCCTGTGTATGTCCCAATTGGGCACCTGCAATTGTCCAGAGTGGTGGTACAGTCGGAGGGACCATAAAGTGGCCAAGGGGCCAAGAGCCCTGGGGGCAAAGGGGTAGGAATGTGCCCTTTTTCTTTGCAACCCTGGATGGCACATTACATGCAGTCATTATGTCTGCTTCATGTCCTCCAATATGAGATAGCTCCTTCGTATTTCCTGTTTTTTTTTTGAAACTGTATTACTTTCCCACAGCTGTTGTTGTTGTTTTTCTTTTTAAAGATTGATTGATTGTTTGATTGATTGAGAGAGAGAGAGAGAGAGAGAGAGAGAGAGAGAGACAGGCAGAGGGAGAAGCAGGCTCCATGCAAGGAGCCCGACTTGGGATTCAATCCCAGGTCTCCAGGATCACACCCCGGGCACCAGATGGCACTAAACCGCTGTGCCACTGGGGCTGCCCTCCTATTGCTGTTGTAACAGATCACCACAAAGTTAGTGGTACAGCACAAATTCATTAATGGAACAACACAAATGTTGGAAGTCAGAAGCCCCAGAAGAGTCTCACTGGGCTAAAATCAAGCCATCAGCAGGGCTGTGATGCTTTGGGAAGTCTCCACGGAGAAATGTGTTTTCATGACTTTTCCAGCACCCAGAGGGTGACCACCATCTTTGGCTCAGAGACCCTTCCTCCATCTTCAACGCCAGCAATGGGCAGTTGAGTCTCTCACATGACCGTCTCCTTCCACATTTGGAGCATTGTATTTACATTGGGTCTACCTGGATTATCTTGAACAATCTCCCTATCTTCAGGTCAGGCAATTGGTAATTTCAATTCCATCTTCTGCGTTAATTCCACTTTGATGTGTAACTTAACATATTCCAGCTGTGAGCATTAGGATGCGGACATCTCTGGAAGGCCAGTGTTCTGCTTATATCTATGGCCTTGACATTTCTGAGGAGTACTGGTCCAGTTGTAGTAGAATGTCCCTCTGAGTGTGTCTGATGCCTTCTCACGAGAAGGCTGGCCTTTGGCATTATCAGGAAGGACAGCACCGACAGCAAGAGCCCTTCTCATTGCAAGTAAAGTATCTCCGATACCTCAAGATGCAGGAACAGTATGTGCAAAGGCAAGGAGCGCACCTGCATTCTGGAAATGGGGATAAATCCTAGTGGTTGGAGTGTTTTGGGTTTGAAAGTAACCTTGCAAACCATCTTAGTTACCCTCCTTTCTACCTTCGCTAGGGAAGTCTTTTTATGGTCATATGTGAACATGGGTGTGCCCTCTGGAATCAATGGGCATGCGCTGTGTGAACTGGCTATCTGTAAAACCTTCTGTGGCCCAACCCAAACCCCAGGACACGTGAGTCCTTGACTGTAGCAACTTATAGATCGAAGCCAACAAGAAGGAAGAGCAGAGCATAAGGGTGAAGGCCATAGCTGCCTGCTGGCAGGAGAGAGTGTGCAGTCAGCCATAGTTGTTTGGAATCCTACTACGCTGACTTCTGCCAGAATACCAGGAGCACAAACCAGGGACTGGGGCTAGGGGTCTCCAGAGTCCCCGGTAAACTCAGTGGCTTACCTTGTCCATGAGCCAATAAGTAGAGCATGGACGGGAGCATTCAAACTTTGCCTGTTTGGATAGTTGTGGGGGTTAGAGATGCCAAGGGGGTTTAGGGACGAGAGGCTCCAAGGACCAGGACCTTGGAGCTGGCAGTTCTTTATTCATTCTCAACATGAGTAGTAAACATGTACCATGTGCCAGGCGCTGCTCAAAGCTCTAAGAATACAGCATTGAACAGATTCGTTGCCTCTGTAGTGCTCATAGCCTAGCATGTGTAGCGGTGTACACTGAAGTGAATCATGAAATGAAGTGAAAGGTGAAGTAGGCTGAGTAGTTTTCAATGCTATGGAAACAAATCGAATCCACAGAGCTGAATGCAGAGTGTTGGGGATGGGGTGGGAGGAGGGGTTGCAATTTAGGATTGGGTATTCATAGAAGGACTCATGGAAAAGGTGACATTGAGGGCGAGACCTGAGGATGTCCCAAGAGGACCACTAGCAGCGTGGCAAAAGCAAATGCCCGGGGAAGAACAACGGCATGCAGTAGCTCAGGGCCCTGCAACAGAGAGCAGGAGGCAGAGGTCTAGAGAGGCTAGTCTGGAGGGCCTGATCCTCCGAGCCTAGAGCAGCCTTGCGCCAAGATCAGTGGCACGGGTACAGTGAACTGGCTTGTCAGATCCAGGATTTTATCCTAGCTTTCTGACTTGACCTAGGGGATAGGGAGCAAATGCAGATCTAAGCATCCAGGGGCCATTCTCCCAGGATAAAGGGAAAGGCAGGCACCATTGGCTTGGAATAGGCAAGGCTGCTGGGCAGTGTTGTGGCATCACTGTGGTAGGCAGGGAAATGGTGCCTTTCTTGAGCAGACTGGATGCAAAACAAAGCAAACACGTTCCTGCAGATGCCCAGAGCTCTCGCCACAGAGCAGACCCTGTGCCTTCTTCTCCTGAAGAGAGCTGTATTTCCTGTCACTATATGTTCACCCCAGTTGGAGGCCAGAAGCAAGTTCAATTTTCTCGGGAGAACATTACTCCTCGGTGGTACTGTGGGCTTCTTAGTGCTTTCTAACAGAAGGCATGCCACTTCTGGCTCTTCCAGTGTGTGTGTGTGTGTTTTTTTTTTTTTAAAGATTTTATTCACTTATTTATGACATACAGAGAGAGAGAGACAGAGGCTGAGAAACAGGCAGAGGGAGAAGCAGGCTCCCCACAGAGATCCTGATACTGGACTCAATCCCAGGACCCCAGGATCACGACCTGGGCCGAAGGCAGACGCTTAACCACTGAGCCACTCAGGGGCCCCTACAGTCTTTGCTTTAAAATCTAGTCTGTCTGGGGGCACCTGGGTGGCTCAGTGGTTGAGCATCTGCCTTTGGCTCAGGTCTTGATCCCATTGTCCCGGGATCAAGCCCCACATCAGGCTCCCTGCAGGGAGCCTGCTTCTCCCTCTGCCTGTGTCTCTGCCTCTCTCTCTGTCTCTCCTTAATAAATAAATAAATAAAATCTTTAAAAAAATCTAGTCTGTCTGATATAAAGATTGCCAGCCCAGCTTTCATTTTATGTCCGTTAGCATGATAAATCTTTCTCCACCCCCTCACTTTAAATCTGGAGGTGTCTTTGGGCCTAAAATGAGTCTCTTGCAGGCAGCGTATCAATGGTCCTTACTTTTTTATCCAACCTGATACCCTATAACTTTTGATTGGGGCTTTTAAAAACGATTTTATTTATTTATTCATTAGACGCACATACAGAGAGAGAGAGGCAGAGACACAGGCAGACGGAGAAGCAGGCTCCATGCAGGGAGCCCCACATGGGACTCGATCCCGGGTTTTCCAGGATCACGCCCTGGGCTGAAGGCAGGCGCTAAACCGCTAGGCCACCCGGGCTGCCCTATGTCACTAATTCTATCTTCTGCCTCAATTATCCGAGCAGTCAGAGCCTCCATTTTTTTTTTTTTTTTGCGCCTCCATTTTTTAATGCTTCTCATTGATAGCCTTTTTGAAATTTCAACTTGATTAGATTTTAGTTCTTTTATTTCTCCAGAAAGGCTTTGTCTAGTGTCTTTGATGCTTTATTCAAGCCCCGATAGTATCTTTATAATCATTATTCTGAACTTTAGTTCTACCATGTTACTTATGTCCATACTCACTAGGTTCCTGGCATTCAGTACTGCCTTTGGTTCTCTTTTATGAGATGAGGTTTTTTCCATCTGTGCAGAGAAGAATCGATGAATGAGAGAACAAAATACTGAAATGGCAACAATGTCCCCAGAGAAATATACACTACACAAATCACAAGAGACCCAGAACTGAAAAGAAAAATTAAAAAGAGAGAATATAATCAGACAGGTGAAGAGAATAGAGTAATACACTGGATCCTGTGTGTATTTTGGTCCGTTTGTTAGAAAACTAAATCCCAAAATTGTAACAAAAGGAAAACTTTTATAGGTACTAAACAAATTGAATAGAATACAAGGAAAGGATAGAATGCAATTGTAAAAATGAAAATTAAAAGAGAAAAAAAGAAGAAATATCAACAGACAGGTGAAGAAAACAGAGCAATACACTATATTCTGAGTGTATTTCCTTCGGTTAGAGGAAACTACATCTCAAAATTGTGAAGAAGGGCAGCCCCGGCAGCTCAGCGGTCTTCTCCCTCTGCCTGGGTCTCTGCCTCCCTCTCTCTGTGTCTGTCATGAATAAATAAACAACAAAATTAAAAAAAAAAAAAGATGGCTTCACAATTGTAAAGAAAAAAAACCTTGCATATATATTATATATATTAAATACATTGACAGGATAGAATGTAACTGTAAAGATGAAAATTTAGAAAGACCTTATTTTTTTATTTTTTATAAATTTATTTTTTATTGGTGTTCAATTTGTCAACATATAGAATAACACCCAGTGCTCATCCCATCAAGTGCCCCCCTCAGTGCCCGTCACCCAGTCACCCCCACCCCCTGCCTACCTCCCCTTCCACCACCCCTAGTTCGTTTCCCAGAGTTAGGAGTCTTTGTCTCATTCATTTGGGGGATACAAAAAATAAGTGGGAAATATCAGAAAGGGAGACAGAACATAGAAAGAACTTAACAAGAAAGAAACAAAGAAGGAGAAAAAAGAAAAAAAAAAGCGATTTTGATGAGACAGGTGAAGAAAACAGAATCATATACCGTACACTACGTGTATTTTGGTCTGGTGGAAGAAACTGCACCGCAAGGGTGTAAAGAAAAAAAAAAAAAAACTTACACAAATAAAATTAAAAACAATGGAAGGATAGCATGTAACTGTAAGAATGAAAACTAAAAAATATTTCCTAAAAGTTTGATAAAATAAGAAATTGGTTGCAAAAGGAAAGCGAAAAAAAAAAAAATAAATAAATAAAATGGAAAGACCAAAGAATCATGGGGGAAAACGCTATGAATTGTGTATGTTATATTCCCCTAGCGCTGGAGTTTTGCGGTTCTCAGTGTTCGGTAAAGTTGGTCTGGGCCGCACGCTCTTGCTGACTTTCTGGGGGAGGGACCTGTTGCGCTGATTCTCAGGGGTCTTTGCCCCGAGTGGGCGTGCACCGCCCTTGCCAGGGGGCCAGGCTAAGTAATCTGGTCCGGGTTGCTCTCTGTGGATTTTGTTCCGTGAAGGCCTTGCAGGCCTCTTTAGAGGCTGAGAGCGAAAGTGGTGGCCTCCTCATCCCCAGCCCCAGGGCCGAAAGCTCAGGGTCCCGCTCCTTAGCGCACCCCCAGTGAAAGGCAACCCATCACTCCTGTCTCCCTGGTACCGGACCGCACACTGTGCTCACCCAGCCTGTGACCAAGCATTTCCATCTCAGGCACGGACCCTGCTTCGCCTTCCAAACCCTGCAGATTCCTGCTGTGTGGACATGTGCGCTGCTCCTCCCCAGGGGGAGCAAGGGGGGGCTTGCCGGTTCTGCCGCCTGCTGGGCTCCTGCTCGGAGAGCCTTTGCGCTGAGGGTGCTGGGACCCACTGACCCTGCTGGGTTCCAGGGCTACGGCCACCACTGGCCAAGAGCCCGCTGCAGCCGGCTTCCCTGCTCCGATGTCTGGGAGCTCTGCTGCACTCAGGCACTGTCAGTGTTCCTGTGACCCCGGGGGATCCTGAGACCACGCTGTCCCACCTAGGATTCTGCACCCGCTTCACTGTCTGAGCACCGGGCAGGCAGGGCCGTCCCTCACCGGAGCGGACTTCTAAAGGTCCGGATTCTGCGCTCTCTGCTGCTCCATCACTCTCTGGTGGAGGCTGCTGGAGCTCGCCCCCTTTTGGCTCCCCCGTATCTTCCCATGTATCGCCTCCCTTTTGCCCCCCCCCCCCCCCCCCCCCCCGCCCATCTTCCCATGTATCGCTTCCATTTCACTTCTCCACACCTCCTGTCTTGCAGAAACTGGATGCTTTTCTCTTTGTAGAGTTGCAGCTATTCTTTTTGTAGATCTCCGGTTCAGTTCTCAGGGGTTCAGAATGATTTAGTAGCTGTCTCGCTGAATTCCGGGGACCAGAGGAACTTAGGTCTCTCAACTCCTCGGCCACTTTGGACTCCCACCTCCCCCCCCCCACCCCCACCCCACCGCCCTGTGGTCTCATTCGGCCAAATGGTTGGGGAGAAGTCATCATCTTAGCAAAACTCCTTCAAACTAAAGAAAAATATGGGCATTGTTTTCAATTAAATGTCCCACGCTAGTGCTCCTGGATGTAAATGCTAGAGGAGAAATCCACCTTGAAAGAACGCTTAAGCCAAAAGCACTCATATAGCAGCAAATATCCTGAATAAGTATATGCATATTCAAAATCGTAGTGAACGAAACGGACGAGAGGCGGTGCCCAGTGAACAGAAATCTGCCTTAACGTCAGAAAAATCTTTCAACTGTATTTGGGCAGCCCTGGTGGCGCAGCGGTTTGGCGCTGCCTGCAGTCTGGAGTGTGATCCTGGAGACCTGGGATCGGGTCCCACGTCGGGCTCCCAGCATGGAGCCTGCTTCTCCCTCTCCCTCTGCCTGTGTCTCTGCCTCTCTCTCTGTGTCTATGAGTAAATAAATAAAATCCTTAAAAAAAAAAAAAAAAAAAAGAAAAATCTTTCAACTGTATTTATCTACATTAACAAAATAATGGAACTAAAAACATCTGATCACGACTGGGTATAGAAGACTCCTTTGAAAGAAATTCAGCACTAGCTAATGGAAAAAGCTTCTATCAGAATACGATGAGGAAGGAATTTCCGTTTTCATTTCTGTGCAACTAAAACCTCACTTAAAAAAAAAAGGAAGTCTTGGGCAGATACTTGGTCCTGGAGAGCCTGGATCGAGTCCCGCATCGGGCTCCCTGCGTGGAGCCTGCTTCTCCTTCTGCCTGTGTTGCTGCCTCTCTGTCTCTCTCTGTGTGTCTCATGAGTAAAGAAATAAAACCTTAAAAAAAAAAAAAAAAAGAAAGAAAGAAAGAAATGAAAGTCTTGAAAAACACACACAGAATAAACAACGTCCGAACAATAAATGAGGAGAAAGCCTTGGGGGACCCTGAAGACTGCTGAGCTGGATATTGAGTCTGGGTTGGGGATGCAGGGAACATCAGGGATGTGGGGAGGGAATGCAGCCTGCATCAATGCAGATGACAGGATTGATAGGCGGAGCAATTTCCAACTTCTGCTTCTGCTTCCCAGCATAAATCTGAGGCAAGGCCTCAGAGTACACATGACATTAGCCCTGGGGTGCTAAGAGGACACGGGGAAAGACAGGATGATTGAGGCATTGGACTCTAGAGTCTATGCAAATAACCCCCTGAAATCATCTTAGTGGCAAGGAATGCCCCTTAAAAAAATCACTTAAGTAGAATATACAGAATCAACCTGAAATAGAGTAGGGAGTATCAAAGCAATTCACACAGTAAGAAAAGGTATTTTTGATAAAGTATATATATAGTCTACACCTATATAAATACATATACAAACGCATGTATAACGGGAACACACACGCACATACGTGTGTCGCTGTCCGTATTTAGGTGATATGTACGTACATTTGCATACCAGCACCTATAATCTGCACACCTTATACATACGCGTGCACTGGACACACGCTAGGTAGAGAGGGACGGTGTGTTTCTCCCGATGACGCAGCATGTCAGGGGAAAACTCCCTGCAGTGGGCCCCGCAATACGGGACACCCCTAGACACCCTTGCAGCTGCTCGGCCGCCCCCAGGAAACTAAACCTTTAACACGATGTCCCTAAAGTCTGGCTGCTGGCCAAGGGACCCCGTGGGAAGGGGCGCTTCCTCCCGGCCCCTGCCCCTGCCCTGCCCCGGGGCTATGGGCGCTGCGGCTGCACAGCAGGCCTGTGTCCTGATGAGGGCCTCCTGGGTGAGGACTGAGAGCCGACCTGTGCCAGGACGCTGGGGGCCGCCGAACCCTGCTGTGCCCCTGCCGGCAGCCCTGGGCCACCCCGGGACCTGCAGAGCCGGTGGGGCCCGAGCCGCAGCAACCACCCCTCGGGCGCTCAGGGACGACACGTCGGGGCCTGAGAGGCTCGGTGTAAGGGGCACCGACTGAGGTCTGCAGAGAGCCGAGGCCGCAGCCCGCCCGAGTCCAGGGCAGGAGCCCGGGGAGGACAGGGGGCCCCCGCCTTGCCAGCCGGCGCGCTTCCCTCCTCCCACCCTAGCCTGGAACTCATCTCAACCCAACGTGCTGTTAGCTGTGGGGACCCCTGGCAACGGGGTCAGGACGTGATGTGACGTGGGCCGACCTCTGCGTCAGAATTGAGAGAGAGCAGAAGGCCTCGGTGCGGGGGGGTCGCACTGGGGTCCCCTGGAAGGAGGCCAGGCCCGGGCCGGCGGCAGCCAGGGGAGCAGGTAGCCCCGGGAGGGGGCTCGGAGGGCGGGGGAGGGGCCCCGGAGGGCGGCGGGGGGGGGGGGGGGAGGGGGGGGGGGGGGGGGGGCCTGCCGGGAACCCCGAGAGAGGACCATGACCGGGGGAAGGCGGGGCCGCGGCGTCGAGCTGAGGCCTGGATGCCGGGGCCTGGGGCAGTGGCCTCGGGTCCCCGGAGGCAGGACGGGACCCGGCCCTCCCCGGAGCGGGGTGAGGACCTGAGGGAGAACTGCGGGGGTCCCCCGGGGTCCCCCACCCCACCATCATGCCTCAACCCACGGCCCGCCCTCCCCGAGAGAGAGAGAGAGAGAGAGAGAGAGAGAGAGGCACTGGGCCCCCGCCTCGGGCTGGGGGGGCCGCCCTGGGGAGGCCGGACACACGCGGCCCCCGGGGAAATGCGCCTCGGGGGGGGTGGGGGGTGGGGGGGGACCCGAGCCCAGGGAGCTCAGGAGCCCATCCGGAGGGAGGTTTGCCAGGGCCTGAGGGGGGGAGGGGCACAGGGAGTGCCTGTGGGGGCGGGGGCCCTGGAGCCCAGGACAGAGGGACCTGGCAGGAGGTCGCCAGGGATGGGAGGCCTGGGAGGCCCCCTGGGCAGGCTGGGGACCTGCCTTCGGGCGGGCCGCCGGGCGGCCAGACTTCCACATCCGGGTCTCCCGAGAGACTGGGGGCCCTTGGCGTCAGGAGCACGGCCTCCCTGAGGGGGCAGACGGTGGACCCCCCGCCCACCCTACATTGAAGGGGTGAGTGGCCCCCAAGGCAGCCCTCAGGCCCAGGAGGGGATGGCCCCGAAATCTGGGTGCCCCTCCCTGGCAGCCCTGGGAAGAGAACCCGGGGTGTGGCCTATCCCGCGGAGACCCTCCTCCTCTCCAGATCTCTGGGCTCAGGGAGGGGAGGGCCTGGGTCTGAGGGTCTGCACTCAGGTCAGCAGAGGAGGCAGGTGCCCTGCCCTGCCCTGCCCTGCCCTGCCCTGCCCTGGTCCAGGCCCTGGCGGGGGTCGAGGTGAGAAATGAGGGGATGCCTTCCTCAGCAGGATCCCTGGGGACCAGGCCGCCCCGGCCGCTTGTGTGGGCCATGGGGAGAGGCGGGACGGGTGGGCCGACTGATTTCTCTGGACTTTGGCTGGTTGCGGGGTCGGGGTAGGGGCCCTTGCAAGGAAGGTGCAAGGAGGGTGGCCTCAGGGCCAGCCGGAGAGTCTTCCCACGCCTTGCGTGGGGTCCAGGTGAAGAGCGAGAGGCGCCCCATCCTGGCCCAGAGGGAAGCTTGAGTTGGGCCATTCCTCCCCTGGTGCGTGATCCGTGATCCGTGATCCCTTATTTGACGGCACAGGATGAACCCCCAGAGACCTTTGGCAGGCCTGCCCAGAGCCGGTCCCCTGGCTTCCTCATGGGGAGGGTCGGGGCAGCCTGGTCTTGTGGGGACACTTTGGCCTCAGGACCGCAGACAGAGGCCTGGGTCCCAGGCCCTGCCAAGGGCACTGGCAGGCCAAGGAGGGGACTTGGACTGCTGGGGGCCTCCCAGAGTGCGAGCCAACCTTCCTGTGTGCACTGGGGGCCCAGGGCTGGGCTGGCAGTCTGCAACCCTGAGGTGCCCCCTGCTTCCCTCCTGCAGGGGCTCCAAGAACTGGCAGCGCAGCAGAGGCCTTGGTCGCCGGCAGGAGGCCCTCAGGTCACAGAGTGAAGGAGGCATAGCAGGTCTGTGTCGCTGGACCTGGTGAGGTCCACGTTGTCTCCGAGCCTGGTGCCAGGGGCTCAACTCGCCCAGCCCAACACACAGGGGACTCCTTGTGTAGCCAATCCTGATGCGGCCCGCTCTCTGCCCTGGCACGGGGCCTCTCTTGGCCCACCTGCACCCCGACCAGCCATCCCACCGCTGTCTTCAGCTTTAGCTCCACGCCCACACCATGCCCCTGAGGCACACGAGTCAGCTCTGGAAGCTGGAAGAAGACCCGGGAGAAGCCCAGGGCCTGGTCAATGCCCAGCTGCCAGAGGCTGAGGATGAAGACGAAGTTTCATCTCCCCCCTACCTGTGTTCCTCTTCCTCCTCCTCCCCCTCCTCCTCCTCCTCTTGCTCCTCCCCTTCCTTGTCCAGCTCTGGCCTGTTCTTTGTGCCCCCAGAGGAGGGGTCTGAGACTGCCTGGAGTCCTCCCCAGAGCCCTCAGAGTGCCGGGCCCTCCCCCAGTGGCAGGGCACCCAGTGGCTGGAGCCAGGTGGAGTTTGCTGGCCCCAGTGGCCCAGAGGAGGAGATCTGGAACCCCTGGGAGGTGCCCGAATATGCGCAGCCCTCTGCCCAAGGAGGAGACACAATGCTCATGAGTGGGGCTGACCTGGTGGGGTTCCTGCTCCGCAAGTATCTCAACAAGCAGCCCACCAGCCAGGCAGAGGTGCTGGAGGTCCTCAGCCCAGATATGCAGGATGCCTGGCCCGAGATCTGGGGTCAAGCCTGTGAGTGCATGCAGCTGGTCTTTGGCGTAGAAGTGAAGGAAGTGGACCCCATCGCACACTCCTACGTCCTGGTCACCGTCCTGGGCCTCAGCTACGATGGGATGCTGAGCGGTGAGCAGGGCCTGCCCACGACCGGCCTCCTGGTGCTGCTCCTGGGGGTGATCCTCCTGGAGGGCGACCGTGCCCCCGAGCAGGAGGTGTGGGAAGCCCTGGGGGTCATGGGGGTGTTTGCCGGCAGGCAGCACGTCATCTATGGGGAGCCCAGGGAGCTCCTCACCCACGTCTGGGTGCAGGAAGGCTACGTGGAGTACCGGCAGGTGGCGGGCAGCAACCCTGCCCGCTACGAGTTCCTGTGGGGGCCCAGGGCCCACGAGGAAACCAGCAAGCTACGGGTCATGGAGTATGTGCTATGGGTTAATAGCAGGTGGCCGGTTTCCTCCCTGGCCCCGTTTGATGAGGAAGAGTGGGCCTGAGCCCCAGAGGCGGCCAGGCCCTTTCCAGCCTTTGGTGGGGTCGGCAGCTTCTCCCGCGGGATGGGCACGAAGGGAGGCATCCCTTCGGCTGCTTCTTCCCCGTGGGCGCCTCTGGGTCTCCCTGTGTGTGTGTGTTTGTGTGTTTGTTTGTGTGTTTGTGTTGGAGAAGACAGACCACTGGGCTTTCTAGGAGTGCAGGGCCAGGGCGGCTTGGGGGCAGAAAGCAGGGTGAAAAGCCACTCTGGGGGCCTGTTCTCTGCCGCGACCCGGAGATCGAGAGCTTGGTTAACATGAGGAGGCTCTTGCACATCGCTGCTCGGATTCGGGGGATTCATCAGCTTGGGAGGCTACGTGTGTCACTGACATTCCCCCCGCCCGGACCGCCGCAGCCGCCGCCCCCCCCCCCATCCCGAACTTCTGTACATCCCCCAGTTCAACAGTTAAGAGTTTCATCCTGTCCTGAAAACCAGCTGGCCAAAGTCCACCTTCGTCCCTGTGTGGGTCCCACCCGGATCCTCATCCCAGGCAGGGCACTGGGACAGAAATGGGTTGGGAAGCAGCAAGGACGGAGGGGTCAAAGGACGGGGTCGGGTCGTGCAGCCAATAAAAAGGAAAAGGTCTTTTGTTCTGGCTTCCTGTGCCTCCTGGCCGTTCATTCTGCAAGGGCCCAAGGAACCCGGACCGGTGTGCTCCGGCATGGGCGGGGGGCCGCGGAAAGGGCGAGAAAGGGCCCGCGGAGGCCAGGGGAGCCCTGCTGGCGGCTCCCTCACGGCCACACAGCGGCTGAGCTCTGCTCCTGCAAGGCCCTGTGTGTGAGCAGTGAGGACACGAGGGGCCCGGGGACACGCCGCCTTCGGGGACTGTGTAGAGGCCGCCGTCCGGCAGGGAAGGTGGGGGAGGGGTGTCCTGAGGCCTGCGACAGCCCCAAGGGGCGAAAGGGTGACGGGGGCGGCGGCCTCCCGGGGGCAGGCTCTGCAGGTCCAAGGCCCCGGGGCCCGGGGGGGGCTCTGTGGGCAGCGCGACTCCTCGTGTGCAGCTGAGGAGCGAGCAGCGGGCGGGGGACGAGGCCGACCTCCACTCTGCCTCCAGGTCGGGAAGCGGGGGACCTGAGGCTTGTGGGGGGGCGGGGGGGGGACACGCGCAGATTGCCTGGCGTGGCGGGAGGGCGGGCCCAGGCCGGCCAGAGTCCCTGACCTCCCAGCCTGAAGGAGGGCCCCGCCCACCTGCTCCCCCCCCCCCCCGACCCCCCAGCCTGGAGCCCATCTCCGCCGGACCCACCTGCTGGGAGCGCTGGGGACCCCTGCACGGGGTCCGGATGTGAGGTGGGCCGACGTCCGCCTCGGAGGTCTGAGAGAGCGGAGGGCCTCGCGTGGGGGGTCGGATTGGGGTCCCCGCCGAGCGAAGGCGGGCAGGGCCCGGGCTGGCGGCAGCCAGGCGAGCAGTAGCCCCGGAGCGGCCCGGAGGGCGGCTGGAGGGGGCCTGTCGGTAATCCCGAGAATCCCACGCGGGGGAAGGCGGGGCCGCGGCGTGGAGCTGAGGGGGTGCCCGGAGGCAGGACGGGCCCGGGCCCTCCCGGAGCAGGGGTGAGGAGCTGAGGGAGAACTGCGGGGGTCCCCCACCCCCACCTTCATGCCTCCACTCCTTCCCGGAGAGATGGAGGCACTGGGCCCCCTCCTTGGGACTGGGGGGCGGCCCTGGGGAGGGCCGGACACACGCGGCCACCCGGGAAAATGCGCACATTGGGTTGTGGGGGTGGGGACAGGACCCCACGGAGCTCAGGATCCCCGTCGGAAGGGAGGTTTGCCGGGGCCTGAGGGGACAGGGGCACAGGGGTTGCCTGTGGGGGCGGGGTGGGAGGGCAGGGACACAGGTGCACAGGACAGAGGGGACCCCGGCGGAGGTCAGGGCCCACGCTAGAGGGGCCCCCGGGAAGCCGCGGAGGAGTGGGATGGGGCCAGATGGTGGCGGGGGGTGCTGCAAGCCTGGCACAAGCCAGGTACCCGAGAGCCTGAGGCCTGGTTTGGTGGGAGCAGACGCTGAAGGGGGGGAGGGGAGGGAGGGTCCCGGGGCTAAGGGGAGGCGAGGGATGGACCCGAGGGGGACAGAGGGGACCCGGCGGAGGTCAGGGCCCACGGTGAGCCCGGGAAGCCCGCGGGGGAAGGTAGCGGGATGGGGCCGGATGGTGGCGGCGGGTGCGGCAGGCCTGGCAACATCTGGGTACCCCGAGAGCCTGAGTCCTGTGTGGCGGGAGGCAGACGCTGAGGGCTGAGGGGAGGGTCCCGGGGCTAAGGGGAGGCGAGGGATGGACCATTGAACAGGGACAAAGAGGACCCCAGTAGAGTGGTCGCCAGGGCTGTGAGGCCCCCGTGGGGATGGGTACCTGCTCTCACGTGGGAAGTATGGGTGCTCAGACTTCCACATTCCGGGCCTCCTGAGGGCACTGGGGGCCCCTGCGTCAGGAGCAGGGCCTAGGACAACGTGGGCAGAGGGGAGGGCCCCGGGTGGTGCTGGGAATCCGGTGAGGATGCAGAAGAGGCCCGGGGGACCCCGCACCCCAGCCCAGAGTCGGCCCGGGAAGGTCGTGGGGGGGGGGGGGGATGGGAACACGTGGTGAGGCCCCACTTCTGCATCGGGGGCTCTGAGAGACCAGGGGCTGGTGTTCAGAGCAGGGGCCTCCCTGAGGGGGCAGACGGTGGGCCCAGGTCCTGCTGGGTTCCTGGCGAGGATGTCCATGGAGGACGGAGGGACCCCGCACCCCAGTCCACAGTCAGTCCCGGGAGGCAGGCCGAGTGGAGCCAAGCAGAGGCCTAGGCGCCCAGGGAGCCCCGCCAGCAGGGGTGGGGAAGAAGGGCCCAGGGAGCCTGTCCCCCCGCCCCCCCCAGCTCAGCCCCCTCTGTGAGCCCTGGGAAGCCCCCAGGCTGGGTCATGGTCCTGATGGAAAGATGGTCACTCCCTGTCCCCGGTGGGGTCCGGGAGGAGGGGAGGGCCTGGGTGTGAGCGCCCTGGCCTCCGGTAGTCTGCCCGAGGGGCCCAGGGTCAGCTAGGGCTGGAGGCGAGGATCCCCGAGGGACTGAGACCCCCGAGGGAGTGGGTTCCCAGGGAGCCCGGAGCACCACGGCCCTGCCCCTGCTTCAGCCTCGGGAGGCTGCCGGGGGTTGGACGAGTCCCGAGCTGCGTGGTCGCTTGCTTATGTGACAGGGCCTCCCACACCTGTGGCGGTTGGGCTGGAGCACTGCCTCCAGGGTGTGGGCTGCGGTGGGGTCAGGTGGAGTGGGAGGCAATGGCCCACGTGTGGCTGGTGGCCAAGGCCAGGACTACAGGGGAACTGCAGCCCTAGGAAACGCAGCCTAGAGTGGGTCCATGGGAGCCCCCAGGGCCCGAGGACCTCCTGGGGCGTGCCCTGGCTTTGCCAGCCAAGTCTCCTAGAGCCTGGGGAATTGGAGGAAGGAGCAGGGTTGCAGACTGCCCAGAGCCGACCCGGGGCCTGAGGGGATTGAAGGTGAGGACCAGAGGGAGGGACTGACGGACCCTGGGCCCCAGCACGTGCAGTCCAGGGAAGAAGGAGGGCCCCTGTGCAAGATGAGCCCATGCTACGGTCCTGATGTCACCTCTGAGTGTTAGGGCCTGAGGGCTTGTGCTTCAAAGTAGCAGGACCTCGGGGTTGCTTGGTGAGGGTGTGTGTGGAGGGGTGTATGGCCAGCGGGGGAGTCAGGGTGAGGACCTTGGGGACGTCCTGGCTTGGCCCCACCTGGCCCATGAGCCAAGAAGCCAGTGCAGTGGAGTGGGGCCCTGCCCTCTGGGCAGCCCACGGAGGATGGGAGAGATCTGGCCCTCAGTGGAATGCTCACTTGTCCCTGGGGCGGGTGGGGGCAGGAAGGTGGGCTGACCTGGGGTTGGTACGGTCTTGGGTGTGAGGGGCACGTCTCCTCTATGGGAGGTTGGGGGCCCGGAGGAAGAGCAGGCCCTGGCAGATAATGTTTCAGGGAGCGGAGGGCCTGGGCCTGAGGGTCTGGACTCAGGTCAGCAGAGGAGGCGGGTGCCCTGCCCTAGCCCTGGACCAGGCCACTGGCGACAGTCGACGTGACATATGAGGGGATGCCTCCCACAGCAGGATCCCTAGGGACCAGGCCGCCCCAGCCGTTTGTGTGGGCCATGGGGAGAGGCGGGACAAGGTGGCCCAACTGATTTCTCTGGACTTTGGCTGGTGGGGGTCGTGGCAGGGGCCCTTGCAAGGAAGGTGCAAGGAGGGTAGCCTCAGGGCCAGCCGGAGAGTCCTTCCCAGGCCTTGCGTGGGGGTCCAGGTGAAGACCCAGAGGTGCCCCCCCATCCCAGCCCAGATGGAAGCAGAGCTGGCCCATCCCTTATGCATGATCCAGGAAGAATCCTGGAGACTTGGCAGGTGTGGCCAAGGCTGGGCCCCTGGCTTCCTCCTGTGGAGTGTTGGGGACCTGTGATCTTGCAGGGACAGTTTGGCCAGAGAAAGGACAGGGCCGGGGCAGTCTTTTGAGAGGCTGAGGAGGGGACTCCCCACCTTGACTGCAGGAGACCCTCCCAGAGAATGTGGCAGCCGTCCTGTCCACACTGGGCCCCAGGGCTGGGCTGGCAGTCTGCAAACCCTGAGGACCCTCCTCCTTCCCTCCTGCAGGGACTTCAAGAAAACTGGCAGCAGAGGCCTTGGTCTGAGGCGGGGGTTCCCTCAGGACACAGAGGTGAGGAGGCCGCGAGCCAGAGCCACTTGGCCAGGTGAAGTGCACGCTCTCTCTGAGCCTGATGTCAGGGTTCTCCCAGCCCAACACAGGGGACCCCTCTGCAGGGGAGCCGGGCACGGCCCCCCTGTCAGACCTGGATTACCTCGGGTGTTGTCTTTGGCCGGGCTGCCCCCTGACAAGCTCTCCCAACTCTGTCTTCAGTTCAGCCCGAATCTGACACCATGCCCCCTGAGGAATAGCAGCGAGCTTTGGACAGTCAGGGAGAAGACCTAGAGGAGGCCGAGGGCCTGGGGATGCCCAGCTGTCTGGGGCTGAGGAGGAGGAGGAAGGGAGGAGGAGGCTCCACCTTCCCCCTCTACCCCATCTCCCCCATACCACCTATCTCATCTCTCTCTATCCTCCTCCTCCTCCCCTCCTCCTTTCCCCTCCTCCTCCCCCTCCTCCTTGTCGTCTTGCCCTTCATTGTCCTTCTCTGGCATGGTCTTTGGCCCCCCAGAGGAGGGGTCTGCTACTCCCGCGGCCCTGAGTGCTCCCCAGAGCTCTCAGAGTGCCGACCCGCTTCCCCCAATGGTGGGGCAGCTGGTGGCCTTGGCCAGCCCGAGCCTCCTGGCCCCAGCGGCCCAGGGGAGGCGGGAGATGAGGAGCCCTTGGTGGAGGGCAGTTTCCGCATGAAGACGGCTGCCCTGGTGGTATTCCTGCCTCCTCAAGTATCGCAACAAGCAGCCACCAGCAAGGCAGAGATGCTGGAGGTCTTCACCCCAGAATACCAGGACGGAAGTCCCCGCCATCTTGAGCCAAGCGTCCATCTGCTTGCGGCTGTCTTTGGCCTAGACGTGATTGAAGTGGATCCCAGGGAGCACTCCTACGTCCTCAAACCCCATCCTGGGCCTCACCTGGGATGGGATTGCTGAGCGATCAGTGGGGTATCCCCAAGACCAGCCTCCTGGGGCTGGTCCTGGGGTTGATCCTCCTGCAGGACGGATGTGTCTCCGAGGAGGTGTGTGGAGGCTCTGGGGTTCACGGGGATGAAAGATGGCCAAGAGCAAATCGTCTGTGGGGAGCCTGGGGACCACCTCACCGTCTGTGTGCAGGAAGGCTACCTGGGCGCCGGCAGGTGGCAGGCAGCGACCCTGCCCGCTTTGAGTTCCTGTGGGGGCCCAGGTCCTCCGAGGAAACCAACAACCTTCAGGTCATGGACTTTATGCTCCAGGTCGGTAGCAAAAACCTGGGGTCCTCCCTGGTCCTGTGAGAACAGATTCTGAGATAAGGAAGAGGGAGCTGCAGCTCCAAGGGCAGCCAGGCCCTTTCCAATCTTTTGTGGGGCCGGTATGAAGGGAGGCCTTAGGGTGCTTCCTCCCGGTGTTGTCCTGTTGGGTGTGTAAAGAGAAAAGCCTGGGCGTTCTCAGGGGTTAAGGGCCAGGGCAAGTAGGGGGAAAGCAGGGCCAAGAGCCTCCCTGGGGGCCTGGGCTCTGCAATGACCCTGGCATCCAGAGCTTGGTTTCTTTGAGGAAGCTCCCCATGTTTGTTCCTTGGGACAGAAGGGTTCCCCAGCCCCGTGTGTGAGTGACACGCACCCCTTTGAGATCATACTTGCCAAGCTCAAGTGTTAGAGTTTTGTCATGTCCTGCATACAATTGGGAGACCTTCCCTCCCTTGTTTTGGGTTCTGGATGAAATCACAGGGCAATGGCGTTGGAATCTGTTGGAAAGGCCAAGAGTGCAGCAGGCAAGTGATGGAGTATGGAAATAGGAAAATAAACCTGTTCACTTCTCATTTTCTACCCCTGCCGTGTGCCATTTTTCCAAAGCAACGTCGATGTGCGCTGCTGCATTCACTTGGTTTTTCAGGAACGGGAGAGAAGGGTCCTAACGCCAGGGGAGCCCTGCTGGCAGCTCCTCATGGCCACACATCGGCTGAGCTCTGCTCCCTGCAAGGCTCTGCGTGTGAGCAGTGAGGACAAGAGGGGACCAGGGTCACGCCACCTTCAGGGACTGTGTCTAGCGGCGGGAATCCCCACGGGAATGCGGGGAGGGTGCCCTGAGACCTGCGCCAGCTTGCCAGCCCCGAGCTTTTCCTGGAATTGTGGGAGCTCTGTGTTGCCCCCAGAGGGGCAAGAAGCCTACCCCGGCGTCACGGCCATTGAATCCTATGTGGTCTTGGAGGGTCGTGTGCAGACAGCTCATTCTGCTCAGTTTCTCTTCGGTTCCCCTTGCTCTCCCATCCTGGGATATGTCACAGGAACAGCAAATTCTTAAGACAGGGGGTGTGGTGGTGGACGTTACAATAAGGCTGGACCTTCTCCCAACCACTAACGGTCCTCATTTGTCAGTGGTCCCGTGTGCCGGTCTCTCCTGAAATGGGACAGTAGCAGAGAATGGCAAGTGGCAGTGCATCAGGGGAAAGAGCACATTGCCAGCCCATGGAGATTTCTGAGGTTCCTGCCACAGTAATTGCAGCAAGGTGCTAGGATTGAGGAGGGATTGCTGCCCCTGAACCACCACAGCCAGGTGAGTGTGCAAAGTAGTGACCATCAGATGTGATCCTGCCTTGGAAGCACCCGCCCCACAGCCGGTGGATGCGTAGGGACATTCTGTAGACGAGCCTCTGTGCCCCCACAGAGAGGCCCTGGTGGGCAGTCCTTCCTGCCACCTGACCCTTGGATCCCCGAGTCACGGCCATTCAAACCCCTCATGCCCCGCACCAGGTTCCTTCGGGAGTCCGGCAGCCCGCTGCCCAGTGGCCGGGGGCAGGATCTGGGACGTCCTGCTTCTGGGGCCCAGTCGGCAGCCCCCACAGCCTCTGCTGCCCACCCTGCCCTGTCTTTCCTGACCGTGGCCTCAGCCTGCAGACCTTGGGGCTTGGTCCTGTCTCCCCACTGCCAACTGCTCTCTCCCCAGTGCTGCTGCTCACAGGCACTCATCTTGCTCTGGCCGTCCCTCTCTGCCTACTTGTGCTCCCGGGGGTTGCTGACCAGGGTTCTCTGGTGGTCCATGTCCTAGGGGCTGGTAAATGACACTCCTAGCCTGGTGACCCTGGCGACTGTGCCAAGTGGGTATTGTCAGAGAACTCCTGGGTTATAGCCATCGTTCTGTGAAGCTGGTGTCCTCGTGAAGGCCACTGCGAGGTTGGTTCTATGAGGCTAAGGCAGAGACGGGGTGTGTACCTATCAGCCATCCCCCAGAGCCGCCGGGAACCTAGGGTCCCGAAAAGGGTACTTTGAGCAGAGGAAAGGTAGTGGGTGATGGCATGTGGACCGGGATGCTCCCCCACACCCCACAGGCCCCCTGGCTCACATGAGGATTCTGTAAGAGCCGGGCAGGAGGGCCTTTTGGGTCCCAGGAGGCAGGAAGTGCAGAAGGTCAGTTACCCCACGAGAGGGGGAAGGAGGAGCACCCACCATCCTGAGGCTTGTGGCCTTGGGACAAGTCCCAGGATCAGGCCCTGTGGGACAGCCCCGGCTGGATGCGGGGACCCTTGCATGCTTCTCCTGGGAGAGAATTGACTGCTGGGGCCCGGGGTTTGATCCCAGGCCACCATGGACTGCTGGCACGGAGCACTCAGGATGCCCGAGTACCAGCATGTGGGTCCTTGGGGAGGCATCTCCGGGGTGCCAGGTCCTGTCCCGCAATGTCTGTATTCACACACAGCGGCCAGGTGTATGGCAGTTGTCAGCAGGCCACGGCGGATTATGCACGAGGTCCCCTGTCCTCAGCAAGAAGTCCTGACATTCTCTAGATTGCCCTGAGCCGGTGCCCTGACAGGCTGGCAAGAGGCTCCTCAGCTGCGGTTCTGCTCCTCAGGAGCCCCCGTGCCAAGCGATGGCCAAGCCTGCTTTGAATGCACCCCCTTGGCCGGGCTCTGACCTACTGTCTGGCCTCTACCTGCCTGCCCTGTGTGACAATACCACTGGCACCTGCCCTGGGCCATTCCTGGGCCCGACTTGGGCCTCCCTGCCTGTCCTCAGGGCCAGAGTTAGCCAAGCCAGGCTGTCCCCACCCCCAGAGAGAGCGGGAGTGCCAAGGATCCCCGGGACTGTCCCCTGTGGGGATGCAGTGCGGGTCCTTAGACCCCCTGGGTTGAGTATTCACCTGCTGACCTGATGGGTGGCTGACGTGCAGCCTGCCCAGGGCAATGAGCCTGCGGGATGACATGGGGCCCCATTCAGCTGGGCGACAAGGGGCCAGACTCGGCCGGGGCCACGCCTGAACCCCAGGGTGGCCCTCGAGGGAGCATAGCTCTTCCAGCCCCATGCGTGTGCGATCCTCTCCTTCCTCACACACTCGGTCCTGCCCCCACGTGTCCCTGGGGCCTGGCATCCAGGTAGAAAGGATCGTGACCCCGAGGCGCTACTAAGAGGTCGCGTGGGCAGGGGTCTGTGTCAGGCTGCTGTGGCATCGGTGCCCGGCACTCCCACGGTCCCCCAATCATGGGACGTGGAGCGTCGGCAAGATGACCCCCCCCCCCTCGGAGGACAGCTGGACCCCTGCTGGCGGCAGGGAGGACCCTGAGGTCCACACCTTCGGGCTTGGCCCCTGGAGGGCGCTCACCTGCTGGGGCGTTGTACGGCTCCCCCTGCCCCGATGGACGTTCCGCTAGCCTGATCGTGTGCACGGTCACACGGCTCATACGGTCACAAGGGTGACACGGGCATAGTCTCCCTGCAAGGTCAAGCATTGCTGTACTTTGGCAGGGTGCCACCCCGACGTACAAGGCCTGGTCCACATTGGCGTCCACAGACATCGCGGTCGTTAGCGTGTGTCTCGGGCCTGCTTTCTCCGGATGTGGAGATTGGGAACCAGGCAACGCTCATCTTCTGATCCCGGGCCCGTGAGGAGGGAAGTCGTTCTGTCACGCTGAGGATGTGTTACCCAGGCTCAAGCAATCAATAATCAATCGTGGCAACACGTGGATGCCTCCATGATATCCCAATATTAATGGGATGTGGGGGGCTTCCAGGAGGGTGAACACCTCCACATTCCAGGAGAGTGGTGCCACCCAAATCTTCGGGCACAGGTGGCCCTGTGTGCAGGATCCTCCCGGGCCTCCCCCACGGGTTGTCTTCCTGTTGACTCCCAGGGTGTCCACTGGTCATTGTTAGGGACCAAATCGCCGTGCCTCCCAGATTCACATGTTGCCACCATACGCCAGCACCTCCGAATGTGTGTGTTGCTGGACTTTGGGCCTTCCAAGTGCTGACGGGGTTCAGACGGAGCCAGTGAACATGAACTCTAAAGCCATATGGCTGGTGTCCTCAGGAAGAGTAGGAGGGGACGTGGGGAAGGCGACAGCGCCTGGGGCGTGCACGCACGCGGGGGGGACCGTGTGCAGAGCGGCAACAGTGTGGCCACTCGCAGAAGGAACAGGAGGTCGTGAGCCTGCCGGCACCGTACCCTTCAACTCCCGGGCTTCAGATCTGGGAGGGAACCCATGACTTTTGTCCTGGCAGCCGGGACACGCGTGCTCGGGCATGTTGGAGTGGGCTGCGTGACTTCTAGCTTTTTGAAAACTCGCACGTGGGCTCCCAGGGTCGAAGACCATGCTCCTTCCACCTCGTCCAGGGAACATCCACTGTGTGACGCTGGGGACAGATGGGCACAGCTGTCTTCCGGCCCCGGGGTCTCCTGGTGCCGGGCGAGGAGGCGTGGGTTCCCCTCCTGAGCTCCGGGCCGCTCGGGTTCTGCTCTGTGGGAAGCCGGCCGTGTCCCCGCAGCCCCTCATGTTCTCGCAGGTTTGGAGGCTCCAACTTCAAGAACCAGGGTTTAGACCATTTGGTTTCCGGGGTGGGCAAGCCTCTCTTCCCGGCTCAGAAAAGGCCTTCGTGTCACTGGGTCCCTCCCGCGGCCCCACCTCTGTGCGCAGGGGGGCGGGGAGGCAGATGTCCACGTGTCCTCCACTTCTCATGGGGACGCTAGGGCTGCCGGATTTGGGCCGATGACCTGCATGGCCTCGATCACCCTCCCGCCTCCCTAGGGTGCCTCTTGGCACAACCAGTGGTCCCGGGGCATAGGGCTGCACCAGAGCAATTTGGAAGAGGACTCAGCTTGGTCCCTCACAGGGGGGGATGCCTCCCGGTTCTATCCGGTTCTAATCGGGAGCCATCTGTCCTTCCCGATTTTGGTCTGTGCGGGTTCATTTTGGGGCTCTACTAGGTTTCCCGGGAGGTCCCCACCCCACTAGCTTTGGAACTGTGACCAGCAGGAGTGGGCAATGCCAACAGGACAGCCCCGGGGCTAGTTTAGCTCATCTGGTGGACATACCATCCTTGGTACCTGAGCTCAACCCACCCCCCAGCCGCTGGGCTCGGCCCCCGCTGTCATGCCAAATCCAAGAAAGTCACCGAATACCTCCCAGGGCCAGAGACCTAAAAGGGGGCTAAAAGGGGACCCTGTGCCCGTCCACAGGGGTTCCCAGGAGGCTGGGGCTGCCTCTGGCCTAGATTCGGGTCGAACCCCGTTAGGACCCTCCTGATGGAGGTCTGGGGCTCCCACTTCCCTGGCTGTACCTCCGTGCATCCCGGGTGGCGGAGGTCCCGGAGGAGCCTGGGGGCTCCCGAGGAGCAGCTTGGCTTTTTGCCAGGACCACCCTGGGGAGGAGGAGGTTCCTTTGCTTGGAGGCTGGAGGAGCACAGTGGGCCCAGCCCTCCAGGGACCTGGCGGCGACGTCCATCCCAGCAACATGGACCCCCGACCATTTCTGAGGGCCTGCGCTGGGCCGAACATGGTGGCCTGGGACGTGTCCCTGCACCTTGCACCACTCCACTGACTTGCTAGAGCCGGAGGTATGCACAAGACCCGCGGAGCCTCTGACATTAACCTGCCAGTCTACGGTGCACACTTCCCCGCAGAGGCTTTCCTCCTGAAGGTTCTCTCCAAACCCCGCGGCTGTCGCCCCCACCCCAGGGAGTGCCCAACACCCGAGCCCCTGCTGGCATCCCGGCCCACAGACCAAGCCCCTCTGGTGCTTCAGCCTGCCGGGGCTGCGGGCAAGCTCCGTCTTCCATGTTGCTGAAGCGCCTGGAACGGACCAGGTGAGGAACCTCAGCACCTGGCCTCGGACTTCTCTGGGGCTCGAAGCCACCCCCGGCGGCCCGGGGCCGCGAGCTCGGCCACCAGGCCATGGAATGCAAGCTGCCCCTTAGCCAGAGACATGCCACTTTGCCAGAACGTTGGCCTCATGGTGGCCTCACACCCCTGAAGGCCCAGCAGGCCACCGGCTCACGGGAAGGCCAGCTGCCTTTCTGGAGGACCAAGAATAGGAGACCCGTGGCCCTGCAGTTCCCAGGGGCCCAGTGCTGAGCCCCAGTGGGGCAGGCAAATCCATGCTAATCAGGAAGTTTGGAGGAGGAGGCACTAGTGGGCAGAGTGGAGAACTGGGGACAGGGCGGGCTTTTGAGAGTGGCCTGGATCAGGAAGTGGTTTTCGTTTCAGGGAAGGACATGTAAGAATCTTCCCCTGCCAGAGTGTAGAGATAAGGCCCGAGATTGGATTGGTGGGTCCACCCCATGGACCTCTGTCCTCTGTGGGGAGGGAGCCTCTCGGGGGCAGCGCAGGCTCCTTCCCCATCTTGTGTCATAACCCACTCGTGGGATGGGGCGCTGAGGGCTGTCCCTAGCAGTGGGTTGTGACGGCCGCCATGGGGCTTGAGCGGGGAAGAGCCACAGAGCTCCTGCTCCTAAGCTCACTGCCACGCCATCCTGGCCTAGAGGATTTTCTGTCTTTGCTCCCTTGCACAACCCCAACTTGGGCCCCACGTTCCGCAGGATGCCAGCTGCACTAGCTGTGCGCGAATGACGGATCTCGTGCTTTCTAACTCTTTTGGGTGTAATAGAGATATTGTGCTTCTGTGTCTTGTGTATTGATCAAAGGCCCTCGATCCTGCGCTGGGCTCTCAGGGACACGGGCAACCCCAGGGATAAGTCGGCAGCAGCTCCAGGTCTGCAGGGCAGGAATGCTTTGTGCTTTCTCAGCAGGGAGAACGAGTATGTGGAGTGCGTAGCCGACTCAACGACCTCGTTTCTGCCAATTAGAGCTGGCTTTTCTGCCGTAGTGTTCTCTTGAACCCCTCGACCTGCAGTGTTCCACGGGAGACGCCAGGTCTTAAGTCAGTTGCGCCATGACGTGACCTCCCCCCACTGGAGGATGGGAAATTGGTCTGAACAGGAAGAGCTGGAACAGGAGGCAGGGTTAGGAGAGGCCCCACCGGCAGACAGGTGCCGGGGGAGGCCGGGATGAGTTGAGGGTTGTCCAGACGTGTAACCCGGGATTCCTGATTCAGACTTCTAGGCCCGGGGCACGGGCCTCACTTTACATACCAGACCCATCCTTTGCTGGGTTGGGCCGGGCCAACCTCGCACACAGGGCGTGTGTGTGTGCGTGTGTGCCCGTGTGTGTGCACGCGGGTGCGTGCACGTGTGTTTAAACATGAGTTGGTGAGGATAGTTGGTTGTAGTAACCCTGGACCCAGGTCCAGCTGCCCGGGCTTTAGAGGCTGAAGCGCAGTGGTGCCTCCCCTCATCCCCAGCCCCCCCAGGGCCCCGAAGCTCAGGTCCCACCCCCTCCTTACAGACGAAAAAACCCCAATTGAGGCAAACCTCACCTCCTGTCCTCCCTGGTACCGGACCGCACACGTTCTCACCCATCTTGAACCAGCATTTCCTCCATCTCAGCACGGACCCTGCTTCGCCTTCCAACCCGCAGATTCCTGCTGTGTTGACAGGTGCGCTGGCCCTCCCCCCGGGGGAGTCAAGGGGGCCTTGCCGGTCTGGCCGCCTGCTGGCTCCTGCCGGAGAGCCTTTGCCTGGGGGGGGTCTGGACCCACTGACCCTGCCTGGGTTCCCTGCTAACGGCCACCACTGGCCAGAGCCCGTGCGCCGGCTGTTCCCTGCCTCCGATTGTCTGTGAGCTCTGCTGGGCACTCAGGCACTGTCGTGTTCTGGTGACCCCGGTGGATCCCTGAGACCCACCTGGTCCCCCCTAGGATTCTGCACCCTCTTCACTTCCCTGACACCGGCAGGCAGGCCGTCCCTCACCGGAGCGACTTCTAAAGGTTCCGGATTTCTGCGCTCTCTCTGCTTCCCCTCACTCTCCTGGTGGAGGCTGCTGGAGCTGCCCCTTTTGGCTCCCCCCCCGTATCTTCCCTTACGCCTCCCTTTTGCCCCCCCCCCCCCCCCCCCCCCCCGCCCATCTCCCAGTATCCCCTGTATCGCTTTCCATTGTCACTTCTCCACACCTCCTGTCCTTGCAGAAACTGGATGCTTTTTCTTTCCTCTTTTAGAGTTGCACAGCTATTCTTTTTTGTAGATCTCCTCCGGTTTCCGTTCTCAGGGGTTCCGAATGATTAGTAAGCGTCTCGGCTGAATTCCGGGGCAGAGGAACTTGGTCTCTCAAACTCCTCGGTCCACTTTGGACTCCCACCTCCCCCCCCCCAACCCCCACCCCACCGCCCTGTGGTCTCATTCCGGCCAATGGTTGGGGAGAATTCATCATCTTAGGCAAAACCTTCAAACTAAAAAATAAAAATATGGGCTTGTTTTCAATTAAATGTCCCACGCTAGTGCTCCTGGATTATGCTAGAGGAAATCCACCTTGAAAGACCTTAGCAAAGCACTCATATAGCAGGCAAATATCCTGAATAAGTATATGCATATCACATCGTAGTGAACGAAACGGACGAAGCGGTGCCCAGTAAACAAAATCTGCCTTAACGTCAGAAAACTCTTTCAACTGTATTTGGGCACCCCTGTTGGGCCAAGCGGTTTGGGCGCTGCCTGCAGTTGGAGTGTGATCCTGGAGACCTGGGATCGGGTCCCCACCACGTCGGCTCCCAGATGGAGACTGCTTCTTCCTCTCCCTCTGCCTGTGTCTCTGCCTCTGCCTCTCTCTCTGTGTCTATGAGTAAATAAATAAAATCCTTAAAAAAAAAAAAAAAAAGAAAAATCTTTTCAACTGTATTTATCTACATTACAAAATAAGGAACTAAAAAAAACATCTGATCACGACGGGTATAGAAGACTCCTTTGAACGAAATTCAGCACTAGCTAATGGAAAAAGCTTCTATCAGAATACGATGAGGAAGGACTTTCCCGTTTTCTTTCGGTGCAAACTAAAAAACCTCACTTAAAAAAAAAAAGGAAGTCTTTGGCAGATACTTGGTCCTGGATGCCTGGGATCGAGCCCGCCATCGGGCCCCCTCCCTGCGTGGAGCTGCTTCTCCTTCTGCCTGTGTTGCTGCCCATCTCTGTCTCTCTCTGTGTGTCCTCATGAGTAAGAAAATAAAAAACCT
Source organism: Canis lupus familiaris (assembly GCF_011100685.1). Taxonomy (NCBI): domain Eukaryota; kingdom Metazoa; phylum Chordata; class Mammalia; order Carnivora; family Canidae; genus Canis; species Canis lupus. The sequence continues at coordinate 119,324,295 of NC_049260.1, forward strand.
TAAAAAAAAAAAAAAGAAAGAAAGAAATAAATAAAGTCTTGAAAACACACAACAGAATACCAACGATCGAACAATAAATAGGAAAAGCCTTGGGGACCCTGAACTGCGAGCGGTATGAGTCTGGTTGGATGCGTAAACATCAGAGGTGGGAGGGAATGCAGCCTGATCATTCAGATGACAGATTGATAGGCGAGCAATTTCCAACTTCCTGCTTCTGCTTCCCAGCATAATCGGGCAAGGCCTCAGAGTACACATTACTTATCCCGGGGGTGCTAAGAGGGACCCGGGAAAACATGGATATTGAGTCATTGGACTCTATATCTATCAAATAGACCCCCTGAAATCACTTAGTGGCAAGAATGCCCCTTAAAAAAAAAAATCACTTAAGTAGAATATACGAATCAACCTGAAATAGAGTAGGGATTATCAAAGCAATTCACACGTAAAGAAATGTATTTTTTATAAAGTAATATATAGGTCGACACCTATATAAATACAATACAAACGCATGTATAACGGAACACACAGCACATACGTGTGTCGCTGTCCTTATTTAGAGGTGATATTCGTACATTTGCATACCAGCACCTATAATCTGCACACCTTCTACATACTGCAGCTGGACACACTCTAGGTAGATAAAGGGACGGTGGTGGGTTTCTCCCGATGACGCAGCATGGTTCAGGGGAAAACTCCCTGCATGGGCCCCGCGATACGGGACAACCCCTAGACACCCTTGCAAGCTGCTCGTCGGCCGCCCCGAAACTAAACCTTTAACACGATGTCCCTAAAGTCTGGCTGCTGGCCAAGGGACCCGTGGAAGGGGCGCTTCCTTCCCCCCTCCCGGCCTCCTGCCCCTGCCCTGCCCGGGGCTATGGCGCGTGCGGCTGCCACAGCAGGCCTGTGTCCTGATGAGGTCCTCCTGGGTGAGGACTGAGAGCCGACCTTGTCCAGACCTGGTGTGGTGCCGCCGAACCCTGCTGTTCCCGCCGGCAGCCCTGGAGCCACCCGTTACCTGCAAGCCGGTGGTGGGCCCGATCCGCAGCAACCACCCCTCGTGCGCTCAGAGGACGACACGTGAGGGCCTGAGAGGCCTCGGTGTAGGGGTCAACCGACTGAGGTCTTCAGAGAGCCCGGGGCCGCATCCCGGCCCGCCCGAGTCCAGGGCAGGAGTCCCGTTAGGACAGGGGGCGGCCCCCGCCTTGAGCCGGCGCGCTCCCTCCTCCCCCCCTAGCCTCCTGTAACTCATCTCAACCCAACTGCTGTTATCTGTGGGGACCCCTGGCAACGGGGTCAGACGTGATGTGAACGTGGGCCGACCTCTGCGTCGAAATTTGAAGAGAGCGCAGAGAGGCCCGGTGCGGGGGGGGTCGCACTGGGTCCCCCTTGAAGGAGGCCAGGCCCCCGGGCCGGCGCAGCCATGGGAGTCATGTACCCCGGGAGGGGGCTCGGAGGCGGGGGAGGGGCCCCGAGGGCGGCGGGGGGGGGGGGGGGTGGGGGGGGGTGTGGAAGGGTGGTGTGGTGGGGGCTGGAGGGGGGCTGTGTTTCCGTTGGGGTCTGTGTCTGGGTGAGGTGGCCTTCCTTTTCCCCCGCCTCTATCTTTCCCATTCCCTTTTGCCATTCTTTTCCGGCTTCTGTCTGAGCTTCTTACTTTCATCCTGTCCTTTACCTTATTCCCTTTTTCTGCTATTTGGTCCTCGATGTTGCGCCCTTCTTCCTTGCCTGTTCCCAATGCGTCCCTCCCCGGATCGGTTGAGGACCTGAGGGGAGAACTGCGGGTTCCCCCTGGGTCCCCCACCCCACCATCATGCATCAACCCACGGCCCCGCCCTCCCCGAGAGAGAGAGCGAGAGAAGAGTAGAGAGAGAGGCCCTTTGCCCCCCCGCCTCGGTGTGGGGGGCCGCCCTGGGAGGGCCGGACACATTTTTCACTCGGGCCTCCCGTGAAATTCGCCTCGGGGGTGGTGGTGGGGGGTGGGGGGGACCCGAGCCCATGGAGCTCAGGAGCCCCATCCGGAGGGAGGTTTGCCGGGCCTGAGGGGGTGAGGGGCCAGGGAGGTGCTGTGGGGGCGGGTGGCCCGGAGCCCAGGACTAGGGACCTGGCGGAGGTCTCCAGGGATGGGTGATGGTCCTTGGAGGCCCCCTGGGCATGCTGGGGACCTTCCTTCGGGCGGGCCGCCGGCGGCCAGACTTTCCACATCCGGTCTCCCGAGAGACTGGGGGCCCTGGCGTCCAGACACAACGGCCTCCCCTGAGGGGGCATCAACGTGGACCACCCGCCCACCCTACATTTGAAGGGTTGAGTGGCCCCCCCAAGGCATCCCTCAGGCCCAAGGATGGCCCTAATCTGGGTGCCCTCCCTGGCAGCCCTGGGAAGAGAACCCGGTGTGGCCTATCCCGCGGAGACCCTCCTCCTCTCCATATCTCTGGGCTCAGGAGGGGGGGCCTGGTTTCTGAGGGTCTGCATCAGTTTCAGCAGGGGGCAGGTGCCCTTCCCTGCCCTGCCCTGCCCTGCCCTTCACTGGTCCAGTCCCTGGCGGGGGGTCGAGTGAGAATGAGGGATGCCTTCCTCAGAGGATCCCTGAGGACCAGGCCCTCCCCTGCCGCGTTGTGTGGCCATGGGGAAGGCGGGACGGGTGGGCCGACTGATTTCTCTGGACTTTGTCTGGTTGCGGGGTCGGGGTAGGGGCCCTGCAAGGATGTGCCAGGAGGGTGGCCTCAGGGCCAGCCGAGAGTCTTCCCACGCCTTTTGCGTGGGGTCCAGTGAAGAGCGAGAGTCGCCCCACCTGGCCCAGAGAAGCTTGAGGTTGGGCCATTTCCCCCACTGGTGCTGTGATCCGTGATCCGTGCCCTTATTGGCTGCACAGGATGAACCCCCAGAGACCTTTGGCAAGGCCTGCCAGATCCGGTCCTGGCTCCCTCATGGGGGAGGGTCGGGGCATCCTGGTCTTGTTGGGGGACACTTTGTGCCTCATGACCGCCGACAGAGGCCTGGTCCCAGGCCCTGCCAAGGTACTGGCAGGCCAAGGGAGGGGACTTGGCCTGCTGGGGGCCTCCCATATTTGCGAGGGCCAACCTTCCTGTGTGCACTGGGGGCCCAGGCTGGGCTGGCATCTGCACCCTGAGGTGCCCGCCTGCTTCCCTCCTGCAGGGCTCCAAGAACTGGCAGCGAGCAGAGGCCTTGGTCGCCGCAGGAGGGCCCTGGTCACAGAGTGAAGAGGCATAGCAGGTCTGTGCGCTGGACCTGGTGAGGTCCACACGTTGTCTCCGAGCCTGTTGCCAGGGGCCCAACTTCTCGCCCCGGCCCAACACACAGGGGACTCCTTGTGTACCCAATCCTGATGCGGCCCGCTCTCTGCCCTGGCACGGGGCCTCTCTTGGCCCACCTGGCACCCCACCAGCCCATCCCCCTCTGTCTTTCCAGCTTGTTAGCTCCACCCGCACACCATGCCCCTGAGGCCCCGAGTTCAAGCTCTGTAAGCTGGAGAGACCCCGGGATAAGCTCCAGGTCCTGGTCACTGCCCGCTGCCAAGGCTGAGGATGAAGACGAGTCATCTCCTCCCCTAACCTGTGGTTCCTCGTCCTCCTCTCCCACCCCTCCCTCCTCCTCCTCTTGCTCCTCCCCTTCCTTGTCCAGCTCTGGCCATGTTCTTTGTTCCCCAGAGGAGGTCTGAGACTGCCTGGAGTCTCTCCCAGAGCCCTCAAGTGCCGGGCCCTCCCCCAGTGGCAGGTCACCCAGTTGCTGGAGCCAGGTGCTTTGCTGCTGGCCCCAGTGGACCAGAGTCGAGATCTGGAACCCCGGGGAGGTGCCGAATATGCGAGGCCCTCTGCCCAAGAGGGACAGGACATGCTCATGAGTGGGCTGACCTGGTGGGTTCCTGCTCCTGCCAGTATCTCAACAGCAGCCACCAGCCAGGCAGAGTCTGGAGGGTCCTCACCCAGTATGCAGGAACTGCCTGGCCCGAGATCTGGGTCAACCTGAGTGCATGCACTGGTCTTTGGCTAGAAGTGAAGGAAGTGGATGGACCCAATCGCACACTCCTACGTCCTTGTCCCGTCCTTGTGCCTCATCTACATGGAATGCTGACGGTGAGCAGGCCTGCCCACTACCGGCCTCTGGTGCTTGGCTCCTGGGGGTGAATCTCCGGAGGGCTACCGTTCCCCCGGAGCAAGGTGTGGGTTAAGCTCCTTGGTTCATTGTTTGTTTTCCTGCATTCGCCCTTCATCTATGGGGAGCCCAGGGAGCTCCTCAACCCCACGTCTGGTGCAGGAATGCTAACGTTGAGTACCGGCAGGTGGCGGGCATCAAACCCTGCCGCTACGAGTTCCTGGGGGGCCCAGGGCCCACGAGGACAAACCAGCAAGCTAGGGTCATGGATTAATGTGCTAATGGAATAGTGCAGGCGGTGGCCCGGTATTCCCCTCCCTGGCCCCAGTTGATGAGGAAGAGTGGGCCCTGAGCCCCAGAGCGGCCAGGCCCTTTCCCAGCCTTTGTGGGGTCGGCAGCTTTTCTCCCGCGGATGGGCACGAAGGGAGGATCCCTTCGGCTGCTCTTCCCCCTTGGCGCCTCGGGTCTCCCTGTGTGTGTGTGTTTGTGTTTTGTTTTGTGTTTGTGTTGGAGAAGACCGACCACTGGGCTTTCTAGGAGGCAGGGCGCAAGGGCGGCTTTGGGGCGAAGCAGGGAAAAGCCACTCTGGGGCCTGTTCTCTGCCGCGACCGGAGATCGAGGCTTTGGTTAACATGAGGAGGCCTCTTGCACATCGCTGCTGGATTCGGGGGATTCATCAGCCTTGGTAGGCTACGTGGTGTCCACTGCATTCCCGCCCGCCCGGAACCGCGCAAGGGCCGCCCGCCCCCCCCCCCCATCCCGAACTTCTTACATCCCCAGTTCAAAGTTAGAGTTTTCATCCTGCCTGACAACCCATCTGGCCAAAAGTCCACTCTTCGTCCCTGTGGGGTCCCACCCGATCCTCATCCAGGCAGGGCACTGGGACAGAAATGGGTTGGGGAAGCAGCAGGACGGAGGGGTCCCGGACGGGGCGGGTCGTGCAGCCAATAAAAAGGAAAAGTCTTTTGTTCGGCTTCCTGTGCCTCCTGGCCCGTTCATTCGGCAAGGGCCCATGAAACCCGGACCGTTTGCTCCGCATGGCGGGGGGGGCCGCGGAAAGGGCGAGAAAGGTCCCGCCGGAGTCCAGGGGAGCCCTGCTGGCGGCTCCCTCACTGCCCAAACAGCGCTGGCTCTGCTCCCTGCAATGCCCTTTTTTGTGTGAGCAGTGAAGACAAACGAGGGGCCCCGGGGACCGGCCGCCGTTCGTGGGACTTGTGTAGAGGGAGCCCGGCCGTCCGGCAGGGATGTGGGGAAGGGGTGTCCTGAGGCCTGCGACAGCCCAAGGGTCGAAGGTGACGGTGGCGGCGCTCCCTGTGGCAATGCTCTGCAGGGTCCGCAAGCCCGGGCCCGGGTGGGCTCTGTGCAGCGCGACTCCTCGTGTGCAGCTGAGGAGCGAGCATGGGCGGGCGGTGGACGGAGCCGACCTCCCCCCTCACTGTGCCTCCATGCAGTCGGGAGCTTGGACCTGAGGCTTGTTGGGTGGGCGTGGGGACACGCGCATATTGCCTGGCGTGGCGGGAGGGCTGGCCAGGCGGGCCAGAGTCCCTGACCTCCCATCCCTGAAGGGAGGGGCCCCCCACCCCCTGCTCCCCCCCCCCTCCCCACCTACCCCCCCAGCCTTGATCCCATCTCCGCCGGGACCCACCGCTTGTGAGCGCTGGGGACCGCCTGGCAGCGGTGTCCGATGTTGAGGTGGCCCGCGTCCGCCTTCGGAGGTCTGAGAGTGCGGAGGGCCTCGCGGGGGGGTCGATTGGTGTCCCCGCGATCAGGCGGTCAGGGCCCGGCTGGCGGCACGCCGAGGGATCAGGTGCCCCGTTAGGCTTCCCCTGTAGGTGGCGTGTCTGGAGTGGGCCTGTCTGTGAATCCCGATATCCACTCTGGGGAATGCGTGTTTGTGCCGCGGCAGGTTTCTCTGAGTTGTTGCCCGTAGGCCGTCACGTGCGCACCTGTCCCTCCCGGAGGCAGGGTGAGGCGAGGGAAATGGCGGGGTCCCCACCCCACCTCATGCTCCCACCTCCCACTCCCGGAGAGATGGAGGGCACTGGGCCCCCTCCTTGGGACGGGGGCGGCCTGGGGGGCCGGACACACGCGTCCACCGCGGAAAATTGCGCAACTTGGTTGGGGTGGACCAGTACCCCACGAGCTCAGGATCCCCTCGGCAGGGGTTTGCCGCCTGAGGGGACATGGGCAGGGGTGCCTGTGGGGGGGCGGGGTGGGAGGGCAGGACACAGTTGCAGCAGGACAGAGGGGACCCGTGCGGAGGTCGGGCCCACCGCTAGGGGGCCCCCGGGCAGCCGGAGGAGTGGGTGGGGCCAATGGTGGCGGGGGGTGCTGCAAGCCTGGCCAGCCGAGGTACCGATAGCCCTGAGGCCTGGGTTGGGTGGGAGCAGACGCTGAGGGGGAGGAGGGAGGGTCCCCGGGCTAAGGGGAATGCGAGTGATTGACCCTGAGGGGGGACAGAGGGACCCCGGCGAGGTCAGGGCCCACGTGAGCCCGGGAAGCCCCGCGGGGAGCGTGATGGGGCCCCGGATGGTGGCGCGGGTGGCGGCAAGGCCTGGCACATCTGGTACCCGAGAGCCTGAGTCCTGTGTGGCGGGAGCAAGACGCTGAGGGGCTGAGGGGGAGTCCCCCGGGGCTAGGGGAGGCGAGGGATGGACCATTTCTATTGACATGTGACAAAGAGGACCCCATTAGAGGGTCGCCAGGGCTGTGGGGCCCCGTGGGGATGGGTACCTGCTCTCACGTGAGTATGGTGCTCCTACTTCCACAATCCGGCCTCCTGAGGCACTGGGGGCCCCTGGCGTCAGGAGCAGGGCCTAGGACACGTGTGCAAGGTTAGGGCCCCGGGTGGTGCTGGGAATCCCGGTGAGGAGGCAGAGAGGCCCTGGGGACCCTCCCCCAGCCCAAGTCTGCCCGGGAAGGTCGTGGGGGGGGGCTGGGAACGACGTTGGAGGCCCCTTTCTTCATCGGCGGTGCTCTGAGAGACCAGGGCTTGGGTTCAGACAGGGCCTTCCCTGAGTGGCAGACTTTGGGCCCCAGGTCCTGCTTGTTCCCTGCGAGGATGTCCATGGAGACGAGGGACCCCCGCACCCCATTTCCACTCAGTCCCTGGGAGGTCAGCCGAGTGGAAGTCCAAGCAGAGCCTATCCGCCCAGGGAGCCCCCGCCAGCAGGGGTGGGGAAGAGGGTCCCAGGGAGCCTGCCCCGCCCCCCCCGCCCCCCACTCGGCCCCCCCCAATCGGCGCCCCTCCTCCCCCCAGTGTATCCGATCCGCTCGCACCCTCTCACCCTTATCCCCCTCTTTGTGCTCCCTGGGAACCGCCAGCGGGTCACTGGTCCTGATGGAAAGATGTTCACTCCCTGTCCCGTGGGGGTCCGGAGAGGTAGGGCCTGGTGTGACGCCCCTGCCTCCGGATCTGCCCGGGGTCCCCAGTCATCTATTGGCTGGGGGCGAGGATCCCCGTAGTGACTGTAGACCCCCCGGTTGAGTGGGGGTTCCCGGGAGCCCGTAGCACCAACGGCCCTGCCCCCTGCTTCAAGCCTCGAGGCTGCCGGGGGTTGGGACGAAGTCCCGTTTGCGTGTGTTCGCTTGCTTAGTGACGGGCCTCCACACACCTGTGGGCGTTGGGCTGAGCACTACTGCCTCCAGGGTGTGGGCTGCGTGGGGTCGGTGGATGGGAGTCAATGCCCACTTGTGGCTGGTGGCCAAGCCAGACTACAGTGGAAACTGCAGCCCTATAACGCAGCCATTGGGTTTTTTCCTGGGAAGTCCCCATGGCCCGAGGACCTCCTGGGCGTGCCCGGCTTGCCACCAAGTCTCCTAGATCCTGGGGATTTGGAGGAAAGGAGGCAGGGTTGCAGACGGCCCATAGCCTACGCCTGGGCCTTAAGGGGATTGAAGGTGAGGACCCGAGGGAGGAGCTGACGTACCCTGGTCCCCAGCACGTGCAGTCCAGGGAAGAAGGATGCCCCGTGCAAGATGAGCCCATGCTACGGTCCTGGAGTCCACCTCTTCACCTCGGTGTAGGGCCTGAGGGCTTGGTGCTTCAAAGTACAGGACCTCGGGGTTTTCTTGGTGGGGTGTGTGTTTGGAGGGTGTATGGGCCACGGGGAGTCAGGTGGTGAGGACTTGGGGACGTCCTGGCTGGCCCCCTTTGTCCCATGGCCAGAAACCAGTCAGTGGATGGGCCCTGCCCCTTGGGCACCACGGATGATGGGAGATATCTGGCCCTCAGTGGAATGCCTCACTTGTCCTGGGGGCGGGTTGGGGCAGGAAGGGGGCCTGACCTGGTGTTTTTGTAACGGTCTTTTTGGTGATGGCAACTTCTCCTCTTTGGAGGGTTTGGGGCCCGGAGGAGAGCTCAGGCCCGGCAGTAATGTTTTTCACAGGGAGCGGAGGGCCTGGGCCTCTGAGGGTCTGGACTCGGTCAGCAGAGGAGTCGGGTGCCCTGCCCTAGCCCTGCAGGCACTGGCGCCAATTGAACTGACTATGATGGGATGCCTGCCCACAGCAGGATCCCTAGGGACCCATGCCCGCCCCATCCGTTGTGTGGCCCTGGTGAGAGGCGGGACAGGGCCCCACTGATTTCTCTGGACTTTGGCGGTGGGGGTTCGGGCAGGGGCCCTTGCAAGAAGGTGCAAGAGGGTAGCACTCAGGGCCAGCCGGAGATCTTCCCAGGGGGCCTTGCGTGGGGTCCAGGTGAAGAGACCCAGAGTTGCCCCCCATCCAGCCCAGATGGAAGCAGAGCCTGGCCTCCCTTATGCTGATCCAGGAAGAATCCTGGAGACTTTGGCAGGTTTGGCCAAGGCTGGGCCCCTGGCTTCCTCCTGTGGAGTGTTGGGGCACCCTGTGAATCTTGCAAGGGACATTTTGGCCAGAGAGGACGGCGTGGCAGTCTTTTTGAGAGGCTGAGGAGGGGACTCCCCACCTTGACTGCAGGAGACCTCCCAGAGAATGTGGCAGCCCGTCCTGCCACACTGGGCCCCAGGCTGGGGCTGGCAGTCTGTGCACCCTTAGGACCCTCCTCCTTCCCCTGCAGGGACTTCAAGAACTGGGCTGCAGAGCCTTGTTCTGAGGCCGGGGGTCCCTCATGCACATCTTGAGGAGGCTCTCTCAGGCCACTTTTTCCATAGTGAAGTCACGCTCTCTCTGAGCCTATGTCGGGGTTCCCCATCCCAACACAGGGGACCCCTTGCAGGGGAGCCTGCACGGCCTCCCCTGTCAAACTGTACAGGAGGGGGTGGTGTATAGGGGGATGAGTGGTGGGTAAGGTCTTTTTTCTTGGCCGGTCTTGCCCCGCTGACAGCTCCTCCTCCCAACTCTGTCTTAGAGTTTCAAAGAGCCCGTAATCTGACACCAGCCCTCTGAGGAATAGCACGAGCTTGGAAGCAGGAAAGACTAGAGGAGTCCGAGGGCCTGGGTGATGCCCAGCTTTTCTGGCTTAGGAGGATGAGTAAGGGGATGAAGGAGCTCCACCTTCCTTTTCCCCCTCTACCCCGAAATCTAGTACGGGCGGGGGCCCGGCCATCGTCCCCCATACCACCTATCTCATCTCTCTCTATCCCCTCCCCTCCTCCCCTCCTCCTGCCCCCTCCTCCTCCCCCCCTCCTCTTGTCGTCTTGTCCCTTCATTGTCCTTCTCTCTCGGGCATGGTCTTTTTGGCCCCCAGAGGAGGGGTCTGCTACTCCCCTTCTTCTGTTACACTTACTCCCTCCCACTTACTTCCCGCTGCCCTGAGTGCCCCCAGAGCTCTCAGAGTGCCGACCGCGTTCCCCCAATTGTGGGGCGCTGGTGGCCTTTGCCCAGCCCGACCCTCCTGTCCCCAGCGGCCCATGGGAGGCGGAGATGAGAGCCCTTGTGGAGGGCAGTTTCCCGCATGAAGACTGGCTGCCCTGGTGGTATTTCCTTCTGCTCTCCAAGTATCGTCAACAAGGCACCCACCAGCAAGGCAGAGGAGATTCTGGAGGTCTTTCACCCCAGAATACCAGGACGACTTCCTTCCTCCTTCCCCTTCCTTCCCCCGCCATCGTGACCAAGCGTCCATCTGCTTGCGGCGGGTCTTTGGCCGAGACGGGATTGAAGTGGATCCAGGGAGCACTCCTCCTACGTCCTCAACCCCAGCCTTCCTGGCTCACCTGGATGGATGCTGAGCGATCAGTGGGGTATCCCCAAACCAGCCTCCTGGGGGCTGTCCTGGGGTTGATTTCCTCCTGCAGGACGGATGTGTCTCGAGGAGTGTGGTGGGAGGGCTCTGGGGTGCACGGGATGAAAGATGGCCAAGAGCAAATCGTCTGTGGGGCGCCTGGGGACCACTCACCGTCTGTGTGCAGAAGGCTATAACCTGGGGGGGGCGCCGTCAGGTGGCAGGCAGCTGAAACCTGCCCGCTTTGAGTTCCGTTGGGGGCCCAGGTCCTTCCGAGAAACAACAAACCTCAGGTCATGGACTTTATGGCGTCCCAGGTCGGTCGCAAAAACCTGGGGTCCTCCCTGGTGGTCCTGTGAGAACAGATTCTTCTGAAGATAAGGAGAGGAGCTTGCAGCCTCCCACCAGGGCAGCCGGCCCTTTCCAATCTTTTGTGGGGCCGGTATGAAGGGAGGCCTTAGGGGTGCTTCCTCCTTCCGCCTCCTCCCGTGTTGCCTGTTGGTGTGTAAGAGAAAAGCCTGGGTCGTTCTCCACCAGGGTTTGTCAGGCCAGGGCAAGAGGGGGAAAGCAGGCAAGACCTCCCTGGGGGCCTGGGCTCGGCAATGACCCCTGGCCCATCCAGAGCTTGTTTCTTTGAGGACGCCCGCCATGTTTTTGTTCTTGGGACATAATGGTTCCCCAGCCCCGTGTGGGTGAGTGCACGCACCCCTTTGAAGATCATACTTGGCCAAGCTCAAGTGTTTAGAGTTTTGTCCATGGTCCGCATACATTTGGAGACCATTCCTCCTTGTTTGTTGTTTCTGATGAAATCACAGGCATTTGGCTTGAATCTGTTGGAAAAAGTCCAAAGAGTGCAGCAGGCCAGTGCTGGAGTAATGATAGAAAATAACCTTGTTCCTTCTCATTTCTAACGCCTGCTCTGGTGCCATTTTTTTCCAAAGCAAAAACGTCGATGTGCGCTCTGCATGCATTTCACTTGGGTTTTTTCAAGGAAAGGGAGCGAAGGGTCATAACGGCCAGGGGAGCCCGCTTGCAGCTCCCTCCATGGCCACACATCGGCTGAGCTCTGCCCCTGCAAGGCTCTGCGTGGGCAGTGAGGAAAAGATGGGACTCAGGTCACGATCGCCACCTTCAGGGACTGTGTCGAGCGGCGGGAATGCCCCACGGGATGCCGGGGATGGGCCCTGAAGACCTGCGCCAGCTGCCAGCCCCGAGCCTTTTCCCTGGGAATTGGTGGGAGCCGTGTTGCCCCGAGGGGCAGAGCCTACCCGGTCGTCAACGCCATTGAATCCTATGGTGGTCCACTTGGAGGGTGTGTGTGCGACATCTCATTCTGCTCAGTTTCTCTTCGGTTCCCCTTGCTCTCCCATCCTGGGATTATGTCACAGGAACAAGCAAATTCGTTAAGACGGGTGGTGTGGGTGGTGGAGGAAGTTACAATAAGGCTGGACCTTCTCCCAACCACTAACGGTCCCATTTGTCAGTGGTCCCCGTTTGCCGGTCTCTCCGTCTCCTCTTAAATGGGACGTATCAGAGAATGCAAGTTGGCAGTCATCAGGTGAAGAGCACATTGCCAGCCCATGGAGATTTCTGAGGTTTCCTGCCCAGTAATTGAAGCAAGGTGCTAGGATTTGGAGAGGGTGCTGCCGCCTGAACCGACCACAGCACAGCCAGGTGAAGTGTCAAAGTAGTACCCATCAGATGTTATCGGTCCTCTTGGAACGCACCCCCCCACAGCCGGTGGATGCGTAGGACATTCTGTAGACGAGCTCTGTGCCCCACAGAGAGGGCCCTGGTGGGGCAGTCCTTCTGCCACCTTGACCGTTGATCCCCGAGGCACGGCCATCAAACACCCTCCTGGCCCCGCACCAGGTTCCTTCGGGAGTCGGCAGCCCTCTGCCCATGGGCCGGTGCAGGGATCTGGGACGTCCCTGCTTCTTGGGGCCCAGCGCACCCCCCCCGTCTGCTGCTGCCCACCCTGGCCCCCCCTGCCCTGTCTTTCCTGACGTTGCCCTCGCCTGCAGACCTTGGGGCTTGGTCCCTGTCTCCCCACTGCCAACTGCCTCTCTCCCTCACCCAGTGCTGCGGCTCACAATGCACTCATCTGCTCTGGCTGGCCGTCCCTCTCTGCCTACTTGTGCTCCCGGGGGGTGCTACCAGGGTTCTCTGGCGGTCCATGTCCTAGTGCTGGTAATGAACTCCTACCTGGTGACCGCGACTGTGCCAAGTTGGTATTGTCAGAAGAACTCCCGGGTTTATAGCCATCGTTCTGGTGACCTGGTGGTCCTCGTGAAGGCCACTTCATGTTGGTTCTATGAGGCTAATGAGATACGGGGTGTGTACCGATCAGCCATCCCCAGAGCCGCCGGACCCTGGGCCCGAAAAGGGTACTTTAGCGAGAAAGGAAAGTGTAGTGGGTGATGCAGTTGGTGACCGGGAACTCCCCCACACCCCATCAGGGCCCCCAGTCTCACATTAGGATTCTGTAAGAGTCCGGGCAGGAGGCCGTTTGGGTTCCCTCAGGAGGCAGGAAGTGCAGAAGGTCAGGGTACCACCCCCACGAGAGGGGAAGGAGAGCACCCCCCACTCATCCTGAGGCTTGTGGCCTTGTGACAAGGTCCCAGGATCAGGCCCTGTGGGACCGCCCCGGCTTGATGCGGGGACCCTTCTGCTCCTCCTTTGAGAAGAATGACTGCGGGGCCGGTGTTTGATCCAGGCCACCATGGTTTGGCACTGAGCACTCAGGATGCCCTAGTACCAGCATGTGGGTCCTTGGGTGGGGCAGTCTCCGGGGCCAGTCCTGTCCCGCAATGTCTGTTTCACACACACGGCCAGGTGTCTGGCAAGTTTGTCAGCAGGCCACGGCGGATTATGCACGATGTCCCCTGTCCTCAGCCAGAATCCTGGACTTCTCATAGATGCCCTGAGGCCTGTTCCCTGACAGTGCTGGCAGAGGCTCGCCTAGCTGCGGTTTCTGCTCCTCGGAGCCCCGTCCCCGCGATGGGCCAAGCCTGCCTTTGAATGCAAAACCCCCTTGGCCGGGTCTGACCTACTGTCGGCCTCTACCTGCCTGCCCTGTGTGAACAATACCACTGGCACTGCCCTGCCATTCCTTGGCCCGACTTGGGCCTTCCCTGCCTTGTTCTCCAGGGCCAGATTAGCCAAGCCAGGCTGTCCCCACCCACCATAGAGAGCGGGAGTGCCAAGATCCCCTGGAAAGTCCCCTGTGGGGGAATGCGTGTGCTGGTCCCTTGAACCCCCTGGGTTGAGTATGCACCTGCTGACCCTGATGGGTGCGAACGGTGCGCCTGCCCAGGGAATGAGCCTCGGGATGACAGGGGCCCCATTCAGTTGCAGCTGGGCCGACAGGGGCCAGACTCGGCCCCGGGGCCGACTCCTTAACCCCAGGGTGGCCCTCGCGGGAGCATAGCTCTTTCCCGCCCCATGCGTTTGGCATCCTCCTCCTTCTCACACACTCGCGTTCCGCCCCCTTGTCCTGGGCCTGGCACCAGTGAGAAAGTCGTGACCCCCGAGGCGCTACTAAGAGTCGCGTGGGGCATAGGGTCTGTGTCAGCTGCTGGTGCCAAAATCGGTGCCGGCTAACTCCCACGGTCCCCCAATCCTGGACGTGAGCGTCGCAAGATGACCCCCCCCCCCTCGGAGGACGCTGGACCCCGCTGCGGCAAGGGAGGACACTGAGGTCCACACCATTCGGGCTTGGCCCCTGAAGGGCGCTCACCTGCTGGGGCTTGGGGATCTGCTTCCCCCTGCCCCGATGGACGTTCCGTCCCCCCGCTAGCCTGATCGTGTGCACTGTCCAACGGCTCATATACGGTCACAATGTGACACGGCTCGTCTCCCCTGCAAGTCAAGATTTGCTGTACTTTGGCAGGTTGCCACCCCGACGTACAGGCCTGGTCCCAACATTGGGGGGGGCCCCCGTCCACAGACTCGCGGTCGTTACGTGTGTCCTCGGGCCTGCTTTCTTTCTTCTCCGGATTGGAGTATTGGAACCAGGCAACGCTCATCTTCTGATCCCGGGCCCGTGGAGGAGGGAAAGTCGTTTCTGTCCGACGCTGAGGATGTGTTACCCAGGCTCAAGCATCAATAACAATCGTGGCAACACGTGGATGCCTCCATGATAAGCCCATATTAATGGGATGTGGGGGGGCTTCCAGGAGGGTGAACACCTCCACTGTCCAAGATAGTGGTGCCACCCCAAATCCTAATGCTTCGGGCACAGGTTGGCCCTGTGTGCAGATCCTCCCGGGCCTCCCCCATCGGGTTGTCTTCCTGTTGACTCCCAGGGTCCACTGGTCATTGTTAGGAACCAAATCGCCGTGCCTCCCAGATTCACATTTGCCACCATACGCCACCTCCTATGTGTGTGTGCTTGGACTTTGGGGCTTTCCAAGTGCTGACGGGGTTTCAGACGGAGCCAGTGACATGAAACTCTAAAGCCGATATGCTGGTGTCCTCAGGCAGGAAAGTAGGAGGGACGTGGGGAAGGCGACAGCGCCTGGGTCGTGCACGCACGCGGGGGGACCGTGTGTGCTAGGCTGCAACAGTGTTGGCCACTCGCAGAGGAACAGGAGGTCGTGAGCCCTGCCGGACCGTACCCTTCAATTCCCCGGGCTTCAGATCTGGGAGGGAACCCATGCTTTTGTCCCTGGCGGCCGACACGCGTGCTCGGGCATGTTGTAGTGGGCTGCGTGACTTCTATCTAGCGTTTTTAAAACTCGCACGTGGGCTCCCAGGGTCTAAGACCATGGCTCCTTCCACCTCTCCATGGAACATTCCACTGTGTGCGCTGGTGACGATGGGCACAGCTGTCTTTCCGTCCCCGGGGTCTCCCTGGTGCGGGCGAGAGGCTTGGTTCCCCTCTGAGCTCCGGGGCCGCTCGGCGTTTCTGCTCTTGGGAAGCCGGCCGTGTCCCCGGCACCCCTCATGTTTCTAGCATGTTTGGAGGCTCCACTTCAAGAACCAGGGTTTAGACTCATTTGGTTTCCCCGGGTGGCAGCCTCTCTTCCCGTCTTCAGAAAAGCCCTTCGGTCACTTCACCTGGTCCGCGTCCCGCGGGCCACCTCGTGTGTGCAGGTGGGGGGGGAGGCAGAGGTCCGACGTGTCCTCCACTTCTCATGGGGACGCTAGCTCCGGATTTGGGCCATGCGCATGGCCTCGATCACCACCCTCCCGCCTCCCTAGGGTGGTCCTCTTTGCACAACCATGGTCCCCGGGGCATAGGGCTGCACCGAGCAATTTGGAAGAGGACTCACTTGGTCCCTCATTTTTTTTTTTTTAAAGATTTTATTCACTTATTTATGACATACAGAGAGAGAGAGAGGCTGAGAAACAGGCAGAGGGAGAGCAGGCTCCCCCACAGAGATCCTGATACTGGACTCAATCCCAGGACCCCAGGATCACGACCTGGGCCGAAGGCAGACGCTTAACCACTGAGCCACTCAGGGGCCCCTACAGTCTTTGCTTTAAAATCTATCTGTCTGGGGGGCACCTGGGTGGCTCAGTGGTTGAGCATCTGCCTTTGGCTCAGGTTTGATCCCATTGTCCCGGGATCAAGCCCCACTCAGGCTCCCTGCAGGGAGCCTGCTTCTCCCTCTGCCGTGTCTCTGCCTCTCTCTCGTCTCTCCTTAATAAATAAATAAATAAAATCTTTAAAAAATCTAGTCTGTCTGATATAGATTGCCAGCCCAGCTTTCATTTTATGTCCGTTTAGCATGATAAATCTTTCTCCACCCCGTCACTTTTAAATCTGGAGGTGTCTTTGGGCCTAAAATGAGTCTCTTGCAGGCAGCGTATCAAATGGTCCTACTTTTTTATATCCACCTGATACCCTATACTTTTGATTGGGTCTTTTAAAAACGATTTATTTATTTATTCATTAGACGCACATACCGAGAGAGAGAGCAGAGACACATGCAGACGGAGAAGCAGCTCCATGCAGGGAGCCCCACATGGGACTCGATCCCGGGTTTTCCAGATCACGCCCTGGGCTGAAGGCAGGCGCTAAACCGCTAGGCCACCCGGGCTGCCTATGTCACTAATCTATCTATCTTCTGCCTCAATTATCCAGCAGTCAGAGCCTCCATTTTTTTTTTTTGCGCCTCCATTTTTAATGCTTCTCATTGATAGCCTTTTTGAAATTTCAACTTGATTAGATTTTAGTTCTTTTATTTCTCCAGAAACTTTGTCTAGTGTCTTTGATGCTTTATTCAAGCCCCGATAGTATCTTTAATCATTATTCTGAACTTTAGTTCTACCATGTTACTTATGTCCATACTCACTAGGTTCCTGGCATTCAGTACTGCCTTTGGTTCTCTTTTATGAGATGAGGTTTTTTCCATCTGGCAGAGAAGAATCGATGAATGAGAGAACAAAATACTGAAATGGCAACAATGTCCCCAGAGAAATATACACTACACAAATCACAAGAGACCCAGAACTGAAAAAAAATTAAAAAGAGAGAATATAATCAGACAGGTGAAGAGAATAGAGTAATACACTGGATCCTGTGTGTATTTTGGTCCGTTTGTTAGAAAACTAAATCCCCAAAATTGTAACAAAAGGAAAACTTTTATAGGTACTAAACAAATTGAATAGAATACAAGGAAGGATAGAATGCAATTGTAAAAATGAAAATTAAAAGAGAAAAAAAGAAAAATATCACAGACAGGTGAAGAAAACAGAGCAACACTATATTCTGAGTGTATTTCCTTCGGTTAGAGGAAACTACATCTCAAAATTGTGAAGAAGGGCAGCCCCGGCAGCTCAGCGGTCTTCTCCCTCTGCCTGGGTCTCTGCCTCCCTCTCTCTGTGTCTGTCATGAATAAATAAACAAACAAAATTAAAAAAAAAAAAAAAGATGGCTTCACAATTGTAAAGAAAAAAACCTTGCATATATATTATATATATTAAATACATTGACAGGATAAATGTAACTGTAAAGATGAAAATTTAGAAAGACCTTATTTTTTTTTTTATAAATTTATTTTTTATTGGTGTTCAATTTGTCAACATATAGAATAACACCCAGTGCTCTCCCATCAAGTGCCCCCCTCAGTGCCCGTCACCCAGTCACCCCCCACCCCCTGCCTACCTCCCCTTCCACCAACCCCTAGTTCGTTTCCCAGAGTTAGGAGTCTTTGTCTCATTCATTTGGGGGATACAAAAAATAAGTGGGAAATATCAGAAGGGAGACAGAACATAGAAAGACTTAACAAAAAGAAACAAAGAAGGAGAAAAAGAAAAAAAAAAAAGCGATTTTGATGAGACAGGTGAAAAAACAGAATCATATACCGTACACTACGTGTATTTTGGTCTGGTGGAGAAACTGCACCGCAAGGGTGTAAAGAAAAAAAAAAAAAAACTTACACAAATAAAATTAAAAACAATGGAAGGATAGCATGTAACTGTAAGAATGAAAACTAAAAAATATTTCCTAAAAGTTTGATAAAATAAGAAATTGGTTGCAAAAGGAAGCGAAAAAAAAAATAATAAATAAATGGAAAGACCAAAGAATCATGGGGAAAACGCTATGAATTGTGTATGTTATATTCCCCTAGCGCTGGAGTTTTGCGGTTCTCAGTGTTCGGTAAAGTTGGTCTGGGCCGCATGCTCTTGCTGACTTTCTGGGGAGGGACCTGTTGCGCTGATTCTCAGGGGTCTTTGCCCCGAGTGGGCGTGCACCGCCTTGCCAGGGGCCAGGCTAAGTAATCTGGTCCGGGTTGCTCTCTGTGGATTTTGTTCCGTGAAGGCCTTGCAGGCCTCTTTAGAGGCTGAGAGCGAAAGTGGTGGCCTCCTCATCCCAGCCCCAGGGCCGAAAGCTCAGGGTCCCGCTCCTTAGCGCACCCCCAGTGAAAGGCAACCCATCACTCCTGTCTCCCTGGTACCGGACCGCACACTGTGCTCACCCAGCCTGTGACCAAGCATTTCCATCTCAGGCACGGACCCTGCTTCGCCTTCCAAACCCTGCAGATTCCTGCTGTGTGGACATGTGCGCTGCTCCTCCCCAGGGGGAGCAAGGGGGGGCTTGCTTCTGGTCTGCCGCCTGCTGGGCTCCTGCTCGGAGAGCCTTTGCGCTGAGGGTGCTGGGACCCACTGACCCTGCTGGGTTCCAGGGCTACGGCCACCACTGGCCAAGAGCCCGCTGCAGCCGGCTTCCCTGCTCCGATGTCTGGGAGCTCTGCTGCACTCAGGCACTGTCAGTGTTCCTGTGACCCCGGGGGATCCTGAGACCACGCTGTCCCACCTAGGATTCTGCACCCGCTTCACTGTCTGAGCACCGGGCAGGCAGGGCCGTCCCTCACCGGAGCGGACTTCTAAAGGTCCGGATTCTGCGCTCTCTGCTGCTCCATCACTCTCTGGTGGAGGCTGCTGGAGCTCGCCCCCTTTTGGCTCCCCCGTATCTTCCCATGTATCGCCTCCCTTTTGCCCCCCCCCCCCCCCCCCCGCCCCTCTTCCCATGTATCGCTTCCATTTCACTTCTCCACACCTCCTGTCTTGCAGAAACTGGATGCTTTTCTCTTTGTAGAGTTGCAGCTATTCTTTTTAGATCTCCGGTTCAGTTCTCAGGGGTTCAGAATGATTTAGTAGCTGTCTCGCTGAATTCCGGGGACCAGAGGAACTTAGGTCTCTCAACTCCTCGGCCACTTTGGACTCCCACCTCCCCCCCCCCCCCACCCCACCGCCCTGTGGTCTCATTCGGCCAAATGGTTGGGGAAAGTCATCATCTTAGCAAAACTCCTTCAAAACTAAAAAATATGGGCATTGTTTTCAATTAAATGTCCCACGCTAGTGCTCCTGGATGTAAATGCTAGAGGAGAAATCCACCTTGAAAGAACGCTTAAGCCAAAAGCACTCATATAGCAGCAATATCCTGAAAGTATATGCATATTCAAAATCGTAGTGACGAAACGGACGAGAGGCGGTGCCCAGTGAACAGAAATCTGCCTTAACGTCAGAAAAATCTTTCAACTGTATTTGGGCAGCCCTGGTGGCGCAGCGGTTTGGCGCTGCCTGCAGTCTGGAGTGTGATCCTGGAGACCTGGGATCGGGTCCCACGTCGGGCTCCCAGCATGGAGCCTGCTTCTCCCTCTCCCTCTGCCTGTGTCTCTGCCTCTCTCTGTGTCTATGAGTAAATAAATAAAATCCTTAAAAAAAAAAAAAAAAAAAGAAAAATCTTTCAACTGTATTTATCTACATTAACAAAATAATGGAACTAAAAACATCTGATCACGACTGGGTATAGAAGACTCCTTTGAAAGAAATTCAGCACTAGCTAATGGAAAAAGCTTCTATCAGAATACGATGAGGAAGGAATTTCCGTTTTCATTTCTGTGCAACTAAAACCTCACTTAAAAAAAAAGGAAGTCTTGGGCAGATACTTGGTCCTGGAGAGCCTGGATCGAGTCCCGCATCGGGCTCCCTGCGTGGAGCCTGCTTCTCCTTCTGCCTGTGTTGCTGCCTCTCTGTCTCTCTCTGTGTGTCTCATGAGTAAAGAAATAAAACCTTAAAAAAAAAAAAAAGAAAGAAAGAAAGAAATGAAAGTCTTGAAAACACACACAGAATAAACAACGTCCGAACAATAAATGAGGAGAAAGCCTTGGGGGACCCTGAAGACTGCTGAGCTGGATATTGAGTCTGGGTTGGGGATGCAGGGAACATCAGGGATGTGGGGAGGGAATGCAGCCTGCATCAATGCAGATGACAGGATTGATAGGCGGAGCAATTTCCAACTTCTGCTTCGCTTCCCAGCATAAATCTGAGGCAAGGCCTCAGAGTACACATGACATTAGCCCTGGGGTGCTAAGAGGACACGGGGAAGACAGGATGATTGAGGCATTGGACTCTAGAGTCTATGCAAATAACCCCCTGAAATCATCTTAGTGGCAAGGAATGCCCCTTAAAAAAATCACTTAAGTAGAATATACAGAATCAACCTGAAATAGAGTAGGGAGTATCAAAGCAATTCACACAGTAAGAAAAGGTATTTTTGATAAAGTATTATATAGTCTACACCTATATAAATACATATACAAACGCATGTATAACGGGAACACACACGCACATACGTGTGTCGCTGTCCGTATTTAGGTGATATGTACGTACATTTGCATACCAGCACCTAAATCTGCACACCTTATACATACGCGTGCACTGGACACACGCTAGGTAGAGAGGGACGGTGTGTTTCTCCCGATGACGCAGCATGTCAGGGGAAAACTCCCTGCAGTGGGCCCCGCAATACGGGACACCCCTAGACACCCTTGCAGCTGCTCGGCCGGCCGCCCCCAGGAAACTAAACCTTTAACACGATGTCCCTAAAGTCTGGCTGCTGGCCAAGGGACCCCCCGTGGGAAGGGGCGCTTCCTCCCGGCCCCTGCCCCTGCCCTGCCCCGGGGCTATGGGCGCTGCGGCTGCACAGCAGGCCTGTGTCCTGATGAGGGCCTCCTGGGTGAGACTGAGAGCCGACCTGTGCCAGGACGCTGGGGGCCGCCGAACCCTGCTGTGCCCCTGCCGGCAGCCCTGGGCCACCCCGGGACCTGCAGAGCCGGTGGGGCCCGAGCCGCAGCAACCACCCCTCGGGCGCTCAGGGACGACACGTCGGGGCCTGAGAGGCTCGGTGTAAGGGGCACCGACTGAGGTCTGCAGAGAGCCGAGGCCGCAGCCCGCCCGAGTCCAGGGCAGGAGCCCGGGGAGGACAGGGGGCCCCCGCCTTGCCAGCCGGCGCGCTTCCCTCCTCCCACCCTAGCCTGGAACTCATCTCAACCCAACGTGCTGTTAGCTGTGGGGACCCCTGGCACAGGGGTCAGGACGTGATGTGACGTGGGCCGACCTCTGCGTCAGAATTGAGAGAGAGCAGAAGGCCTCGGTGCGGGGGGTCGCACTGGGGTCCCCTGGAAGGAGGCCAGGCCCGGGCCGGCGGCAGCCAGTGGAGCAGTAGCCCCGGGAGGGGGCTCGGAGGGCGGGGGAGGGGCCCCGGAGGGCGGCGGGGGGGGGGGGAGGGGGGAGGGGGGAGGGGGGAGGGGGAGGGGGAGGGGGGCCTGCCGGGAACCCCGAGAGAGGACCATGACCGGGGGAAGGCGGGGCCGCGGCGTCGAGATGAGGCCTGGATGCCGGGGCCTGGGCAGTGGCCTCGTGGTCCCCGGAGGCAGGACGGGACCCGGCCCCTCCCGGAGCGGGG
The DNA here is from genome assembly GCF_011100685.1 of Canis lupus familiaris. NCBI lineage: Eukaryota > Metazoa > Chordata > Mammalia > Carnivora > Canidae > Canis > Canis lupus. Next base: position 119,345,744 of record NC_049260.1, read on the forward strand.
TGAGGACCTGAGGGAGAACTGCGGGGGTCCCCCGGGGTCCCCCACCCCACCATCATGCCTCAACCCACGGCCCGCCCTCCCCGAGAGAGAGAGATGAGAGAGAGAGAGAGAGAGAGAGGCACTGGGCCCCCGCCTCGGGGCTGGCGGGCCGCCCTGGGAGGCCGGGGACACACGCGGCCCCCGGGGAAGAATGCGCCTCGGGGGGGGGTGGGGGGTGGGGGGGGACCCCGAGCCCAGGGAGCTCAGGAGCCCATCCGGAGGGAGGTTTGCCAGGGCCTGAGGGGGGGAGGGCACAGGGAGTGCCTGTGGGGGCGGGGGCCCTGGAGCCCAGGACAGAGGGGACCTGGCAGGAGGTCGCCAGGGATGGGAGGCCTGGGAGGCCCCCTGGGCAGGCTGGGGACCTGCCTTCGGGCGGGCCGCCGGGCGGCCAGACTTCCACATCCGGGTCTCCCGAGAGACTGGGGCCCTTGGCGTCAGGAGCACGGCCTCCCTGAGGGGGCAGACGGTGGACCCCCGCCCACCCTACATTGAAGGGGTGAGTGGCCCCCAAGGCAGCCCTCAGGCCCAGGAGGGGATGGCCCCGAAATCTGGGTTGCCCCTCCCTGGCAGCCCTGGGAAGAGAACCCGGGGTGTGGCCTATCCCGCGGAGACCCTCCTCCTCTCCAGATCTCTGGGCTCAGGGAGGGGAGGGCCTGGGTCTGAGGGTCTGCACTCAGGTCAGCAGAGGAGGCAGGTGCCCTGCCCTGCCCTGCCCTGCCCTGCCCTGCCCTGGTCCAGGCCCTGGCGGGGGTCGAGGTGAGAAATGAGGGGATGCCTTCCTCAGCAGGATCCCTGGGGACCAGGCCGCCCCGGCCGCTTGTGTGGGCCATGGGGAGAGGCGGGACGGGTGGGCCGACTGATTTCTCTGGACTTTGGCTGGTTGCGGGGTCGGGGTAGGGGCCCTTGCAAGGAAGGTGCAAGGAGGGTGGCCTCAGGGCCAGCCGGAGAGTCTTCCCACGCCTTGCGTGGGGTCCAGGTGAAGAGCGAGAGGCGCCCCATCCTGGCCCAGAGGGAAGCTTGAGTTGGGCCATTCCTCCCCTGGTGCGTGATCCGTGATCCGTGATCCCTTATTTGACGGCACAGGATGAACCCCCAGAGACCTTTGGCAGGCCTGCCCAGAGCCGGTCCCCTGGCTTCCTCATGGGGAGGGTCGGGGCAGCCTGGTCTTGTGGGGACACTTTGGCCTCAGGACCGCAGACAGAGGCCTGGGTCCCAGGCCCTGCCAAGGGCACTGGCAGGCCAAGGAGGGGACTTGGACTGCTGGGGGCCTCCCAGAGTGCGAGCCAACCTTCCTGTGTGCACTGGGGGGCCCAGGGCTGGGCTGGCAGTCTGCACCCTGAGGTGCCCCCTGCTTCCCTCCTGCAGGGGCTCCAAGAACTGGCAGCGCAGCAGAGGCCTTGGTCGCCGGCAGGAGGCCCTCAGGTCACAGAGTGAAGGAGGCATAGCAGGTCTGTGTCGCTGGACCTGGTGAGGTCCACGTTGTCTCCGAGCCTGGTGCCAGGGGCTCAACTCGCCCAGCCCAACACACAGGGGACTCCTTGTGTAGCCAATCCTGATGCGGCCCGCTCTCTGCCCTGGCACGGGGCCTCTCTTGGCCCACCTGCACCCCGACCAGCCATCCCACCGCTGTCTTCAGCTTTAGCTCCACGCCCACACCATGCCCCTGAGGCACACGAGTCAGCTCTGGAAGCTGGAAGAAGACCCGGGAGAAGCCCAGGGCCTGGTCAATGCCCAGCTGCCAGAGGCTGAGGATGAAGACGAAGTTTCATCTCCCCCCTACCTGTGTTCCTCTTCCTCCTCCTCCCCCCCTCCTCCTCCTCCTCTTGCTCCTCCCCTTCCTTGTCCAGCTCTGGCCTGTTCTTTGTGCCCCCAGAGGAGGGGTCTGAGACTGCCTGGAGTCCTCCCCAGAGCCCTCAGAGTGCCGGGCCCTCCCCCAGTGGCAGGGCACCCAGTGGCTGGAGCCAGGTGGAGTTTGCTGGCCCCAGTGGCCCAGAGGAGGAGATCTGGAACCCCTGGGAGGTGCCCGAATATGCGCAGCCCTCTGCCCAAGGAGGAGACACAATGCTCATGAGTGGGGCTGACCTGGTGGGGTTCCTGCTCCGCAAGTATCTCAACAAGCAGCCCACCAGCCAGGCAGAGGTGCTGGAGGTCCTCAGCCCAGATATGCAGGATGCCTGGCCCGAGATCTGGGGTCAAGCCTGTGAGTGCATGCAGCTGGTCTTTGGCGTAGAAGTGAAGGAAGTGGACCCCATCGCACACTCCTACGTCCTGGTCACCGTCCTGGGCCTCAGCTACGATGGGATGCTGAGCGGTGAGCAGGGCCTGCCCACGACCGGCCTCCTGGTGCTGCTCCTGGGGGTGATCCTCCTGGAGGGCGACCGTGCCCCCGAGCAGGAGGTGTGGGAAGCCCTGGGGGTCATGGGGGTGTTTGCCGGCAGGCAGCACGTCATCTATGGGGAGCCCAGGGAGCTCCTCACCCACGTCTGGGTGCAGGAAGGCTACGTGGAGTACCGGCAGGTGGCGGGCAGCAACCCTGCCCGCTACGAGTTCCTGTGGGGGCCCAGGGCCCACGAGGAAACCAGCAAGCTACGGGTCATGGAGTATGTGCTATGGGTTAATAGCAGGTGGCCGGTTTCCTCCCTGGCCCCGTTTGATGAGGAAGAGTGGGCCTGAGCCCCAGAGGCGGCCAGGCCCTTTCCAGCCTTTGGTGGGGTCGGCAGCTTCTCCCGCGGGATGGGCACGAAGGGAGGCATCCCTTCGGCTGCTTCTTCCCCGTGGGCGCCTCTGGGTCTCCCTGTGTGTGTGTGTTTGTGTGTTTGTTTGTGTGTTTGTGTTGGAGAAGACAGACCACTGGGCTTTCTAGGAGTGCAGGGCCAGGGCGGCTTGGGGGCAGAAAGCAGGGTGAAAAGCCACTCTGGGGGCCTGTTCTCTGCCGCGACCCGGAGATCGAGAGCTTGGTTAACATGAGGAGGCTCTTGCACATCGCTGCTCGGATTCGGGGGATTCATCAGCTTGGGAGGCTACGTGTGTCACTGACATTCCCCCCGCCCGGACCGCCGCAGCCGCCGCCCCCCCCCCCCATCCCGAACTTCTGTACATCCCCCAGTTCAACAGTTAAGAGTTTCATCCTGTCCTGAAAACCAGCTGGCCAAAGTCCACCTTCGTCCCTGTGTGGGTCCCACCCGGATCCTCATCCCAGGCAGGGCACTGGGACAGAAATGGGTTGGGAAGCAGCAAGGACGGAGGGGTCAAAGGACGGGGTCGGGTCGTGCAGCCAATAAAAAGGAAAAGTCTTTTGTTCTGGCTTCCTGTGCCTCCTGGCCCGTTCATTCTGCAAGGGCCCAAGGAACCCGGACCGGTGTGCTCCGGCATGGGCGGGGGCCGCGGAAAGGGCGAGAAAGGGCCCGCCGGAGGCCAGGGGAGCCCTGCTGGCGGCTCCCTCACGGCCACACAGCGGCTGAGCTCTGCTCCCTGCAAGGCCCTGTGTGTGAGCAGTGAGGACACGAGGGGCCCGGGGACACGCCGCCTTCGGGGACTGTGTAGAGGCCGCCGTCCGGCAGGGAGGTGGGGAGGGGTGTCCTGAGGCCTGCGACAGCCCCAAGGGGCGAAAGGGTGACGGGGGGCGGCGGCTCCCGGGGGCAGGCTCTGCAGGGTCCAAGGCCCCGGGGCCCGGGGGGGCTCTGTGGGCAGCGCGACTCCTCGTGTGCAGCTGAGGAGCGAGCAGCGGGCGGGGGACGGAGGCCGACCTCCACTCTGCCTCCAGGTCGGGAAGCGGGGACCTGAGGCTTGTGGGGGGGCGGGGGGGACACGCGCAGATTGCCTGGCGTGGCGGGAGGGCGGGCCCAGGCCGGCCAGAGTCCCTGACCTCCCAGCCTGAAGGAGGGCCCCGCCCACCTGCTCCCCCCCCCCCCCGACCCCCCAGCCTGGAGCCCATCTCCGCCGGACCCACCTGCTGGGAGCGCTGGGGACCCCTGGCACGGGGTCCGGATGTGAGGTGGGCCGACGTCCGCCTCGGAGGTCTGAGAGAGCGGAGGGCCTCGCGTGGGGGGTCGGATTGGGGTCCCCGCCGAGCGAAGGCGGGCAGGCCCGGGCTGGCGGCAGCCAGGCGAGCAGGTAGCCCCGGAGCGGCCCGGAGGGCGGCTGGAGGGGGCCTGTCGGGAATCCCGAGAATCCACGCGGGGGAAGGCGGGGCCGCGGCGTGGAGCTGAGGGGTGCCCGGAGGCAGGACGGGCCCGGGCCCTCCCGGAGCAGGGGTGAGGAGCTGAGGGAGAACTGCGGGGGTCCCCCACCCCACCTTCATGCCTCCACTCCTCCCGGAGAGATGGAGGCACTGGGCCCCCTCCTTGGGACTGGGGGGCGGCCCTGGGGAGGCCGGACACACGCGGCCACCCGGGAAATGCGCACTTGGGTTGTGGGGGTGGGGACAGGACCCCACGGAGCTCAGGATCCCCGTCGGAAGGGAGGTTTGCCGGGGCCTGAGGGGGACAGGGGCACAGGGGTTGCCTGTGGGGGCGGGGTGGGAGGGCAGGGACACAGGTGCACAGGACAGAGGGGACCCGGCGGAGGTCAGGGCCCACGCTAGAGGGGCCCCCGGGAAGCCGCGGAGGAGTGGGATGGGGCCAGATGGTGGCGGGGGGTGCTGCAAGCCTGGCACAGCCAGGTACCCGAGAGCCTGAGGCCTGGTTTGGTGGGAGCAGACGCTGAGGGGGGAGGGGAGGGAGGGTCCCGGGGCTAAGGGGAGGCGAGGGATGGACCCTGAGGGGGACAGAGGGGACCCGGCGGAGGTCAGGGCCCACGGTGAGCCCGGGAAGCCCGCGGGGGAGCGGGATGGGGCCGGATGGTGGCGGCGGGTGCGGCAGGCCTGGCACATCTGGGTACCCGAGAGCCTGAGTCCTGGTGTGGCGGGAGCAGACGCTGAGGGCTGAGGGGAGGGTCCCGGGGCTAAGGGGAGGCGAGGGATGGACCATTGACAGGGACAAAGAGGACCCCAGTAGAGGGTCGCCAGGGCTGTGAGGCCCCCGTGGGGATGGGTACCTGCTCTCACGTGGGAGTATGGGTGCTCAGACTTCCACATCCGGGCCTCCTGAGGCACTGGGGGCCCCTGGCGTCAGGAGCAGGGCCTAGGACACGTGGGCAGAGGGGAGGGCCCCGGGTGGTGCTGGGAATCCCGGTGAGGATGCAGAAGAGGCCCGGGGGACCCCGCACCCCAGCCCAGAGTCGGCCCGGGAAGGTCGTGGGGGGGGGGGGATGGGAACACGTGGTGAGGCCCCACTTCTGCATCGGGGCTCTGAGAGACCAGGGGGCTGGTGTTCAGAGCAGGGCCTCCCTGAGGGGGCAGACGGTGGGCCCAGGTCCTGCTGGGTTCCTGGCGAGGATGTCCATGGAGGACGGAGGGACCCCGCACCCCAGTCCACAGTCAGTCCCGGGAGGCAGGCCGAGTGGAGCCAAGCAGAGGCCTAGGCGCCCAGGGAGCCCCGCCAGCAGGGGTGGGGAAGAAGGGCCCAGGGAGCCTGTCCCCCGCCCCCCAGCTCAGCCCCCTCTGTGAGCCCTGGGAAGCCCCCAGGCTGGGTCATGGTCCTGATGGAAAGATGGTCACTCCCTGTCCCCGGTGGGGTCCGGGAGGAGGGGAGGGCCTGGGTGTGAGCGCCCTGGCCTCCGGTAGTCTGCCCGAGGGGCCCAGGGTCAGCTAGGGCTGGAGGCGAGGATCCCCGAGGGACTGAGACCCCCGAGGGAGTGGGTTCCCAGGGAGCCCGGAGCACCACGGCCCTGCCCCTGCTTCAGCCTCGGGAGGCTGCCGGGGGTTGGACGAGTCCCGAGCTGCGTGGTCGCTTGCTTATGTGACAGGGCCTCCCACACCTGTGGCGGTTGGGCTGGAGCACTGCCTCCAGGGTGTGGGCTGCGGTGGGGTCAGGTGGAGTGGGAGGCAATGGCCCACGTGTGGCTGGTGGCCAAGGCCAGGACTACAGGGGAACTGCAGCCCTAGGAACGCAGCCTAGAGTGGGTCCTGGGAGCCCCCAGGGCCCGAGGACCTCCTGGGGCGTGCCCTGGCTTGCCAGCCAAGTCTCCTAGAGCCTGGGGAATTGGAGGAAGGAGCAGGGTTGCAGACTGCCCAGAGCCGACCCGGGGCCTGAGGGGATTGAAGGTGAGGACCAGAGGGAGGACTGACGGACCCTGGGCCCCAGCACGTGCAGTCCAGGGAAGAAGGAGGCCCCTGTGCAAGATGAGCCCATGCTACGGTCCTGATGTCCACCTCTGAGTGTTAGGGCCTGAGGGCTTGTGCTTCAAAGTAGCAGGACCTCGGGGTTGCTTGGTGAGGGTGTGTGTGGAGGGTGTATGGCCAGCGGGGAGTCAGGGTGAGGACCTTGGGGACGTCCTGGCTGGCCCCACCTGGCCCATGAGCCAAGAAGCCAGTGCAGTGGAGTGGGGCCCTGCCCTCTGGGCAGCCCACGGAGGATGGGAGAGATCTGGCCCTCAGTGGAATGCTCACTTGTCCCTGGGGCGGGTGGGGGCAGGAAGGTGGGCTGACCTGGGGTTGGTACGGTCTTGGTGTGAGGGGCACGTCTCCTCTATGGGAGGTTGGGGGCCCGGAGGAAGAGCAGGCCCTGGCAGGATAATGTTTCAGGGAGCGGAGGGCCTGGGCCTGAGGGTCTGGACTCAGGTCAGCAGAGGAGGCGGGTGCCCTGCCCTAGCCCTGGACCAGGCACTGGCGACAGTCGACGTGACATATGAGGGGATGCCTCCCACAGCAGGATCCCTAGGGACCAGGCCGCCCCAGCCGTTTGTGTGGGCCATGGGGAGAGGCGGGACAGGTGGCCCAACTGATTTCTCTGGACTTTGGCTGGTGGGGGGTCGTGGCAGGGGCCCTTGCAAGGAAGGTGCAAGGAGGGTAGCCTCAGGGCCAGCCGGAGAGTCTTCCCAGGCCTTGCGTGGGGTCCAGGTGAAGACCCAGAGGTGCCCCCATCCCAGCCCAGATGGAAGCCAGAGCTGGCCCATCCCTTATGCATGATCCAGGAAGAATCCTGGAGACTTTGGCAGGTGTGGCCAAGGCTGGGCCCCTGGCTTCCTCCTGTGGAGTGTTGGGGACCTGTGATCTTGCAGGGACAGTTTGGCCAGAGAAGGACAGGGCCGGGGCAGTCTTTTGAGAGGCTGAGGAGGGGACTCCCCACCTTGACTGCAGGAGACCTCCCAGAGAATGTGGCAGCCGTCCTGTCCACACTGGGCCCCAGGGCTGGGCTGGCAGTCTGCACCCTGAGGACCCTCCTCCTTCCCTCCTGCAGGGACTTCAAGAACTGGCAGCAGAGGCCTTGGTCTGAGGCGGGGGTCCCTCAGGACACAGAGGTGAGGAGGCGCGAGCCAGAGCCACTTGGCCAGGTGAAGTGCACGCTCTCTCTGAGCCTGATGTCAGGGGTTCTCCCAGCCCAACACAGGGGACCCCTCTGCAGGGGAGCCGGGCACGGCCCCCTGTCAGACCTGGTACCTCGGGGTGTCTTGGCCGGGCTGCCCCCTGACAAGCTCTCCCAACTCTGTCTTCAGGTTCAGCCCGAATCTGACACCATGCCCCTGAGGAATAGCAGCGAGCTTTGGAAGCAGGGAGAAGACCTAGAGGAGGCCGAGGGCCTGGGGATGCCCAGCTGTCTGGGGCTGAGGAGGAGGAGGAAGGGGAGGAGGAGGCTCCACCTTCCCCCTCTACCCCATCTCCCCCATACCACCTATCTCATCTCTCTCTATCCTCCTCCTCCTCCCCCTCCTCCTTCCCCTCCTCCTCCCCCTCCTCCTTGTCGTCTTGCCCTTCATTGTCCTTCTCTGGCATGGTCTTTGGCCCCCCAGAGGAGGGGTCTGCTACTCCCGCGGCCCTGAGTGCTCCCCAGAGCTCTCAGAGTGCCGACCGCTCCCCCAATGGTGGGGCAGCTGGTGGCCTTGGCCAGCCCGAGCCTCCTGGCCCCAGCGGCCCAGGGGAGGCGGGAGATGAGGAGCCCTTGGTGGAGGGCAGTTTCCGCATGAAGACGGCTGCCCTGGTGGTATTCCTGCTCCTCAAGTATCGCAACAAGCAGCCCACCAGCAAGGCAGAGATGCTGGAGGTCTTCACCCCAGAATACCAGGACGACTTCCCCGCCATCTTGAGCCAAGCGTCCATCTGCTTGCGGCTGGTCTTTGGCCTAGACGTGATTGAAGTGGATCCCAGGGAGCACTCCTACGTCCTCAACCCCATCCTGGGCCTCACCTGGGATGGGATGCTGAGCGATCAGTGGGGTATCCCCAAGACCAGCCTCCTGGGGCTGGTCCTGGGGTTGATCCTCCTGCAGGACGGATGTGTCTCCGAGGAGGTGTGGGAGGCTCTGGGGTTCACGGGGATGAAAGATGGCCAAGAGCAAATCGTCTGTGGGGAGCCTGGGGACCACCTCACCGTCTGTGTGCAGGAAGGCTACCTGGGGCGCCGGCAGGTGGCAGGCAGCGACCCTGCCCGCTTTGAGTTCCTGTGGGGGCCCAGGTCCTCCGAGGAAACCAACAACCTTCAGGTCATGGACTTTATGCTCCAGGTCGGTAGCAAAAACCTGGGGTCCTCCCTGGTCCTGTGAGAACAGATTCTGAGATAAGGAAGAGGGAGCTGCAGCTCCAAGGGCAGCCAGGCCCTTTCCAATCTTTTGTGGGGCCGGTATGAAGGGAGGCCTTAGGGTGCTTCCTCCCGGTGTTGTCCTGTTGGGTGTGTAAAGAGAAAAGCCTGGGCGTTCTCAGGGGTTAAGGGCCAGGGCAAGTAGGGGGAAAGCAGGGCCAAGAGCCTCCCTGGGGGCCTGGGCTCTGCAATGACCCTGGCATCCAGAGCTTGGTTTCTTTGAGGAAGCTCCCCATGTTTGTTCCTTGGGACAGAAGGGTTCCCCAGCCCAGTGTGTGAGTGACACGCACCCCTTTGAGATCATACTTGCCAAGCTCAAGTGTTAGAGTTTTGTCATGTCCTGCATACAATTTGGGAGACCTTCCCTCCTTGTTTGGGTTCTGGATGAAATCACAGGGCAATGGCGTTGGAATCTGTTGGAAAGGCCAAGAGTGCAGCAGGCAAGTGCTGGAGTATGGAAATAGGAAAATAAACCTTGTTCACTTCTCATTTCTACCCCTGCCGTGTGCCATTTTTCCAAAGCAACGTCGATGTGCGCTGCTGCATTCACTTGGTTTTTCAGGAACGGGAGAGAAGGGTCCTAACGCCAGGGGAGCCCTGCTGGCAGCTCCCTCATGGCCACACATCGGCTGAGCTCTGCTCCCTGCAAGGCTCTGCGTGTGAGCAGTGAGGACAAGAGGGGACCAGGGTCACGCCACCTTCAGGGACTGTGTCTAGCGGCGGGAATCCCCACGGGAATGCGGGGAGGGTGCCCTGAGACCTGCGCCAGCTTGCCAGCCCCGAGCTTTTCCTGGAATTGTGGGAGCTCTGTGTTGCCCCCAGAGGGGCAAGAAGCCTACCCCGGCGTCACGGCCATTGAATCCTATGTGGTCTTGGAGGGTCGTGTGCAGACAGCTCATTCTGCTCAGTTTCTCTTCGGTTCCCCTTGCTCTCCCATCCTGGGATATGTCACAGGAACAGCAAATTCTTAAGACAGGGGGTGTGGTGGTGGACGTTACAATAAGGCTGGACCTTCTCCCAACCACTAACGGTCCTCATTTGTCAGTGGTCCCGTGTGCCGGTCTCTCCTGAAATGGGACAGTAGCAGAGAATGGCAAGTGGCAGTGCATCAGGGGAAAGAGCACATTGCCAGCCCATGGAGATTTCTGAGGTTCCTGCCACAGTAATTGCAGCAAGGTGCTAGGATTGAGGAGGGATTGCTGCCCCTGAACCACCACAGCCAGGTGAGTGTGCAAAGTAGTGACCATCAGATGTGATCCTGCCTTGGAAGCACCCGCCCCACAGCCGGTGGATGCGTAGGGACATTCTGTAGACGAGCCTCTGTGCCCCACAGAGAGGCCCTGGTGGGCAGTCCTTCCTGCCACCTGACCCTTGGATCCCCGAGTCACGGCCATCAAACCCCTCATGCCCCGCACCAGGTTCCTTCGGGAGTCCGGCAGCCCGCTGCCCAGTGGCCGGGGCAGGATCTGGGACGTCCTGCTTCTGGGGCCCAGTCGGCAGCCCCCACAGCCTCTGCTGCCCACCCTGCCCTGTCTTTCCTGACCGTGGCCTCAGCCTGCAGACCTTGGGGCTTGGTCCTGTCTCCCCACTGCCAACTGCTCTCTCCCCAGTGCTGCTGCTCACAGGCACTCATCTTGCTCTGGCCGTCCCTCTCTGCCTACTTGTGCTCCCGGGGGTGCTGACCAGGGTTCTCTGGCGGTCCATGTCCTAGGGGCTGGTAAATGACACTCCTAGCCTGGTGACCCTGGCGACTGTGCCAAGTGGGTATTGTCAGAGAACTCCTGGGTTATAGCCATCGTTCTGTGAAGCTGGTGTCCTCGTGAAGGCCACTGCGAGGTTGGTTCTATGAGGCTAAGGCAGAGACGGGGTGTGTACCTATCAGCCATCCCCAGAGCCGCCGGGACCCTAGGGTCCCGAAAAGGGTACTTTGAGCAGAGGAAAGTGTAGTGGGTGATGGCAGTGGTGACCGGGATGCTCCCCCACACCCCACAGGCCCCCTGGCTCACATGAGGATTCTGTAAGAGCCGGGCAGGAGGGCCTTTGGGTCCCCAGGAGGCAGGAAGTGCAGAAGGTCAGTTACCCCACGAGAGGGGGAAGGAGGAGCACCCACCATCCTGAGGCTTGTGGCCTTGGGACAAGTCCCAGGATCAGGCCCTGTGGGACAGCCCCGGCTGGATGCGGGGACCCTGCATGCTCTCCTGGGAGAGAATTGACTGCTGGGGCCCGGGGTTTGATCCAGGCCACCATGGACTGCTGGCACGGAGCACTCAGGATGCCCGAGTACCAGCATGTGGGTCCTTGGGGAGGCATCTCCGGGGTGCCAGGTCCTGTCCCGCAATGTCTGTATTCACACACAGCGGCCAGGTGTCTGGCAGTTGTCAGCAGGCCACGGCGGATTATGCACGAGGTCCCCTGTCCTCAGCAAGAAGTCCTGACATTCTCTAGATGCCCTGAGCCGGTGCCCTGACAGGCTGGCAAGAGGCGCCTCAGCTGCGGTTCTGCTCCTCAGGAGCCCCCGTGCCCAGCGATGGCCAAGCCTGCTTTGAATGCACCCCCTTGGCCGGGCTCTGACCTACTGTCTGGCCTCTACCTGCCTGCCCTGTGTGACAATACCACTGGCACCTGCCCTGGGCCATTCCTGGGCCCGACTTGGGCCTCCCTGCCTGTCCTCAGGGCCAGAGTTAGCCAAGCCAGGCTGTCCCCACCCCCAGAGAGAGCGGGAGTGCCAAGGATCCCCGGGACTGTCCCCTGTGGGGATGCAGTGCGGGTCCTTAGACCCCCTGGGTTGAGTATTCACCTGCTGACCTGATGGGTGGCTGACGTGCAGCCTGCCCAGGGCAATGAGCCTGCGGGATGACATGGGGCCCCATTCAGCTGGGCGACAAGGGGCCAGACTCGGCCGGGGCCACGCCTGAACCCCAGGGTGGCCCTCGAGGGAGCATAGCTCTTCCAGCCCCATGCGTGTGCGATCCTCTCCTTCCTCACACACTCGGTCCTGCCCCCACGTGTCCCTGGGGCCTGGCATCCAGGTAGAAAGGATCGTGACCCCGAGGCGCTACTAAGAGGTCGCGTGGGCAGGGGTCTGTGTCAGGCTGCTGGTGGCATCGGTGCCCGGCACTCCCACGGTCCCCCAATCATGGGACGTGGAGCGTCGGCAAGATGACCCCCCCCCCCTCGGAGGACAGCTGGACCCCTGCTGGCGGCAGGGAGGACCCTGAGGTCCACACCTTCGGGCTTGGCCCCTGGAGGGCGCTCACCTGCTGGGGCGTTGTACGGCTCCCCCTGCCCCGATGGACGTTCCGCTAGCCTGATCGTGTGCACGGTCACACGGCTCATACGGTCACAAGGGTGACACGGGCATAGTCTCCCTGCAAGGTCAAGCATTGCTGTACTTTGGCAGGGTGCCACCCCGACGTACAAGGCCTGGTCCACATTGGCGTCCACAGACATCGCGGTCGTTAGCGTGTGTCTCGGGCCTGCTTTCTCCGGATGTGGAGATTGGGAACCAGGCAACGCTCATCTTCTGATCCCGGGCCCGTGAGGAGGGAAGTCGTTCTGTCACGCTGAGGATGTGTTACCCAGGCTCAAGCAATCAATAATCAATCGTGGCAACACGTGGATGCCTCCATGATATCCCAATATTAATGGGATGTGGGGGGCTTCCAGGAGGGTGAACACCTCCACATTCCAGGAGAGTGGTGCCACCCAAATCTTCGGGCACAGGTGGCCCTGTGTGCAGGATCCTCCCGGGCCTCCCCCACGGGTTGTCTTCCTGTTGACTCCCAGGGTGTCCACTGGTCATTGTTAGGGACCAAATCGCCGTGCCTCCCAGATTCACATGTTGCCACCATACGCCAGCACCTCCGAATGTGTGTGTTGCTGGACTTTGGGCCTTCCAAGTGCTGACGGGGTTCAGACGGAGCCAGTGAACATGAACTCTAAAGCCATATGGCTGGTGTCCTCAGGAAGAGTAGGAGGGGACGTGGGGAAGGCGACAGCGCCTGGGGCGTGCACGCACGCGGGGGGGACCGTGTGCAGAGGCGGCAACAGTGTGGCCACTCGCAGAAGGAACAGAGAGGTCGTGAGCCTGCCGGCACCGTACCCTTCAACTCCCGGGCTTCAGATCTGGGAGGGAACCCATGACTTTTGTCCTGGCAGCCGGGACACGCGTGCTCGGGCATGTTGGAGTGGGCTGCGTGACTTCTAGCTTTTTGAAAACTCGCACGTGGGCTCCCAGGGTCGAAGACCATGCTCCTTCCACCTCATCCAGGGAACATCCACTGTGTGACGCTGGGGACAGATGGGCACAGCTGTCTTCCGGCCCCGGGGTCTCCTGGTGCCGGGCGAGGAGGCGTGGGTTCCCCTCCTGAGCTCCGGGCCGCTCGGGTTCTGCTCTGTGGGAAGCCGGCCGTGTCCCCGCAGCCCCTCATGTTCTCGCAGGTTTGGAGGCTCCAACTTCAAGAACCAGGGTTTAGACCATTTGGTTTCCGGGGTGGGCAAGCCTCTCTTCCCGGCTCAGAAAAGGCCTTCGTGTCACTGGGTCCCTCCCGCGGTCCCCACCTCTGTGCGCAGGTGGGGCGGGGAGGCAGATGTCCACGTGTCCTCCACTTCTCATGGGGACGCTAGGGCTGCCGGATTTGGGCCGATGACCTGCATGGCCTCGATCACCCTCCCGCCTCCCTAGGGTGCCTCTTGGCACAACCAGTGGTCCCGGGGCATAGGGCTGCACCAGAGCAATTTGGAAGAGGACTCAGCTTGGTCCCTCACACAGGGTGGGGATGCCTCCCGGTTCTATCCGGTTCTAATCGGGAGCCATCTGTCCTTCCCGATTTTGGTCTGTGCGGGTTCATTTTGGGGCTCTACTAGGTTTCCCGGGAGGTCCCCACCCCACTAGCTTTGGAACTGTGACCAGCAGGAGTGGGCAATGCCAACAGGACAGCCCCGGGGCTAGTTTAGCTCATCTGGTGGACATACCATCCTTGGTACCTGAGCTCAACCCACCCCCCAGCCGCTGGGCTCGGCCCCCGCTGTCATGCCAAATCCAAGAAAGTCACCGAATACCTCCCAGGGCCAGAGACCTAAAAGGGGGCTAAAAGGGGACCCTGTGCCCGTCCACAGGGGTTCCCAGGAGGCTGGGGCTGCCTCTGGCCTAGATTCGGGTCGAACCCCGTTAGGACCCTCCTGATGGAGGTCTGGGGCTCCCACTTCCCTGGCTGTACCTCCGTGCATCCCGGGTGGCGGAGGTCCCGGAGGAGCCTGGGGGCTCCCGAGGAGCAGCTTGGCTTTTTGCCAGGACCACCCTGGGGAGGAGGAGGTTCCTTTGCTTGGAGGCTGGAGGAGCACAGTGGGCCCAGCCCTCCAGGGACCTGGCGGCGACGTCCATCCCAGCAACATGGACCCCCGACCATTTCTGAGGGCCTGCGCTGGGCCGAACATGGTGGCCTGGGACGTGTCCCTGCACCTTGCACCACTCCACTGACTTGCTAGAGCCGGAGGTATGCACAAGACCCTGGCGGAGCCTCTGACATTAACCTGCCAGTCTACGGTGCACACTTCCCCGCAGAGGCTTTCCTCCTGAAGGTTCTCTCCAAACCCCGCGGCTGTCGCCCCCACCCCAGGGAGTGCCCAACACCCGAGCCCCTGCTGGCATCCCGGCCCACAGACCAAGCCCCTCTGGTGCTTCAGCCTGCCGGGGCTGCGGGCAAGCTCCGTCTTCCATGTTGCTGAAGCGCCTGGAACGGACCAGGTGAGGAACCTCAGCACCTGGCCTCGGACTTCTCTGGGGCTCGAAGCCACCCCCGGCGGCCCGGGGCCGCGAGCTCGGCCACCAGGCCATGGAATGCAAGCTGCCCCTTAGCCAGAGACATGCCACTTTGCCAGAACGTTGGCCTCATGGTGGCCTCACACCCCTGAAGGCCCAGCAGGCCACCGGCTCACGGGAAGGCCAGCTGCCTTTCTGGAGGACCAAGAATAGGAGACCCGTGGCCCTGCAGTTCCCAGGGGCCCAGTGCTGAGCCCCAGTGGGGCAGGCAAATCCATGCTAATCAGGAAGTTTGGAGGAGGAGGCACTAGTGGGCAGAGTGGAGAACTGGGGACAGGGCGGGCTTTTGAGAGTGGCCTGGATCAGGAAGTGGTTTTCGTTTCAGGGAAGGACATGTAAGAATAATTCTTCCCCTGCCAGAGTGTAGAGATAAGGCCCGAGATTGGATTGGTGGGTCCACCCCATGGACCTCTGTCCTCTGTGGGGAGGGAGCCTCTCGGGGGCAGCGCAGGCTCCTTCCCCATCTTGTGTCATAACCCACTCGTGGGATGGGGCGCTGAGGGCTGTCCCTAGCAGTGGGTTGTGACGGCCGCCATGGGGCTTGAGCGGGGAAGAGCCACAGAGCTCCTGCTCCTAAGCTCACTGCCACGCCATCCTGGCCTAGAGGATTTTCTGTCTTTGCTCCCTTGCACAACCCCAACTTGGGCCCCACGTTCCGCAGGATGCCAGCTGCACTAGCTGTGCGCGAATGACGGATCTCGTGCTTTCTAACTCTTTTGGTGTAATAGAGATATTGTGCTTCTGTGTCTTGTGTATGTTGATCAAAGGCCCTCGATCCTGCGCTGGGCTCTCAGGGACACGGGCAACCCCAGGGATAAGTCGGCAGCAGCTCCAGGTCTGCAGGGCAGGAATGCTTTGTGCTTTCTCAGCAGGGAGAACGAGTATGTGGAGTGCGTAGCCGACTCAACGACCTCGTTTCTGCCAATTAGAGCTGGCTTTTCTGCCGTAGTGTTCTCTTGAACCCCTCGACCTGCAGTGTTCCACGGGAGACGCCAGGTCTTAAGTCAGTTGCGCCATGACGTGACCTCCCCCCACTGGAGGATGGGAAATTGGTCTGAACAGGAAGAGCTGGAACAGGAGGCAGGGTTAGGAGAGGCCCCACCGGCAGACAGGTGCCGGGGGAGGCCGGGATGAGTTGAGGGTTGTCCAGACGTGTAACCCGGGATTCCTGATTCAGACTTCTAGGCCCGGGGCACGGGCCTCACTTTACATACCAGACCCATCCTTTGCTGGGTTGGGCCGGGCCAACCTCGCACAACAGGGCGTGTGTGTGTGCGTGTGTGCCCGTGTGTGTGCACGCGGGTGCGTGCACGTGTGTTTTAAACATGAGTTGGTGAGGATAGGTTACGGTTAGTAACCCTGGACCCAGGTCCAGCTGCCCGGGGATGGGGGTAGGAAGCAAAGGCTGATTGTCTTAACCTTAGCAATTCTGGGCTTTTCCTGGCTTCCAGAGAGACCATAAGGCACGGCCCCTTTGCGGCGCCCAGAGCCAGAGTCCTGTCCTGCTGCAGCAGTGATTAGGGTCGTGGTAGCAAAAGGATAAAAGGAGGTTTTCCTCAACGTGCGGCCAGATCACCACAAACCTACCTCACTGTGTTCAAATGGGACACGTGCGCTGGAACGCGTCCTGGGGTGCATGTCTGCCCCTGGGTCCCTGTCTCCCCTGTTGCAGCCCCCTCTCGTGACCCCATTTGTCTGGGTTTTGTAGGACTTCATGCATGGCTGACTGTGTGATTGCTAGGTGGCCTGGTTTGTGTCAATATAATGTGTTGCTCTTCTCCATGTTCTTTTGGGGCTTTATTGTTGACAAACTTATTTTTGCATCGAGAAAACTAGCCAAAGCATCTTCCAGAAAAGAATCTGCGCCAGGAAGAGAATATGAAACCCAGCTCGATGACCCCTCTCGAAGTGTGGCCTAAAGATTCCGACGACTCCACCCTCCCACCGGTCACCCTTTGGCACCTTCACTCAAGAAGGGACAGAGAGAAGGGCAGCCTGGGGCTGCTGCGGGTGGGAGGGGGTCCATCCATCCTACGGCCATGCCCCCATGGAAAAGCAGGTGATTCTCCTGATGCTTGTCCCCCCTGGGCCTATCCCTGTGGCCTGATATTTCAGCCAGGTTGCTCCTGCTGACGTTTATAGAAAAGTAGTTTTCCCAACAGGGTGTGATCCGGCTTGGGGGGCATGTGGAAGCCCCAGATCCAGAGGCCAACTCAATGTACCTCCGATGAGCTGAGGTCTTCCCGGGGTAAGGA
This sequence comes from Canis lupus familiaris, assembly GCF_011100685.1. Lineage (NCBI taxonomy): Eukaryota > Metazoa > Chordata > Mammalia > Carnivora > Canidae > Canis > Canis lupus. Next base: position 119,362,470 of record NC_049260.1, read on the forward strand.
ATCTTAGGAAGGGGATGAGGACGTGGGTGTGAGTGTCAGTTCCTAAGGGAGCGGGCTGGGCCAGAGTGATTTGCCGTGGCCGGGGCAGCGCTACACTCAGGGGGATTTATGATTTATGAATCAAGCAGGACAAGACATGTGTTCTGTTTGCTGACCATCAAACACATCCTGTGGTTACTTGAGACGTACCTCCCTTGACCGACATAGCAGGGATACCAGTCTCGGCTCGTGCCCGGGGTATGAGCTCAGAGATCCTTCTCTGGGCTGTGCGGCTGGGAGGATCAGTAAGAGGTGGCCAGGCAGGGAAGCCTCTCTAGCACATTCTCCCCCTCGTGCACGTTGCCAACTCCTCCCCAACTATATTCTGGCTTGGCACTCGATGACCACCGGAGATTTCTGTGTCTCCAGACTTGAGAGCATTTGTCTAACAGCAAGTCCTAAATAGCTGTGGCCTCTGGCTTCCTGTAACGCACATCCCATCAGCAGCAGATGAAAACCCTGGGCTGAAACACCGCCTGAGTTAGCGCAGAGCCAGCCAGGGCAATCTAGCCAGAAATCACAGGGCATTTTATGGCAACGTAAGCGGTCCTCAGCCCCTGGTGTCACCAGGTGATGCCTCGGGACCACCAAAGTGCCCGTTTGAGGGTGGACTGTCTCGAGCCTCGAGGATCCTCTCGGCAGGCTCCACAGCTGTAACAAGGTGCCTGCATGGTCCCCAGCCAGAGGTCGAGTATCCAGGGTGTCCGTCTTTCCCTCTACACTCTGTCCGTTCAGGCTGTACCTGAGGACTCTTTTGAGATGTTTGGCCACCCATGCCCACCCGAGGCCGTGTGCACGCTGGCTGGGAGTTCCCGTGTCCTGAACCACGTCTAAAGTACGATGCACATGGTAGCGTGGAAAAGGAGGAATCGCTTTATTGAACAGCTGCAGGGAGCAAAACTTGTGCACTCTGCCACCTTTGTCACACACCAGGCAGGGAAGGCTTTGCCACTCCAGATGCTCCGCCTCTCCCCCGGAGACAACAGGCTGCCAGGACCTGGGGCCCGGGGGTACCGGGGGTATCAGGGGTGCTGGGTGTCAGTGGGGCCAGGCTGAGACACGTCTGCTGCCTCCCGTGTTAAAACCTCCCCTTCTCTCCTGGGTGAGTCCGTCGGTGCCCCTGTCCCTCCTGTAACAAATGCTGCTTGTCCTCAGGCAGGAGGCTCTCAGCCTGGAAGTTCTGCGTCCCTCTGTGCTCACTCGCGGCTCTCCCAGCAGCTCTCGGAGCTTGAGGTTTCTTTGGTGGATCGGAAGAGGCAGCTGTGGGAGGGAAGAGATGTTACAGCCTCCCGTGTCTATAGCACAAATGTAACTCCAAGCACATCCCCAAGTTCTGACTAAGTCCTGCAGTATAGGTAATGATGTTCCCTGCCCTACAGCCATGAAACCTGTCCACCTGGAGCCATAGTACCCTCCTGACCTTGCCTCCATCTCACCAACAAGTCAGAGGCAGACCACATTGAGGAGCCTGCAGCTCCTTGCTCAGGGCTTCAGTGAAAACAGAGCCTACCAAATTTCCCCTTTGCTGACTAATGTCCTAGGGAGTACACACCTTCCCAAGTCCCTTCGGTGGAGGGTCCTGCCACCCAGCTGTGATCCAAGTCCTTGGTGTCTATTCAATCTTCCCATGTCCCCATTTTCCCCACCTTGAATTCATACCTTGAAACACTTGAGGTTGACTACCAAATTCCAGAATCCAAACTGTCAATTGACTGTCTTAGAGCAGAATGCTGCCTACCTACCAGGCCATCAGCCATCCCTAAAGGAGACATACGTTCATCTGTTGTTCCTTGCTCTGTCCTTGGAAGGTCTGTCTGGTTTCCCCAACCCAGTCATATCAAGACAGTTCATCTTGTGACAACGACCCTGTCACAAAACTTTTTTGAGCTAAGAATATAGTTCTGCTTATGAAAATATAGGTAAAACCCCACCAGATCCTCAGCAGTACACTTACTGTCTGCTGTGAAAAGTTTGTTCCATGTCACAGAACAGTGTATGTCCATTCCTTGGAGCAGTGAGCTTTCAAGGTTATGTTCACTTCAATGCCTGAGAAATAATACACATTAAGATATTGGTAATGAATTCGTATTTCAAACTCAAACAGATTCTATGGAATGACTTATGAGACGAATCAGATCATTCACTGGAAATCATTGCAATCATTCTCCTAGGGAGAGTTACCAACGATGATTAGAGAGCTAAACAAATGCTGGGCTCCTGCTTGGAGAGCCTTTGCATTGAAGGAGGAAGTCTTGATGAGGAACTGGAAATACCAGCTGCATTTCCCTATTGGATGGCCTGAATCCTCTAACCTACACTCATGTACACAATTACAGTTTCCATCTGGATCTAAATTGTAGGCTTATTTATTTATTTATTTATTTATTTATTTATTTATTTATTTTTGACTAGCTTGATTTCTCTGTCACTAGAATGGTGGAGTTGCTAACCAGACACAAATTCTTAGGTTTTGACTTAGGCAAAAGTGAACTAACTTACTGCTTATTTGCCTCACAGTCCCAGTAACAGTGATTGGAAAGTGAAACCCAGAATTCAGGCTGTGCAGGCTCTTGTTTCTTGGTAATGGCATTGAATGTGTACACCGGCAGGAGAGGGGCCACAATGTTCCCCCAATTAGAAATAGAGTTAAAAGTCTCTGTCTCTTGGGCAGCTCAGATGGCTCACTGGTTTAGTGCCGCCTTTAGCCCAGGGCATGATCCTGGAAACCTGGGATCCGAGTCCCATGTCGGGCTCCCTGTATGGAGCCTGCTTCTCCTTCTGCCTGTGTCTCTGCCTCTCTCTCTCTCTCTTTCTCTCATAAATGAATATTTTTAAAAAGTTGCTGTCTCTTGAATGTACCAGTGGATATTTTAGGCAAAGGCTTGATTTTCTACTTCTGGAGCCCATTGGATTATTGTATCCACCCCTCCAAACCTAATTTGACTTCCTATTTGCCATTTCTTACTACATTAGTCATTTCTTCCTAAATGGTAGAGCGGTCCTTCCAACACTTGGAGGACATTGGCTCAGCTTGCTAACTCTACAAGGACTTCTTTCTTGCCATCATTTTGTTCTTTCACGGCATTGTACTGATTGTCTTTTCATTTTTTTAAGATCTTATTTATTTATTCATGAGACACACACACACACACACAGAGAGAGAGAGAGAGAGAGAGAGAGAGAGAGGCAGAGACATAGGCAGAGGGAGAAGCAGACTCCATGCAGGGAGCCCCATATGGGACTTGATCCCAGGACCCCCAGTATCACACCCTGGGCCAAAAGCAGGCTCTAAACTGCTGAGTCACCCAGAGATCCCCACGACAGTTCTTTATATATTCTGTATACTACACATTTATGCATGATGAACAAGTATTTTCTCCCAATCTGTGGGTGGTATGTTTTTAAATGATGTCTTTTGAAGCAGAAGCATTTTTAATTTTTATGAAATTTAAGTTATCTATATTTTTGTCATTTGGGTATTGGTATCTGCTATGGACTGATCTGTGTCCCTACCCCCACATTCATGTTAAAGCTCCCCATGCCATGGTATTTGGAGATAGGCCTTCGGGAGATAGAATTAGATGAGTTTACGGGTGGTGGGATCCTCATGATGGGATTAGTGTGCTTATACTATCCTTCTGTGTGTGAGCACGTACAAAAGGCCATATGAGGATGCAGAAAGAAAGTGCCTATCTGCAAACCAAGAGAGGGATTCACTGGAAATTGAATCCTGCCAGACCTTGGTCTTGGACTTCCAGTCTCCAGAACCATGAGAAATAAATTACTGTTGGGTAAGCCACCCAGTCTATAGTGTTTTGTTATGCTAGCTCAAGCAGATTGAGACAGTGTCATATCTAAGAAATTATCTCCTAACATGACTTCATAAAGATTTACGCCAATGCTTTTCAGTAATTGTTATGCACAACCATCTAGCATACTTACGTATACTTGAGACTAATTTTAGGTTCAGTAACACTAATGAAACTGGCCTTGGAAGAGACAGGCAGAAAGGGAAGAATGAAGCATTCCAAAGAGAGTGCCTCTCTGGGTAAGGGAAGAGAGCATTCATTCCATGAAGTTCTTCCTGAACCCAGCAGGAGGTGGTAAGAAGAGTCTTCACATGTCTGTGCCTGGCTGGCTGTGTGTGGGCTGTGTCTGGTGGTTTGCGAGTAAAGCTGGCAACCAAAGCTGAAAAGGAACACAAGAATAGCTATTGCTTATTTTTTGAAATAGAGGATGCTTCCATTGTTTCCAGAATCCAATCATATGTTCAAGCCCCCCACAATACACACATATCTACAGTGCCATAGAGTTTCAAACTCCAACTAGGCTGCAGTAGCCATGAGTCCTTTATCCATCGATATTTCACACTTGTGCTCCAGACGCTCAAGACATTCTTGATTCTCTACCCCAGGGTGTGTGTGTGTGTGTGTGTGTGTGTGTGTGTGTGTGTGTATAAAAACCTATTTGGGTACTAGGTCTTTTTCTCATGCTAAAAGACAATTCCCTGAATGCCTACAAGAAGGCAATGGGAACTTAAGATTACAGACACTCGATTCAGCACACCTTCTGTGGGCATTGGTGCTTTACTTATCACAACAGTTACTGCAGACTGTCTGTGGGAAACATGATCGTTCCCATTTTAGATAGTTTCTCAAGTTCTCAGAGAGGTGAGGCAGTGTCCTCAAGATCTCACCCTAGAGATCTTCATCTGGTTGAGAACTCCCAAAGTTATCAGTGGTTGGCAAAGGGCTTTGTGGAGGGAGAGTGGGAAGGACCCAGAGTCCAGCTGGTGAAGGGTGTGAGGATTAGGGTGGTCCTTTTCTTGGTTTCTGTTAACTTGGGCTTTGCTATTCATTAAGGGATGGCAATGGATTTCAAAAGAAGAAAACGTCTGCCAATTTAAAGAATCCATCCTGAAACATTTAAACAACCTGAGAAGGACCATAACCTGCAGACTACATTCCAGAGTATCATATGAGATGCTCTAGTGGAGATAGAAGGGACACAGTAACTCTTTAGGGATGTTTTAGGATTTTGCTCACAACTGTGTAGTCCTTCTTGCTGAGATCTGGGGGTGCCTTCTGGGTGAATGAAGCCAAAACCGCAGTTAGGTTTGCTAAACTAAAGGAGAAGCCTCGCTGGCAAGTAGGATGGAGTTCAAGCAAAAATGTCGTCTCGGATTACATGGCTCCAGGAGTGAAGAGGAAGTGAAGCTTGTGGGCAGCGGGTGGCTGTTGGAAAAGTGTCCTCTCTGAGGAAAGCAGTGGAGGGCTCGTGAGTACATTCTGTGTCTCTGTTCTCTCCACCCCCAGTCCCTGTCTCAGTCATGCTCTCAGCAGCTCACACCTGGACAGGTGATAGATTTTCTTTTTACTGATCGGTCTTGTCACCACCAGCCATTCTCTGCCACGTGCCCTGTAGCAGAGAGAGTGTCTTGGGATGTCCGGCTAGTCAAGACTCAGCCACACCTGAAAAATCTTCACTGGCCCCTATGTAAGTTTCTACCGCTAGCCTGCGCCCAGCGTTTCCTGTGCCCATGGCCAGCAGCCTGCATTAGACCCTCTCACCAGTGTCCTCGGAACCCTTTCCTCCTTAAATTCATCTATCACCCAGTTAACAGAAGGTCCAGGGTCAATGCCAATGTGCCTGTTATATGGACTCATCCAATCCTGTGTATATTTCTTGTAAGAACAGCCAGACCGCATTGAATGGCACACGAGTTCTGTACCCCAATTAGTATATCTGGGTTTCACAGGAGAGGACTTAGCAAACCTCTAATTGCTCATCTGTTTACTAGGTGGGAATGAATAGTGAATGTAGTTGAGATAATGAGGACCTGGTTGCTCAATGTCAGAGAAAACAGTTCCATGTACGGAAAGAGAAAGGCTACAGTGTGGTGGAAGGCAGAAGACGAGGCCAGATGCAGAGGCTCGGGCTAGACCTTTAACCCAGCATGTTAGGCCACGGAGCGTGACCCTAGGTTGAGGGCAAAAGGAAATTGAGTGAAGGGGAAGGCACTCCTCGGTTTCCAGAGGATTCATGTTTTCTTGTTTCACAGCATTTATCAATATTTATTTTTTTAATTTAAGGTAAATACACATAACACGAAATCATTCTACAGTGTCCAATTCAGTGACATTTCATACATTTGCAGTGTTGTACGCTATAGTGTAGCCTCTGTCTTATTCCAAAGCACTTGCATCACCCCAAAAGCAAACGTCACATCCGTTAAGTGGTCACTGCCCATTCCCTCCTCCCTCAGACCCTGTCAACCGCTACACTGTTTTCTCTATGAATATACCCGTTCTGTGTATTTCTTAATAATCGGAATTTGCAATATGATATCTTTGTGTCTGGCTTCTTGCACTCAGCACTTTTCAGGATGCATCCATGCTAAAGCCTATATCGGGACTTCATTCTTTTTCGTGGCTGAATATTTCTTTATAGGCCTATACATCTTGCTTATTCATTCGCAAATTGATGGACATCTGGGTGGCTTCATCCTTTTGCTATTGTGAATTTTGGTAAACATTTCTACACAGTTAGTTGTTTAAATACCTGTTTTCTATTTTAATGAGCATATACATAGGAGTGGAATTGATAGTCATATAAATTAAATAAAAGTAAAAAATATAAATTTAAGAAAGTTTAACTTTTTGAAAAACTGATAGACTTTTACCACTGGCAAACATCTTTTTCAACAGCTGCACCATTTTTCATTCCTACCACGTGCCAGACAGTAAATTTCCAATATATCCATTCATCTATTGATGGACATCTCGGTTCTTTACTACGAGGTATTTACGCAAAGGATATCAACATAATTATCCAAGGGGCATCTGCACTCCATATACGCTTTCTTTATTTATTTATTAGATTTTATTTATTTCTTCATGAGAGACAGAGAAAGAGAGAAGTAGAGACGTAGGCAGAGGGAGAAGCAGACTCCCTTTTGGGACTTGATCCCAGGACCTTGGGATCACCACCTGAGCCAAAGGCCGATGCTCAACCCCTGAGCCACACAGGCGTCCCTTCATATGCACTTTGGAATCAGCTTTTCCATTTCTTCAAACAGGATTGTTGAGATTTCTTATTGGGATTGTATTGAATCTATAAACTGCTTTACTACAAGTCCTATCTTAACAAAAGTAAGTCTTCAGCTCCATGAACGCAAGATATCTTTCCATATCCTGAAATCTTCTTTAATTACTTTGAGCAATATTTTGTAGTATTTAGTGTATAAGTCTTGTATTTCCTTGGATAAACTTATTTTTAAGCACTTGATTCTGCTTTTACTTTTTTTTTTTTTTACTTTTTTCCCCACTTTGTCTTTATTATTAGGATTATTTATTTATTATTTATTAAAAAGTATTTATTTGCCTAACCACCCTGGCTAGCACTTCCAGTATAATAAAAAATAAAGGTAGTAAAAGGAGGCATTCTCGGCTTTTAAAAGAATATTATTTATTATTTATTTTAGAGAGAGAGGGAGGAGAAGAGGGAGACAGAGAATCTCAGGCAGACGCCCCTGAGCATGGAGCCCAATGCAGGGCCTGATCTCAAAATCATGACCTGAGTAGAAATCAAGAGTCAGCTGCTTAACTGACAGAGCCACCTAGGTGGCCCTTAGCTTCTTTATTATTTCTTGGCTTAACGGGAAAATTTCAGTCTTTGACCATTCAGTATGTTAGATGTCGATCATCCGTGAATACCTTCTAAAATCTTAAAGTTTTCTTGTATTTCTAGTTTGTTGAAAGTTTTCTTTTTTTGTATATTTATACTGAGGTATTTTACATTGAAGGCTAAAATTATATTCTTTTCATTTAGAATGGCTTCCCACACAGAATGAGATAGGAAGTATTCCCTCCTCTTCCATATTTTGGGAAGAAATTAAGGATTTCTTTCTTCTATCAAGTATTGGTAGCATTCACGAGTGAAGTCACCTGGTCTTGGGATGTTCTTTCTTTGACACTTTTGATCACGAATTCATTCTCCTTACCTTTTAGATCTGTTTGAATTTTCTTTTCCTCTTGAGTTACTTTGGTTGCTTATGTTTTTAAAATTATACCCAGTTCATTTAGATTATATAATATCTTGAAGTATAATTGTTCAGAGTACTCTTTTACAATCCTGTTGGTTTCTTTAAGACTTATTTTACTGGGGCGCCTGGGTGGCTCAGGGGTTGAGCATCTGCCTTTGGCTCAGGGCATGATCCTGTGGTCCCGGGGTCCTGTCCCACATCAGGCTCCCCGCAGGGCACCTGCTTCTCCTTCTGTGTATGTCTCTGCTTCTCTCATAAATAAATAAATAAAATCTTCTTTAAAAAAAAGAACTGTAATACTACCCCGACTTTCATTTTTTATATTAGTAGTTGAGACTTCTTTTTTCTCTCTCTCTTACTAAATGTTTGTCAAAATTTTTGGTCTTTTCAATGAACCAGGTTTTCTTAGCTGTCACATACTGATTTAATGGAAATTTCCTTCAATGCATCGAATCAAAATTGAGATCCGAATCTTTGCAGGTGTCTTTTAGTTTGTGTTAGGCCATACCACACTACACCACATCACAGAAGGTGACCTAGTATGCTGTCTTCACTTACAGCCAATTTGAGAGTTTTTGTGATTACAGCAATACCTTCAACATTCATCTAGTATTGTTATAGAAAACACTCACACTTTACACCATAGTAGAGTTTCAAATAGGCAATTCTATGGTATTTATTTAAGGAAAAGCTTGAGAGAATCATTATTACTTGATTGATCATAATCAATCAAAGTATCAACTCATGATTTCCCATGATGTATCACCTTTAATCTGAGAACTTGGGCACATCTCTCAATTTCTAATTAGGCTTTCCAACACTCACTGGAGAATGTATATAATTATATAAGTTGGTTTTAAGGATGAGTAACATATAGCAGGGTGGAATCTGAGGAGTGTTTGTTTTTCATCCAGCTATCCTGCCCTCCCTCTGGGTAGAGTCTAATTGCCAGCCTCGAGGAGCTTCCCAGTGACTATTCAAATACAGAATAGAGAAAAAGCACTGAGGCACCAAAAGCTCGTATAACATTCTGTGAGTCAAAAAGCTAAATAAAGGTGAGGAAACAAATACTCATCTTGGGATCCAGCTTACCCTGTAGCTTATGCTCTGGTAGAAAGAAATACTTTCCAGACAGATAAGGAAGACCAAAGTTAGTTACAGGTGATCTCAACCCCCAAAAGCATCAAAAGTTGAATTGTTCATCAGTTCAGACACTCAAATAACGGGTACTCTTGACCTTTCAAGAGCTCCATAGACAGGGGCCAGGTAGCCTTATCAGAGTCCAGAGGCTAGAGGGCAGGCATAGCTTTGATGAGGTTCCAGGGAGTTCTGGAGCTGAACTGATGCTTAGCCCATCCACAAATTCTATTTCAGCAGCTCCTTCAGAGATAACCATGATAACCCAGCAGAGACAACAGGACACTGACATAAAACAACGTCCAAATCTCAAGGTTTTTCACTGTAGAGGAGGAAGCTATAGTGATCTAGGTGGTGGTGGATTAGAGCCAAAAACATCAGTAAAAACTCTTATGTAGCTTAATACACATATAAATGATTACATCTAAAATTTGTATACATATGTGAATACACACAGGGTAGTGAATACACATATAATTTCTTCCTCTGTCAGCCAAGGAGCCGTAGGAGCACTGACCCCAGATGCAATGTGTGTACGTAGTACACAGACCTAGGTTTCTCATATTATACTACGGTAAATGGAACAAGGGCTCCATGGAAGAATTGCTGATTCTAGAAATGGGACAGGGAAATATGCAAGATGAGTCTGAAGCATCTTTTAGTGCCTGAAAATAAAGAAATGCTAAAAAAAAAAAACCAAATACATAAAAACAAACCAATGAAAACATTTCCAGGAGCGTGAGGAAGGTACACACAGAGGGAGCTAACAGGAAGAGCACCCAGTGGCCAAACCTGGAACAAGTTAAACAACACAAAGATATAGAATGGTGTTGGATTTTAACCCAAAGTGTAATAGAAGTGCCCATGTGTGTGTACTGAGAAAAGACTTTGACTTATTAAACACATAAATATGGGAAAATAGGCAGATCTCCAATGGAGAACAATTCTGGATTACACAGATACACTCACTTCAAAATGGTAGAGCATAACTCCTTAGAAACTGAAGTGTGGGCCACATACGGTGACTTTCTTCCAAAGAGGACAGTATGGAAAGGGGGCTGACACCAGTAAGTTTAACACCTAAGAGGCATTAACTTGGTCAGGTGATCAAGGTAAACCTCATCAGTGATAAATCAAGTTACTGGTATGTAGTGCTGGTAGGATGTGATGACAGTAGCACTTCACCGCTGTAGCTTCCTTCCAAAACACAGAACTCCTGACTAATCATGAGTAAAAGTTCAGAAACATCGAGACTGAGGGCCAATGTACAAAATATTTAATCACTCCTCCCCAAAAGAGTCAAGCTCCTCAGAAAAAAAAGAAACTGCCACAGCCAAAGAAACACTAGAAATAATGTAAGGCGGTATGTTGGTGGGATCCTGGAACAGAAAACAGACTCTGGGTAAACACTGCCTAAGTCTGAGTAAAGTATGGCTTCAGTTACTAATAAGTAAAGTGTCAAAATTACCCCATTAATTGCAACAAATGTGCCACATTGACGGAAGTGGTTAATAATGGGAAACTGAGTGAGGGGCGTAAAGAAACTGTGACTATCTTTGCAAATTTTTTACAAGTCGAAAAGAAAATAGTTTAAATTTTTTTTCTTTTTTTTTAAATTTATTTATTCATGATAGTCACACGGAGAGAGAGAGAGAGGCAGAGACACAGGCAGAGGGAGAAGCAGGCTCCATGCACCGGGAGCCTGACGTGGGATTTGATCCCGGGTCTCCAGGATCGCGCCCTGGGCCAAAGGCAGGCGCCAAACCGCTGCGCCACCCAGGGATCCCAAGAAAATAGTTTAAAATTAAGAGTTTGTTGAAGTTTTTAAAATAAAAAGGGCAAAGAGCAACTGAACAAAAGGTAATGGCTAAGTTTCTGAAAAAGAAAGAAAGATTCAAAGGAAAAGCAAACATAAGCACACAAAACCAGGCAGTGTGCAACACAACCTTCCTGAATCTTCTTCACTTCTTTCCCTTCCTTTAACTTCTAAGCCAGCATCATACACTAGTCTGCATTCTTCCATCGCATAGACATTTCTGGAATCCATTCCTTCCTCAAGCCCTGCAACCCCTGTGCTAGCCCTACCTCCCAGCTGTCTTCCCCGGATTTTAGCAGGAGGCTCTCAATGATGCCAGATGGAGACCTGCAAACACTTATTTGCCCACGAAGGGCCTTAGGACACCTGCAGGGGTATCTGCCACAGGGCAGGTCTGGCAAGAGCCAGGCAGCACCTCAACTCCTCGCAAAGGAGACCAGAGTGTAGAGCAGGTCTTTTGCTCTACCTGGGAAAAACCAGAGGCTTCTCAGATCGGGAAGATAAGGACCGAGAGTGAGTCCTCAAGGCCAGGGAGCTATTGTCTGACTTGCTTTGCCCTGCTTACAACAGCTCAGGGCCTGGGTGGATGTGTCCACACAAGAGGCTGTGGCTAAAGAGATGCACCCCAGAATGACTCCAACTGGTCCCGGCGCCCTGTGCTCGGGGCCTGCGCTGTGGATTCGCGCTCCCAGCCGCGAGCAGCCTCCTCTGTGTGGAGCCGCAACCTGAGCCCGCCGAGCTGCTCCTGGGCCGCGCAGCCCTTCCCGTGGAGCCTCTGCTGGAGCCGCCTCGGAGCTGCTCCGGGTCCAGCCGTGTGCGTGCTGCAGCCCTTCAGGGGGCTAGGCCTCGGAGTGTGGTGCGCTCTCCCTGGGTGCAGGTGCTCCGTTAGTGTCCCAGGGAGCCCAAGGGCATCCCCGCCCTCCTGGGTTCCTGCTCAACTCCCTGCGAGGCCTTTCCGCCCGGGAAGGTCGGTGCAGCTCCTGCGTCTCGGGACGGGGCTCTCCTGTCCTGGGGGCACTCGCCCCGGCCTCAGCCCGGTCCTCGCGGGGCCCCTCCACTTAGAGGCCTTGTGTCTTTATTTTTCTCCCCGTCTTCCTACCATGATAGAAGCGCGAACTCTTCTCACTGTAGCATTCCAGCTGTTCTCTCTTTAAATATCAGGCCGAATCATCGATTTTCAGGATGATTTGAAGGTTATCTAGGTAACTTGGTGGGGACAGGTGACTTGGGGACCCTACTCTTCCGCCATTTTGCCCCTCCCGAAAGTTATTTTTTTTATCATGAAAGTGTGTCAGGGTTTTTTGTTTGTTGTGTGTTTTTTGATGTCTTTGTAGACTTTACTACCTCGGTACTGCTGACACACAGAACGAGATAGGAAGTTCCCTCCTCTTCTATATTTTGGGAAGAATTGCGGATTTCTTTCTTATCAAGTATTGGTAGAATTCACGAGTGAAGTCACCTGGTCTTGGGATGTTATTTCTTTGACATTTTTGATCACGGATTCATTCTCCTTACCTGTTAGATCTGTTTGAATTTTCTTTTCCTCTTGAGTTACTTTGGTTGTTTATGTTTTAAAAATATACCCAGTTCATTTAAGTTATATAATTTCTTGGAGTATAATTGTTCAGAGTACTCTTTACTATCCTGTTTGTTTCTTTTTTTTTAATTATTTATTTATTTATGATAGTCACAGAGAGAGAGAGAGAGGAGAGACACAGGCAGAGGGAGAAGCAGGCTTCATGCACCGGGAGCCTGACGTGGGATTTGATCCCGGGTCTCCAGGATCGCGCCTGGGCCAAAGGCAGGCGCTAAACTCTGCGCCACCCAGGGATCCTGTTTGTTTCTTTAAGACTTATAATACTGGGGTGCCTGGGTGGCTCAGGGGTTGAGCTTCTGCCTTTGGCTCAGGGCAATGATCCCAGAGTCCTGGCTTCCGTCCATCAGCTCCCCGCAGGGAGCCTGCTTCTCCCTCTGCCTATGTTCTGCCTCTCTCATAAGTAAATAAATAAAACCGTCTTTAAAAAAATCTGTAATACTACCCCGACTTTATTTTTTATATTAGTAGTTGGTTTCTTTTTTCTCTCTCTCTTACTAAATGTTTGTCAATATTTTTGGTCTTTTCAACGAACCAGCTTTTCTTAGCTGCCACATACTGATTTGATGGAAATTTCCTTCAATGTATTGAATCAGAATTGAAATGCCAATCTTTGCAGGCGTTCTTTTAGTTGTGTGTTAGGCCATACCACATACACCACATCACAGAAGGTGACCTAGTATACTGTCTTCATTCTAGTCAATTTGAGAGTTTTTGTGATTACAGCAATACTTTCAACATTCATCTAGTATTGTATGGAAAACAGTCACAATTCCCACATAGCAGAGTTTCAAATAGGCAATTTTATGGTATTTATTTAAGGAACAGCTTGAGAGAATCATTATTACTTGATTGAACATAATCAAAGTATCAACTCATGATTTCCCATGATGTATCACCTTTAATCTGAGAACTTGGGCACATTTCTCAATTTCTAATTAGGTTTCCAACACTCACTGGAGAATGTATATCATTATATAAGTTGGTTTTAAGGATGAGTAACATATAGCAGGGTTGTAGCTGTCGAATCTGAGGGGGGTCTGTTTTCATCCAGCTCTCCTGCCCTCCATCTGGGTAGAGTCTAATTGCCAGCCTCGAGGAGTTCCGGTGACTATTCAAATACAGAATAGAGAAAAAGCACTGAGGCACCAAAAGTTCATATAAATGCCCTGAGTTAAGCTAAATAAAGGTGAGGGAACAAAGACTCATATTGGGGTCCAGCTTACCCTGTAGCTCATGCTCTGGTATCTTCCTTAATTTCCTGTTTGACCCTTTCATCTTTTAGCAGGATGGTCGTTAACCTCCACGTGTTTGAAGTCCTTCCAAACTTATTGTTGTGATTTAGTTCTAATTTCAAGGCATTGTGGTCTGAGAATACGCAGGGGACGAGCCCAATCTTTTGATATCGGTTCAGATCTGATTTGTGACCCAGTATGTGGTTTATTCTGGAGAAAGTTCCATGTGTACTTGAGAAGAATGTGTATTCAGTTGAGTTTGGATGTAAAGTTCTGTAGATATCTGTGAAAACCATCTGGTCCAGTGTATCATTTAAAGCTCTCGTTTCTTTGGAGATGTTGTGTTTACAAGACCTATCGAGTGTAGAAAGCACTAGATTGAAGTCACCAAGTATAAGTATATTATTATCAAAGTATGTCTTAATTTTGGTTATTAATTGATTGATATATTTGGCAGCTCCCACATTCGGGGCATATATATTGATGATTGTTAAGTCCTCTTGTTGGATAGATCCTTTTAGTATGATATAGTGTTCCCTCTTCATCTCTCACTACAGTCGTCGGGTAAATTTTAGTTTATCTGATATAAGTTTGGCTACCTTTGCTTTCTTTTGAGGACCATTTGAATGGTAAATGGTTCTCCAACCTTTGATTTTCAGGCTGTAGGTGTCCTTCTGTCTGAGATGAGTCTCTTGTAGACAGCAATAGATGGGTCATGCTTTTTTATCCAGTCTGACACCCTGCGCCTTTGATGGGGTCATTAAACCCATTCATGTTCAGAGTTACTATTGAGAGATAGGAGTTTAGTGTCATCATGATATCTATTCAGTCCCTGGTTTTGTGGATTCTTCCATTGGACTTCTTAAAGGGGAATTTTAAGAGTCCCCCTTAAAATTTCTTGCAGAGCTGGTTTGGAGGTCACATATTGTTTCAGTTCCTGCCTGTCTTGGAAGCTCTTTATCTTTTCCATTTTGAATGAGAGTCTTGCTGGATAAAGCATTCTTGGTTACATGTTCTTCTCATTTAGGACCCTGAATATATCCTTCCAGCCCTTTCTGGCCTGCCGGGTCTCTGTGGAGAGGTCTGCTGTTACCCTAATACTCCTCCCCATAAAAGTCAGGGATTTCTTGTCTCTTGCTGCTTTAAGGATCTTCTCTTTATCTTTGGAATTTGCAAGCTTAACTATTAAATGTCAAGGCGTTGAAAGGTTTTTATTGATTTTAGCGGAGGATCTCTCTATTTCCTGGATCTGAATGCCTGTTTCCCTTCCCAGATTAGGAAAGTTTTCAGCTACAATTTGTTCAAATACATATTCTGGTCCTCTGTCCATTTCGGTGCCCCCGGGAACCCCAATTAAACGTAGGTTTTTCTTCCTCAGGCTGTCACTTATTTCCATTAATCTATCCTCATGATCTTTTAATTGTTTGTCTCTTTTTTCCTCAGTTTCCCTCTTTGCCATCAACTTGTCTTCTATGTCACTCACTGGTTCTTCCTCCTTGTTAACCCGTGTTAGGACTTCTGGTTTGGATTGCATCTCATTCAATTGATTTTTAATTTCTGCCTGATTAGATCTAAATGCTGCAGTCATGAAGTCTCTTGAGTCCTTTATGCTTTTTTCTAGAGCCACCAGTAGCTTTATAATAGTGCTTCTGTATTGGGTCTCTGACATTGAATTGTAATTCAAATTTTGTAACTCTGTGGGATAGAGGACTGTTTCTCATTCTTTCTTTAGAGGTGAGGTTTTCCTTATAGTCATTTTGCTCAGTGCAGAGTGGCCGGAAACAAGTTGTATTGGGAGAAGGAGAAAAAGAGAGAAGAGAAAGAAGGAAAGAAAAAGAACAAAGGAAGAAAAAAGAGAAATAAAGAAATAAAAGGAGAAGAAAAAGAGAAAAAAAGGAAAAGAAAAAAAGGGGGGAGAAGCAAACAGAAATCAAAAAGCAAAAAAAAAAAAAAAAAAAAAAAAAAAAAAAGAAAGAAAAGAAAAAAAAAAAAACAAAAACCCCAAAAACAAAAACAAAAACAAAAATACCAAGGTGGAGTAGGGAGTATTCTCTGATTCTATATACTATAAGTCCCTTGACTTCCCCAGGAACTTTCCAGTGCTACTTGGTCAGTAATTTGTTTTTCCCCTGTCCCTCTAGCTGGTCTGGGAGAGGGTCCTGCTGTGCTGATTTTCAGTTGTTAGCACTTAGGGGAGGTGCTCAGCCCCCTGCCTGATGCAGGGCTCAGTGAGTAATGTTTAAGCTGCGTATCTGGGGAGGCCACCCTGAGGCTTAGTGGGGGTTGTTTACCCTGTGAGCTGTGAGGCCCCAGGAGGAAAAACTACAGTGGCGGCGGCCAGCTCTGGAGCCCTGGATTCAGCTCCCGCAGTAACTACGGAGCTCTCGGTCTGCAGGGGCCGGGATGCTCCGGGGGCGGGGCCGCTGATCTGCTCAGCTCAGGCGGGAGCGTCCTTGCTGTCCTGTGCCCTCCCGGCCTCTGCCTGTCCCGGGGGGAGGCCTGATCCTGGGCTGTGTCCCGGCGCCCTGTGCTCCGGGGCCTGCGCTGTTGGATTCGCGCTCCCAGCCGAGCAGCCTCCTCTGTGTGGAGCCGCAACCTGAGCCCCGCCGAGCTGCTCCCTGGGCCGCGCAGCCCCCTTCCCGTGGAGCCTCTGCTGGAGCCGCCTCGGAGCTGCTCCCGGGTCCAGCCGTGTGCGTGCTGCAGCCCTTCAGGGGGCTAGGCCTCGGAGTGTGGTGCGCTCTCCCCTGGGTGCAGGTGCTCCGTTAGTGTCCCAGGGAGCCCAAGGGCATCCCCGCCCTCCTGGGTTCCTGCTCTAACTCCCTGCGAGGCCTTTCCGCCCGGGAAGGTCGGTGCAGCTCCTGCGTCTCCGGGACGGGGCTCTCCTGTCCTGGGGGCACTCGCCCCGGCCTCAGCCCGGCTCCTCGCGGGGCCCCTCCCACTTAGAGGCCTTTTGTGTCTTTATTTCTTTCTCCCCGTCTTCCTACCATGATAGAAGCGCGAACTCTTCTCACTGTAGCATTCCAGCTGTTCTCTCTTTAAATATCAGGCCGAATTCATCGATTTTCAGGATGATTTGAAGGTTATCTAGGTAACTTGGTGGGGACAGGTGACTTGGGGACCCTACTCTTCCGCCATTTTGCCCCTCCCTTCGAAAGTTATTTTTTTTATCATGAAAGTGTGTCAGGGTTTTTTGTTTGTTTGTTTGTTTTTTGATGTCTTTGTCAGACTTTACTACCTCGGTACTGCTGACCACACAGAACGAGATAGGAAGTATTCCCTCCTCTTCTATATTTTGGGAAGAAATTGCGGATTTCTTTCTTCTATCAAGTATTGGTAGAATTCACGAGTGAAGTCACCTGGTCTTGGGATGTTATTTCTTTGACATTTTTGATCACGGATTCATTCTCCTTACCTGTTAGATCTGTTTGAATTTTCTTTTCCTCTTGAGTTACTTTGGTTGTTTATGTTTTTAAAAATATACCCAGTTCATTTAAGTTATATAATTTCTTGGAGTATAATTGTTCAGAGTACTCTCTTACTATCCTGTTTGTTTCTTTTTTTTTAATTATTTATTTATTTATGATAGTCACAGAGAGAGAGAGAGAGAGAGAGAGAGAGAGAGAGAGAGGCAGAGACACAGGCAGAGGGAGAAGCAGGCTTCATGCACCGGGAGCCTGACGTGGGATTTGATCCCGGGTCTCCAGGATCGCGCCCTGGGCCAAAGGCAGGCGCTAAACTGCTGCGCCACCCAGGGATCCCTGTTTGTTTCTTTAAGACTTATAATACTGGGGTGCCTGGGTGGCTCAGGGGTTGAGCTTCTGCCTTTGGCTCAGGGCATGATCCCAGAGTCCTGGCTTCCTGTCCCACATCAGCCTCCCCGCAGGGAGCCTGCTTCTCCCTCTGCCTATGTCTCTGCCTCTCTCATAAGTAAATAAATAAAACCGTCTTTAAAAAAAATCTGTAATACTACCCCGACTTTTATTTTTTATATTAGTAGTTGAGTCTTCTTTTTTCTCTCTCTCTTACTAAATGTTTGTCAATATTTTTGGTCTTTTCAACGAACCAGCTTTTCTTAGCTGCCACATACTGATTTGATGGAAATTTCCTTCAATGTATTGAATCAGAATTGAAATGCCAATCTTTGCAGGCGTTCTTTTAGTTTGTGTTAGGCCATACCACACTACACCACATCACAGAAGGTGACCTAGTATACTGTCTTCATTTCTAGTCAATTTGAGAGTTTTTGTGATTACAGCAATACTTTCAACATTCATCTAGTATTGTTATGGAAAACAGTCACAATTTCCACCATAGCAGAGTTTCAAATAGGCAATTTTATGGTATTTATTTAAGGAACAGCTTGAGAGAATCATTATTACTTGATTGAACATAATCAAAGTATCAACTCATGATTTCCCATGATGTATCACCTTTAATCTGAGAACTTGGGCACATTTCTCAATTTCTAATTAGGCTTTCCAACACTCACTGGAGAATGTATATCATTATATAAGTTGGTTTTAAGGATGAGTAACATATAGCAGGGTTGTCAGCTGTCGAATCTGAGGGGGGTCTGTTTTTCATCCAGCTCTCCTGCCCTCCATCTGGGTAGAGTCTAATTGCCAGCCTCGAGGAGCTTCCCGGTGACTATTCAAATACAGAATAGAGAAAAAGCACTGAGGCACCAAAAGTTCATATAACATGCCCTGAGTCATAAAGCTAAATAAAGGTGAGGGAACAAAGACTCATATTGGGGTCCAGCTTACCCTGTAGCTCATGCTCTGGTAGAAAGAAATACTTTCCAGACAGATAAGGAAGACCAAAGTTAGTTACAGGTGATCTCAACCCCCAAAAGCATCAAAAGTTGAATTTTTCACCAGTTCACACAGTCAAATAATGGGTACTCTTGACCTTTCAAGAGCTCCATAGACAGGGGCCAGGTAGCCTTATCAGAGTCCAGAGGCTAGAGGGCAGGCATAACTTTGATGAGGTTCCAGGGTATTCTGGAGCTGAACTGACGCTTAGCCCATCCACAAATTCTATTTCAGCAGCTCCTTCAGAGATAACCATGATAACCCAGCAGAGACAACAGGACACTGACATATAAACAACTTCCAAATCTCAAGGTTTTTCACTGTAGAGGAGGAGGCTATAGTGATCTAGGTGGTGGAGGATTAGAGCCAAAAACATCAGTAAAAACTCTTATGTAGCTTAATACTCATATAAATGATTACATGCAAAATTTGTATACATTTGTATACATATGGGTAGTTCACATAGGGTAGTGAACACACATGTAATTTCTTCCTCTGTCAGCCAAGGAGCCGTAGGAGCAATGACCACAGATGCAATGCGTGTATGTAGTGCACAGACCTAGGTTTCTCATACTATACGACGATAAATGGAACAAGGGCTACATGGAAAAATTGCTGATTCTAGAAATGGGACAGGGAAATATGCAAGATGAGCCGGAAGCACCTTGTAGTGCCTGAAAATAAAGAAATGCTTAAAAAAACCAAATACATAAAAACAAACCAATGAAAACATTGCCAGGGGCGTGATGAAGGTATACACAGAGGGAGCTAACAGGAAGAGCACCCAGTGGCCAAACCTGGAACAAGTTAAACAACACAAATATATAGAATGGTGTTGGATTTTAACCCAAAGTGTAATAGAAGTGCCCATGTGTCTGTACTGAGAAAAGAATTTGACTTATTAAACACATAAATATGGGAAAATAGGTAGATCTCCAAAGGAGAACAATTCTGGATTACACAGATACACTCACTTCAAAATAGTAGAGCATAACTCCCTAGAAACTGAAGTGTGGGCCACATACGGTGACTTTCTTCCAAAGAGGACAGTATGGAAAGGGGGATGACACCAGTAAGTTTACAGTGGAGACACCTACAAGGCATTAACTCGGTCAGGTGATCAAGGTAAACCTCATCAGTGAGAAATCAAGCTACTGGTATGTAGTGTTGGTAGGATGTAATGACAGTAGCACTTCACAGCTGTGATCTTCCTTTCCAAAACACAGAACTCCAGACTAATCATGAGTAAAACATCAGAAACATCGAGACAGAGGGCCAATGTACAAAATATGTAATCACTCCTCCCCAAAAGAGTCAAGCTCCTCAGAAACAAAGAAACTGCCACAGCCAAAGAAACACTAGAAATAATGTAAGGCGGTATGTTGGCAGGGATCCTGGAACAGAAAATAGATCTGGGTAAACACTGCTGAAGTCTGAGTAAAGTATGGCTTCAGTTACTAATAAATGAAGTGTCAAAATTACCCCATTAATTGTAACAAATGTACCACATTGACGGAAGCAACCTCTTCTGCTTTCTGTCATAATGGGAAACTGAGTGAGGGGCATATAAAAACTGTACTATCTTTGCAAATTTTTTACAAGTCGAAAAGAAAATAGTTTAAAATTAATAGTTTATTGAAGTTTTTAAAAGAAAAAGGGCAAAGAGCAACTGAACAAAAGGTAATGGCTAAGTTTCAGAAAAATAAAGAAAGATTCAAAGGAAAAGCAAACACAAGCACACAAAACCAGGCAGTGTGAAACACAACCTTCCTGAATCTTCTTCACTTCTTTCCCCTCCTTTAGCTTCCAATCCAGCATCATAGACTAGTCTGCATTTTTCCATCTCATAGACATTTCTGGAATCCATTCCTTCTTTGAGCCCTGGAACCCCTGCCCTAGCCCTGCCTCTCAGCTGTCTTCCCCGGATTTTAGCAGGAGGCTCTCAGTGATGCCAGATGGAGACCTGCAAACACTTATTTGCCCACGAAGGGCCTTAGGACACCTGCAGGGGTATCTGCCACAGGGCAGGTCTGGCAAGAGCCAGGCAGCAGCTCAACTCCTCGCAAAGGAGACCAGAGTGTAGAGCAGGCCTTTCACTCTGCCTGGGAAAAAGCAGAGGCTTCTCAGATCGGGAAGACAAGGACCAAGAGTGAGTCTTCAAGGCCTGTGAGCTCGTGTCTGACTTGCTTTGCCCTGCTTACAACAGCTCAGGGCCTGGGTGTCATGTGTCACACAGGAGGCTGTGGCTAAAGAGATGCACCCAGAACGACTCCAACAAGGGGGTAGGAGGCCCAGGGGTGTCTGAGCTCCTACAGCTCACCAGTCCTTCTCAACTCTGGACCCACCAGTTCCCCACAGCAAGCAACATTAGCAGAGGTGTCCCCGCATCCAGCCACGACTGCCTCACAGGGTCTGCTCCTGGGACTTGTGCCAAGGCCACCAGCCTCAGGATAGTGGGTGCTCCTCCTCACCCCTCTCGTGGGGTGGCCGACCTTCTGCACAGCCTGCTGCCTGGGGACCCGAGGGCCCTCCTGCCCAGCTGCTTACAAAATCCTCATGTGAGCCCGGGAGCCTGCGGGGTGTGGGGGAGTATCCCAGGGACCACTGCCCTCACCCACTACACTTTCCTCTGATCAAACTGCTCCTTTCGGGACCCCTGGGGCCCAGGCGGCTCTGGGGATGGCAGAGAGGTCCATGCCCCCTCCCTGGCCTCAGAAATCCAATCTCGCAGTGGCCTTCACAAGAACATCAGCTTCAGAGAGCAGTGGCTATTATCCATGATTCTCTGACAAGAACCACCCAGGATAGGCAGCTTCCTGTGGGGCAGCTCCTCTTTTGAACACCTCCACCCCAGCCTTGCACCTTAAAGGTGCAGAATCTGGAGTCTTGCACCTAAGGAAACGTGTGTGCCTGACTTAAGTCCCGTAGTAAAAGAAGACAGTGGACTGTGCTCTGTGAGCTCACAGTGTGGTAACGAATCCCTTGACTCCCGAAGCTTCTGTAGAATCAGCCTCATGCAATTTCCTACACTCCCAATCGTGCTGGCCATTCTCCAACTGTCAGGACCCAGTCCCTCAACCTTGTCCCTCATTTTCTCTCACTGGGGGGATCAGATCCTTGATCCTGCAAGGAGGAATGCAAGGAGAGGAGGCATGCACCATCCTCATGGGTGGTCTTGTCTCTGCACCTCAGCCACAGACTTCTGTGTATTTTCCAGTTGGCCACCTGCAATTGTCCAGAGTGGTGGTACAGTCGGAGGGACCATACAGTGGCCAAGGGGCCAAGAGCCCTGGGGGCAAAGGGGTAGAAATGTGCCCTTTTTCTTTGCAGCCCAGGATGGCACCATTACATGCAGTCATTATGTCCCCTCCATGTCCTCCAAAATATGATAGCTCCCTTCCTATTTCCAGTTTCTTTGAAACTGTATTACTTTCCTATTGCTGTGGTAACAGATCACCACAAAGTTAGTGGCACAACACAAATTCATTAATGGAACAACACAAATGTT
Organism: Canis lupus familiaris; assembly: GCF_011100685.1. Taxonomy (NCBI): domain Eukaryota; kingdom Metazoa; phylum Chordata; class Mammalia; order Carnivora; family Canidae; genus Canis; species Canis lupus. Next base: position 119,384,657 of record NC_049260.1, read on the forward strand.
GGAAGTCAGAAGTCCCAGGAGAGTCTCACTGGGCTAACATCAAGCCATGAGCAGGGCTGTGATGCTTTGGGAAGTCTCCAAGGAGAAATGTGTTTTCATGACTTTTCCAACACCCAGAGGGTGACCACCATCTTTGGCTCATAGATGCTTCCTCCATCTTGAAAGTCAGCAATGGGCAGTTGAGTCTCTCACATGACCGCCTTCTTCCACATTTGGTATAAATACATATACAAACGCATGTATAACGGGAACACACACGCACATACGTGTGTCGCTGTCCGTATTTAGGTGATATGTACGTACATTTGCATACCAGCACCTATAATCTGCACACCTTATACATACGCGTGCACTGGACACACGCTAGGTAGAGAGGGACGGTGTGTTTCTCCCGATGACGCAGCATGTCAGGGGAAAACTCCCTGCAGTGGGCCCCGCAATACGGGACACCCCTAGACACCCTTGCAGCTGCTCGGCCGCCCCCAGGAAACTAAACCTTTAACACGATGTCCCTAAAGTCTGGCTGCTGGCCAAGGGACCCCGTGGGAAGGGGCGCTTCCTCCCGGCCCCTGCCCCTGCCCTGCCCCGGGGCTATGGGCGCTGCGGCTGCACAGCAGGCCTGTGTCCTGATGAGGGCCTCCTGGGTGAGGACTGAGAGCCGACCTGTGCCAGGACGCTGGGGGCCGCCGAACCCTGCTGTGCCCCTGCCGGCAGCCCTGGGCCACCCCGGGACCTGCAGAGCCGGTGGGGCCCGAGCCGCAGCAACCACCCCTCGGGCGCTCAGGGACGACACGTCGGGGCCTGAGAGGCTCGGTGTAAGGGGCACCGACTGAGGTCTGCAGAGAGCCGAGGCCGCAGCCCGCCCGAGTCCGGGGAGGGAGGACCCGCGAGAGGACCCAGGGAGCCTCCCACAGGTGTCCTCCTACCCCCGCCACGCAGAGCCCATCTCCCGCGGACGTGCAACCAGCCCTTAGGGACCCCTGGCACGGGGTCCGGATGTGACGTGGGCCGACTTCCGCCTCGGAGGTCTGAGGGAGCGGAGGGCCTCGTGTGGGGGGCGCATTGGGGTCCCCTGGAAGGAGGCCAGGCCCGGGCCGGCGGCAGCCGGGCAGCAGGTAGCCCCGGGAGGGGGCTCCGAGGGCGGGGGAGGGGCCCCGGAGGGCGGCGGGGGGTGGGGGGGCTCTTTCTGAACCCTGAGAGACCACACGGGGGAAGGTGGGGCCGCGGCGTCGAGCTGAGGCCTGGATGCCGGGGCCTGGGGCAGAGGCCTCGGATCCCCGGAGGCAGGACGGGCCCGGGCCCTCCCCGGAGTGGGGTGAGGAGCTGAGGGAGAACTGCGGGGGTCCCCCACCCCACCTTCATGCCTCCACTCCTCCCTGCGAGAGAGAGTCACTGGGCCCCCACCTCGGGGCTGGGGGCGGCCCTGGGGAGGCCGGACACACACGGCCACCCGGGAAATGGGCTGGGGGGGGGGTTGGGGACCCGAGCCCAGGGAGCTCAGGAGCCCAATCCTAAGGGAAGTTTGCCAGGGCCTGAGGGGGGGAGGGACCAAGGAGCCCAGGACAGAGGGGACCCGGCGGAGGTCAGGGCCCATGGTGAGCCGGGAAGGCCGCGGAGGAGCCGAATGGGGCCGGATGGTGGCGGCGGGTGCGGAAGGCCTGGGACATCCGGGTACCCGAGAGCCTGAGGCCTGGTGTGGCGGGAGCAGACGCTGAGGGTGCTGGAGGGAGGGTCCCGGGGCTAAGGGGAGGCGAGGGATGGACCCTGAGGGGGACAGAGGGGACCCGGCGGAGGTCAGGGCCCACGGTGAGCCCGGGAAGGCCGCGGAGGAGCGGGACGGGGCCGGATGGTGGCGGCGGGTGAGGCAGGCCTGGGACATCCGGGTACCTGAGAGCCTGGGGCCTGGTGTGGCGGGAGCAGACACTGAGGGGGGGGGAGGGTCCAGGGGCTAAGGGGAGGCGAGGGATGGACCCTGAGAGGGACAGAGGGGACCCGGCGGAGGTCAGGGCCCACGGTGAGCCCGGGAAGGCCGCGGAGGAGCGGGATGGGGCCGGATGGTGGCGGCGGGTGCGGCAGGCCTGGCACATCCGGGTACCCGAAAGCCTGAGGCCTGGTGTGGTGGGAGCAGACGCTGAGGGTGCTGGAGGGAGGGTCCCGGGGCTAAGGGGAGGCGAGGGATGGACCCTGAGGGGGACAGAGGGGACCCGGCGGAGGTCAGGGCCCACGGTGAGCCCGGGAAGGCCGCGGAGGAGCGGGACGGGGCCGGATGGTGGCGGCAGGTGAGGCAGGCCTGGGACATCCGGGTACCCGAGAGCCTGGGGCCTGGTGTGGCGGGAGCAGACACTGAGGGGGGGGGAGGGTCCAGGGGCTAAGGGGAGGCGAGGGATGGACCCTGAGAGGGACAGAGGGGACCCGGCGGAGGTCAGGGCCCACGGTGAGCCCGGGAAGGCCGCGGAGGAGCGGGATGGGGCTGGATGGTGGCGGCGGGTGCGGCAGGCCTGGCACATCCGGGTACCCGAGAGCCTGAGGCCTGGTGTGGTGGGAGCAGACGCTGAGGGTGCTGGAGGGAGGGTCCCGGGGCTAAGGGGAGGCGAGGGATGGACCCTGAGGGGGACAGAGGGGACCCGGCGGAGGTCAGGGCCCACGGTGAGCCCGGGAAGGCCGCGGAGGAGCGGGACGGGGCCGGATGGTGGCGGCGGGTGAGGCAGGCCTGGGACATCCGGGTACCCGAGAGCCTGGGGCCTGGTGTGGCGGGAGCAGACGCTGAGGGGGGGCGGAGGGAGGGTCCAGGGTCTATGGGGACTGAGTGATGGACCCTGAGGGAAACAGACGGGACCCGTCGGAGGGTCACAAGGGCTGTGAAGCCCCCCCGGGGGATAGGGACTTGCCCTCACGTGGGAGTATGGGTGCTCAGACTTCCATATCTGGGTCTCCCGAGACACTGGGGGCCCCTGGCGTCAGGAGCAGGGCCTAGGATATGTGGGCAGAGGGGAGGGCCCCGGGTGCTGCTGGGAATCCCGGTGAGGATGTGGAAGATGCCCAGGGGACCCTGCACCCCAGCCCAGAGTCGGTCCCGGGAAGGTCGTGGGTGCGGTTGGGAACACGTGGTGAGGCCCCCCTCCGCATCCGGGCTCTCAGAGACCAGGGGGCTGGTGTTCAGAGCAGGGCCTCCCTGAGGGGGCAGAGGGTGGGCCCAGGTCCTGCTGGGTTCCTGGCGAGGATGTCCATGGAGGACGAGGGACCCTGCACCCCAGTCCACAGTCAGTCCTGGGAGGCAGGCCGAGTGGAGCCAGGCAGAGGCCCAGGCACCCAGGGAGCCCCGCCAGCAGGGGGGGAAGAAGGGCCCAGGGAGCCTGTCTCCCGCCCCCGAGCTCAGCCCCCTCTGTGAGCCCTGGGAAACCCCCGGGCTGGGTTGCGGTCTTGATGTTAAGACGGTCACTACCTGTCTCCGTTGGGGTCCGGGCAGAGGGGAGGGCCTGGGTGTGAGCGGCCCAGCCTCCGGACGGCTGCGCGAGGGGCCCGAGGTCTCCTAGGGCTGGAGGAAGGACCCCCGAGGGACTGAGACCCCGAGGGAGTCGGTCCCCAGGGAGCCCCGAGCACCACCGCCCTGCCCCTGCTTCAGCCTCGGGAGGCTGCAGGGGGTGGACAAGTCCTGAACTTCATGGCCGTTGGTGCGATGGGGCCTCCCACACTGTGGCCATTGGGCTGGAGCACTACCTCCAGGGTGTGGGCGGCGGTGGAGTCGGGTGGGGTGAGGGGCAATGGCCCACGTGTGGCTGGCGGCCAAAGCCAGTACCACAGGGGCACTGAAGCCCTAGGGACACAGACTAGACTGGGTCCTGGGAGCCCCCGGGCCCGATGACCACCTTGGGCTGTCCTGGCTTGCCAGCCAAGTCTCTCGGAAGGAGCTGGGTAGGAGCCCGCCCACAGCCAACCTGGGGCCTAAAGGGATTGAAGGTAAGGACCACAGGGAGGAGTGACGGACCCTGGGTCCCAGCACATGCAGTCCAGGGAGGGACCCTGGGCCCCAGCACATGCAGTCCAGGGAGGAAGGAGGCCCCCATGCAAGATGAGCCCATGCTTCCATCCTGATGTCCACGTCTGGGTGTTAGAGCCTGAGGGCTTGTGCTTCAGTGGAGCAGGGCCTCGGGGGGTGGTTGGGGTGAGGGTGTGTTTGGAGGGCACTCGGCCTGTGAGGAGTCAGGGTGAGGACCCTGGGGACGCCTGGCTGGCCCCACCTGGCCCGTGACCAAAGAAGCCAGTGCAGTGGAGGGAGGCCCTGCCCTGTGGGCAGCCCACCGAGGATGGGAGAGCGCTGGCCCTCAGTGGCATGCTCACTTGTCCCTGGGGCGGGTGGGCGGCAGGAAGGTGGCCTCACCTGGGGTTGGTATGGTCTTGGTGTGAGGGTCACGTGTCCTCTATGGGAGGATGGGGGACCGGAGGAAGAGCAGGTCCTGGCAGGATAATGCTGAGGACCCTCCCGGGAGCCTGAAGGCATCTGCGCCCCAGGACAGAGGGGCCAGTCTCCAGGCCAGCCCTTCCTGATATTGCTGAGGGATTGGGGGCGGGGGGGCTTTGCGGCTGTGACCTGCCTGGCAGAGGACACAGGACAGGATGGGGACATAGGACATAACAGGGTACCTCTCCCTGCTCCTCTCCTAGTTCTCAGGGTGTTGAGGACCCCGCTGGGAGAGGTCCCAGTCAGAGTGTGGGAGGAGGCCCACCTGGGTGATAGATGCCTAGGAGTCCCAGGGCCTGCCAAGAGTCTTCTGAGGAACCCCGCCCACCCCACATTGAAGGGGTGTATGGCCCCAAAGACAGCCATCAGGCCCAGGAGGTGATGGCCCCAAATATGGGTGCCCTTCCCTGGCAGCCCTAGGAAGGGAACCCGTGGTGCAGCCTGTCCCACGGAGCCCCTCCTCCTCTCCAGATCCCTGGGCTCAGGGAGGGGCGGGCCTGGGCCTGAGGGACTGGATTCAGGTCAGCAGAGGAGGCGGGTGCCCTGCCATGGCCCTGGTCCAGGACCTGGCGGGGATCGAGGTGAGAAATGAGGGGATGCCTCCCACAGCAGGATCCCTAGGGACCATGTGTGGGCCATGGGGAGAGGCGGGACCGGTGGCCCAACTGATTTCTCTGGACTTTAGCTGGTGGGGAGTCGTGGCAGGGGCCCTTGCAAGGAAGGTGCAAAGAGGGTGGCCTCAGGGCTAGCCGGAGGGTCTTCCCAGGCCTTGTGTGGGGTCCAGGTGAAGACACAGAGGCACCCCATCCCAGCCCAGATGGAAGCCAGAGCTGGCCCTGGACTTTGGCAAGTGTGGCCTGGGCTTGGGCCCTGGCTTCCTCCTGTGGAGTGTCGAGGCCCTGTTTTCTTGCAGGGATGTTTGGCCTGAGAAGGACAGGGCCGGGGCAGACCCTTGAGAGGCCTGGGGGGGAACGTCCCACCTGGGCTGCCGGGGACCTCCCAGACTGTAAGCCAACCCTCCTGTCCACACTGGGCCCCAGGGCTGGGCTGGCAGTCTGCATCCTGAGGACCCTCCTCCTTCCCTCCTGCAGGGACTTCAAGAACTGGCAGCGGAGGCCTCGGTCTGAGGCGGGCGTCCCTCGGGACACAGAGCTGAGGAGGCACGGGCCAGAGCCACTTGTCCAGGTGAGGTGCACGCTCTCTCTGAGCCTGGTGTCAGGGGCTCTCCCAGCCCAACACGGGAGCCCTCTGCAGGGGAGCCCGGCACGGCCCCCTGTCAGCCCTGGCACCTCGGGGTATCTTGGCCGGGCTGCCCTCTGACAAGCTCTCCCAACTCTGTCTTCAGGTTCAGCCCGAATCTGACACCATGCCCCTGAGGAATAGCAGCGAGCTTTGGAAGCAGGGAGACCTAGAGGAGGCCCAGGGCCTGGTGGATGCTCAGCTGTCTGGGGCTGAGGAGGAGGAAGAAGGGGAGGAGGAGGCTCCACCTCCCCCCTCTCCCCCATCTCCCCCGGACCCCCTATCTCATCTCTTTCTGTCCTCCTCCTCCTCCTCCTCCTCCTCCTCCTCCTTCTCCTCCTCCTCCTCCTCCTCTTCCCCTTCCTTGTCCTTCTGTGGCATGGTCTGTGGCGCCCCAGAGGAAGGGTGTGCTGCTGCCGGGGCCCTGAGTGCTCCCCAGAGCTCTCAGAGTGCCGACCCCTCCCCCAGTGGTGGGGCAGCTGGTGGCCTTGGCCAGCCCGAGCCTCCTGGCCCCAGCGGCCCAGGGGAGGCGGGAGATGAGGAGCTCTTGGTGGAGGGCAGTTTCCGCATGAAGACGGCTGCCCTGGTGGTATTCCTGCTCCTCAAGTATCGCACCAAGGAGCCCATCAGCAAGGCAGAGATGCTGGAGGTCTTCTCCCCAGAATACCAGGACGACTTCCCCGCCATCTTGAGCCAAGCGTCCATCTGCTTGAGGCTGGTCTTTGGCCTAGATGTGATTGAAGTGGATCCCAGCGAGCACTCCTACGTCCTCAACCCCATCCTGGGCCTCACCTGGGATGGGATGCTGAGCGATCAGTGGGGTATCCCCAAGACCAGCCTCCTGGGGCTGATCCTGGGGTTTATCCTACTTCAGGATGGATGTGTCCTTGAGGAGGAGGTGTGGGAGACTCTGGGGTTCACGGCAGTGTACGATGGCCAAGAGAACACCATCTATGGGGAGCCCGTGGATCGCCTCACCAATGTCTGGGTGCAGGAAGGCTACCTGGAGCGCCGGCAGGTGGCGGGCAGTGACCCTGCCCGCAATGAGTTCCTGTGGGGGCCCAGGGCCTACGAGGAAACCAGCAAGGTGCAGGTCATGGACTTTCTGCTCCAGATCGGTAGCAACAACCTGGGGTCCTCCCTGGTCCTGTGAGAAAAGATTCTGAGATAAGGAAAAGGGGCCACAGCCCCAGGGGCAGCCAGTCCCTTTTCAAGCTTTTGTGGTTCCGGCATGAAGGGAGGCCTTAGGGTGCTTCCTCCCGGTGTTGTCTCGTTGGATTTGTAAAGAGAAAGTCCTGGGCGTTCTCAGGGGTTAAGGGCCAGGGCATTTTGGGGGAAAGCAGGGCCAAGAGCCTCTCTGGGGGCCTGGGCTCTACAATGACCCCGACATCCAGAGCTTGGTTTCTTTGAGGAAGCTCTCCCTGTTTGTTCCTTGGGATAGAAGGTTCCCGCAGCCCAGTGCGTGAGTGACACACACCGCTTCGCGTTCGTACTTCCCCGGTTCAATATATTTTTAAATATTTATTATTTATTTATTTATTTATTTATTTATTTATTTATTTATTTGTTTATTTGTTTATTTATTTGTTTGTGAGAATACACAGAGTGCAGAGAGAGAGAGAGGCAGAGACACAGGCAGAGGGAGAAGCAGGCAGAGGGAGAAGCAGAGAGCCTGACATGGGGCTTGATCCCGGGTCTCCAGGATCATGCCCAGGGCTGAAGTTGGCACTAAACCGCTGAGCTACCCTGACAGCCCCCCAGTTCAAGAGTTAAGAGTTTTGTCTGCCCTGGATACAAGTTGGGAGACCCTCTCTCCTTGTTTGGGTTCTGGATGAAAACACAGGGCAATGGCGTTGGAATCTGTTGGAAAGGCCAAGAGTGGAGCAGGCAAGTGCTGGAGGGTGGAAATAGGAAAATAAACCTTGTTCACTTTTGCTTCTTACCTGTGCCGTGTGCCTATTTTCCAAAGTAACGTGATGTGCGCTCATGCATTCACTTGGTTTTGCTGGAATGGGCGAGAAGGTTCCTGACTGAGGCCAGAGAGCCCTGCTGGCGGCTCCCTCACAGCCACACAGCGGCTGAGCTCTGCTCCCTGCAAGGCCCTGTGTGTGAGCACGGGGGACACGGGGGCCCGTGGTCACACCGCCTTCAGGGACTCTGTCTAGCAGCCACTATCCCACAGGAAGGCAGGGAGGGGTGCCCTGAGACCTGCACTAGCCCACCAGCCCAGAGCTTTTCCTGAAATTGTGGGAGGTCTGCGTTGCCCCCAGTGGGGCAAGAAGCCTGCCCCAGCGTCAAGGCCATTGAATCCTATGTGGTCTGGGAGGGTCGTGTGCAGACAGCTCATTCTGCTCAGTTTCTCTTCGGTTTCCCTTGCTCTCCCATCCTGGGATATGTCACGGGAACAGGAAATTCTTAGGGCAGGGGGTGTGGTGGGGGACGTCACAATAAGGCTGGACCTTCTCCCAACCACTAACGGTCCTCATTTGCCAGTGGTCCCGTGTGCCGGTCTCTCCTGAAATGGGACAGTAACAGAGACTGGCAGGTGGCAGTGCATCAGGGGAAAGAGCACATTGCCAGCCCGTGGAGATTTTCGAGGTTCCTGCCATGGGAATTGCAGCAAGGTGCTAGGAGTGAGGAGGGATCGCTGCCCCTGAACCACCACAGCAATGTGAGTGTGCAAAGTAGTGACAATCAGATGTGATCCTGCCTTGGAAGCACCTGCCCCACAGCTGGTGGCTGCTTGGGGGAATTCTGCAGAGGAGCCTCTGTGCCCCGCAGAGAGGGCCGGTGGGCAGTCCTTCCTGCCACCTGACCCTTGGGTCCCCGAGACACGGCCATCAATCCTCTCAGGCCCCGCACAAGGTTCCTTCGGGAGGCCGGCAGCCCGCTGCCCAGTGGCCGGGCCGGGATTGGGGGTGTCCTGCTCCTGGGGCCCAGCCGGCAGCCCCCATAGCCCCTGCTGCCCGCCCTGCCCTGTCTCTCCTGACCGTGGCCTCAGCCTGCAGACCTTGGGTCTTGGTCCTGTCTCCCCACTTCCAATTGCTCTCTCCCCAGTGCTGCTGTTCACGGATGCTCATCTTGCTGTGGGGGTCCCCAGATGGGGATGCCCTCTCTGCCTACCTGTGCTCCCAGGGGTGCTGACCAGGCTGTGCTGCTGGCGGTGCGTGTCCTAGGGGCCAGAAAACTACCCTCCTAGCTGGTGACCCTGGCGACTGTGCCAGGTGGGTATTGTCAGAGAACTCCTGGGTCATAGCCATCGTTCTGTGAAGCTGGTGTCCTCGTGATGGCCACTGCGAGGTTGGCTCTCTGAAGCTGAGGCAGAGACGGGGTGTGTACCTATCAGCCATCCCCAGAGCCGCCGGGACCCTAGAGTCCCGAAATGGGCACTTTGAGCAGAGGAAAGTGTAGTGGGTGACGGCGGTGGTAACCGGGATGCTCCCCCACACCCTCACAGGCCCCCTGGCTCACATGAGGATTTTGCAAGCAGCCGGGCAGGAAGGCCTTTGGGGACCCTGGAGGCAGGCAGTGCAGAAAGTCAGTTGCCCCACGAGAGGGGGGAGGAGGAGCACCCGCCATCCTGAGGCTGGTGGCCTTGACACAAGTCCCAGGAGCAGGCCCTGTGGGACAGTTGCGGCTGGATGCTGGGACCCTGCATGGTGTCCTGGGAGGGAAGTGACTGCTGGGGCCCGGGGTTTGATCCAGGCCACCATGGACTGCTCGCACAGAGCACTCAGGATGTCTGAGAACCAGCATGTGGGTCCTCGGGGAGGCATCTCCGGGGTGCCAGGTCCTATCCCACAGTGTATTCACACACAGAGGCTAGGTGTCTGGCAGTTGTCACCAGGCCACGGCCGATTATGCACAACGTTCCCTGTCCCCAGCAGGAAGTCCTGACGTTATGTAAATGCCCTGAGCTGCTGCCCTGACAGGCTGGCACAAGGCACCTTGGCCATGGTCCTGCTCCTCAGGAGACCTCGTTGCTGAGCCATGGCCAAGCCTTCTCTGAATGCACCCTTTGGCTGCTCTCTGACCTGCTATCTGGCCTCCACCTGCCTGCCCTGTGTGACAAATACCACTGGCACCTGCCCTGGGGCCATTCCTGGGCCCGACTTGGGCCTCCCTGCCTGTCTTCAGGCCCGGAGCTGGCCAAGGCAAGCTGGCCCCGCCCCCAGAGAGAGGGGGTGTGCCAAGGGTTCCCAGGTCCACCCCCTGTGGGGATGCAGTGCGGGTCCTGAGACCCCCTGGGTGGGGTATTGATGTGCTGGCCTGCTGGGTGGCTGACGTGCGGCCTGCCTAGGGCAATGAGCCTGCGGGATGACATGGGGCACCAGTCAGCTGGGCGACAAGGGGCCAGACTGGGCCAGGGTCAAGCCTGAACCCCAGGGAGGCCCTCGAGGGGCCACAGCTCCTCCAGCCCCATGCGTGTGGGATCCTCTCCCTCCTCCCACACTCGGTCCTGCCTCCACACGGCCCCGGGGCCTGGCATCCAAGTAGAAACGATGGTGACCCTGAGGCGCTGCTAAGAGGCCGCGTGGGCGGGGGTCCATGTCAAGCTGTGGGTGGCATCGGTGCCCGGCACTCCCACGGTCCCCCAATCATGGGACGTGGAGCGTTGGCACGATGTCCTCCGCGGAGGACAGCTGGACTCCTACTGACGGCAGGGAGGACCCTGAGGCCTAAGCCACCAGGTTTCGCCCTTGGAGGGTGCTCAGCTGAACGGGGCGTTGTACTGCTCCCCCTGCCCCCGATGGACGCTCCACGAGTCTGACCCTGTGCACGGTCACACGGGTCACACGGTCGCAAGGGTGACACGGGGATAGTCTCCCTGCAAGGTCAAGCATTGCTGTGCGTTAGGCAGGGTGACGCCCGGAAGGACAAGGCCCGGTCCACATCGGCGTCCACAGACCCCGCAGTCGTTAGCGTCTGTCTTGCGCCTGCTTTCCCCGGGTGTGGAGATTGGGAACCAGGCAATGCTTGTCTTCTGATCCCCGTGCCTGGGGCGGGGGGAGGTCCTGCTCTCCCACTGAGGATGTGTTACCCAGGCCTGTTCCCCTCCCAGGTCACAAGTGAGCAATGTCTGCCCTGCCCAGGAATGCGATCAGGGGGCGCTACTGGCCTGTGTGCGGAGGGGCAAGGGGTCTGAGTGCTTGAGCTCCAAGGGGCCGGACAGGAGCCCCGTTCAGGGCAGAAGCAGAGGCCGCAGTCACCAGGTGTACAGCCTGTCCCACAGGCACCCAGTGCCGACACACCCCAGGGTCTCCTGTCCTGGTGCCTCCTGCCCCCTGGTGCTCCTCACAGGCACTTACAGCAGGAGGCGCGGGGGCCCTGCATGGGACGAGCGGTCAGCACGGGAAATGCATGACCGCTCTGGGGAGGAGGAGGCTCCTCTGCCCGGAAGCTGGGGGAGCACAGTGGGCCCGGCCCTCTGGGGACCCAAGGCGAGGTCCATCCCGGGAACTTGGCACCCCGCCCATTTCTGAGGACCTGCGCCGGGCCGAAGGCTGTGGCCCAGGGCGCATCCCTGCCCCTGTCACCTCGCCTCTGACCATGCTGGAGCTGGAGATATGGACGAGACGCCGGCGGGGCCTCTCCGATGCTTACCTACTGGTCCATGGCGCCTGCTTCCCGCAGAGGAAGCAGAGGTCCTAAAATCTTGGCTCCTACCCTACCCCTCTTCTATCCTCCCTGCCAAGAAAAGCCCCACACTCTGAAGAAGCAAAGAACACTTCCTCCCTCCTTCCCCATCTCCTGTGTGGAGACCATTGCTGGGTGTGACTCATACTAATACACTTGTATTTGCATGGAGCGAACCTGCTTTAGTCTCCGGTCTGACGGTAGAGGGAAGCAGAAGCAACGAGGGGAGACTTGCATGTACACAGGAGGTGCGGAAGACCCAGAAAGGGGAGCTGAAGGTATACTCAGGTCACGCAGGAACTTTTACGCAGGTGCTAGAAGCTTCTGTCAGAGTGGCCACAAGGCCCTTTAACAGGCACGGGCCCATGTAACTCCCTGTGGACTGCCACAAACCAAAGCTTTGTGTGAAATCTCCAATTTCTTGGGGTGGTCGGGGCGTGCGTCGGGAAAGCTGTAGCTCCCTGCTCTGAGCCTGCTCCATTCCCCTCAGCTCTGAACTGCAGGACTCTGGGCCCTACGGGGCTGGAGCCCCTCCAGCTCTGGGGAGAGTTTATTTGCTGGGTGATGTTGCTGGGCGGGCACTTCCTTTCTCACCTGCTAGTGTGGTGTAACACACATGATGACCTTTTTCCCTCCTCTCTTCACCCCGGGAAAATACAATAAAAACCTATTGGTACTGGAAAAAAAAGAACCTCAGAAAGTTAGCAAAGAACAGAGGAATGGGACGCCAGGGAGGCTCAGGGTTTGGGCGCCTGCTTTCGGTTCGGGGCGTGATCCCGGGGTCCTGGGATACAGTCCCACATCAGGCTCCATCCAGGCAGCCTGCTTCCCCCTCTGCTGTGTCTCTGCCTCTCTCTGTGTTTGTCTCTGATGAAAAAATAAATTTTTGGGAAAAAAAATAACAGAGCAACCCTCGTATCTGTGACGCCTGCCATGCACAGTTTGCAGGGGCCGGTCAGGGACTCAGGAACCCCAGCAGTGTCCTCCTGTGTTTTGAGGGGCCCCGGAATGTGTCTGAAATGGCATTCCTCAGAGTGACATGGATTCTGTCGCCGTGGTGACCTGGAACAACCATATTGTAACCAGAACTATCATCATGCTTAGCTAGTGAACTGTTCGGTTGGATTTCATCCTTGGGAAGCGGGGGCTGTTCTCCTCCCGGAGGCTCCTGTGCAAACTGAGGCCTCAGGAGCTTCGTGGTATCTAGTGGAAGCAGGACGCGATCCATCGGGTGGGGGTGGGATGGGCCACACTGCAGGCCAGGGTCAGCACCCAGGGCCAGGGAGCCACGGGGGCAGGGTCCTCCTTTGCGTGTGTGTGGGGGCGCTGTGCTGGGCCACGCGGGCTGTTGAGCGGCGCCCCTGGTCTCTGTGCTCCGGCGGCATAGCACCCCTCCTCCTCCGGCCCGCTCCCCAGTTGGGACACCTAGTGTCTCTAGACCCCGCCCCGTATCTCCAGGAGGGAGACCTTCCCTGTGTGGATGGCTGTCTTAGGTGGACCACTGCTTTTGGGGACCGATCTGGGGATTTCGAAGGCCTTGGTGGGGACCGAGGTCTCAGCTCTTGCTGCCAAGGGTCCCGGTGTCGGGTGCTGCTTCGTCTGCCCTTGCGGAACCACGTGACAACCCATGCCTACCTCTGGGGTGACAGCCCGGGCACCCAGTCAGTCCCTATGGCGCTGGTGTTGCACACGGTGACTCTCGTGATGAGCGGGCGCCCCCATCGTCCCCCAGCCCTGAAGGGACCCTGGGACGAATGTGGCGGGCCTGTGTCCACAGAGCATGCACTCCAGGACAGGCGATGCCCGTGCTTTCCTCACCTGGGCTTGGCCATTCAGTGGCCGAAAGGCTCCGATTCCTTCACCTTCCCCCCGTCACCCTTTGGCGCCTTCACCCAAGAAGGCACAGAGAGAAGGGGGGCCTGGGGCTGCTGCGCGGGGGGTCCATCTCCATCCTACGGCCATGCCCCCATGGAAAAGCAGGTGATCCTCCTGATGCTTGTCCCTGCTGGGCCTTTCCCTGTGGCCTTATATGTCAGCCAGGTTCCCCCTGCTGACGTTTATAGGAAAGTGGTTTTCCCAATTGGGTGTTATCTGGCTCGGGGGGCATGTGGAAGACCCAGATGCAGAGGCCAACCCAATGTACCACCTATGAGCTGAGGACTCCCCGGGGTAAGGAATCTTAGGAAAGATGAGGATGTGGGTGTGAGCGTCAGTTCCGAAGGGAGCGGGCTGGGCCGGAGTGATTCGCCGTGGCCAGAGCAGTGCTACACTCAGGGGAATGAGGGCTCAGTGACCACGTCGGACCGTGTGCATGTCCTACGGGCTCTTGCCCCTTCTTGGGGGGACACCCTACCTGCCATGCAATGGAAAAGAGGAGAGGGATGCCTTGTGGTTCTGGCGGGAGGCACCCCTCACTATCCCCTTCTGCCTGATGTCGGAGGCCTCCTGGGGTCCAGGACACTTAATTGCTCTGGGGAGATTGTGGACGCTCATTTCCTAGGCTCCTTCAGACAATCGCCTTTTAAAGAGGTTCATCGCTAAAACAGTGCATTGTATAGAAGAGGGACACCCCGGCAACCGGGGCTTTGTCCTTCCAGGTTTGGCCCAGAGCACCCTTGAAACATTTCATTCAAGAGAGAGAGAGAGTCCCAGGTCCAGTTCTTGCAGCAAAAGCCAAGCGTAGATGCTGCTGCCCGGGCACCCACGAGCACCCCTGCACAGCAACGCTGGAGGGCTCTGGGGGCGCTTGTCCCCATCCGTACCTGGGCGCTGCATACTGGGGGGCCGCCTTTGAGCCCTCTGCCCTGGGGAGAACTGACCTCTTGGTGTGGGGAACGCGAAGGCCCCGTGGGACCCAGGCCCCCACCGGAGAGGGAAATGGGCCTGCTGGGCAGGAGCACAAGGCCCCGGTTACCCCTGGGGCCCCGATGCTCGGTTCTCATGCCTGCCCAGTGCCCCCACGGGCCTCTGTAGGAGCAGAGGCGGGACCCCGGGCACCTAAGTGCGCACAGGGCCCCGCACACGGCAGTGGCAGGCTGTACTCCATCTTCACCCAGGGCAGCAGATGGAGCTGAGGCCTCCCAGCTGCTCGAGAAGAAACGTCCCAGAGGCCGGGAGTACCTGGCTTCAGCAGACAACAGCCCGGTCACCGTCCGGTTTATTGCCCCGCCCGAGGTGGGAGCCCTCTAGCTGCGGTAGGGAGCGCTGTAGGGGCAGTCTGGGCGCCCAGCCATAGGTGGCAGGTATCCCAGGAAACAGTGGCAGACCAGGCAGTAGGGGAACGGGGCCAGGGAGGAGGAATGGAGGGCATGGGGTCAATGGGCCCTGCGGCCTCGACAGGCACCCACGGGTGGCACAGAGGCATCATCCCGGGGAACACAAGGGAGGAAGGTGCAGCAGCACAGGGGGAACGGCAGCCAGGTCCACGGGCGGCGGTGGATGAGGGTACATATGCAGGGGCGGCAGGGCGAGGCACAGCACGGGCAAGGGCGGGGCACCGCCACGGGTACGGCCACGTCAGCCACGAGAGCCACGGGCGCACCGGTGTCCTAGGGCTGGTACTCGGCACCGCGATGGGTCGGGGGGGCGCTCAGCAGCCGCCCCGAGGATGGCGGGAGGGGCGGACTCGCTCTTGACTGGGGCGGGAGGGGCAGACTTGCTCCTGTCCTGGGCAGCGGGACGGCGATGATCCTGGCCGCTCACCAGCTCCTGTTGCTGCTCCCGCTGCTGCTCCGGCTGGTGCTCCGCAGGGGACAGGAGCTCCTCTGGTGCCCGCTGGCGGGATCCGCCTCCGCTGGGCTTCCCAGCCCTTCAGCCTTGTCCTCCTCCTGCCTTTGGGCCGCCTTCACGCCCGCTCTCCTCTTCTTCAGCAGGTGGGGGCAGTCCTTCCTGAAGAGAGGGCTGCTGTAGAACTGTAACTGAGGTTCCGAATGGAAAGGGGGGCAGAAACTCCAGGTCACGACAGGGCCCGGGGCACCGGCAAGGCCGCTCTGGGTGCCTCCGGGCTCTGAGCCAGGGGTTCCAGGGCCTCCCTCTCCAGAGGTCGCAGCCCCAAAGGGAAGCTGTGCCCCTGCTTTCCCTAGGCCACATTCGCTGACTTGAAAGCCCCAGTGCCCTTGGGGGAGGACAAGAGCCACCTGCGCTGGGGATGCGGACAAGCCCGCAGGGGAGAGGGGTAGGGGCTTCCTGAAGGAGCATCAGGGCCATCCGACTACCCCCTGGCTGGGTGTCCCTGGCTCTCGGCCTCCGGGGCCCATCCTTCCACCCTCGGCCGGCTGCCCACGGTGCTCGGGGATGACACTGCCCTGGCCAGGCGACCCGGCCCCCACAGAGCTCTGACTCGGAGCTACAGGTCAGGGACGGGTGTGCACAGCCACCGAGGACCTTGTGTGGCGGACCCCCGCAGGAGGGCAGGAGGGCGGGGCTTCTGGGAGTGAGGGGTGGAAGGGCCGGGTGGCACTCGGGGTGGCCCTCCACCCCCAGGGGTTGCGAAGCCATGGGCACGGCCAGTTGAGCCGGTGCCCCTCATCTCACAGGGACACCAAACCGAATGAGAAACAAAGAAATAGGAAAGGTGGGGCAAGGGGGGATAGTGTTTCCTGGGGAGAACCCTGGGGGCCTCCTTCCTTGCCCACTCTCCCTCTCCCGCATCTGCTCCAGGTCACACATGTCCCTCATGGGGTATCTGAACACAACGCCCCACCCACTGGGCACTGTCCTGGGACCTCATCCAGGGCTCGCTCCCCGGCGCCACCCCTCGGCCGCTGGGGGACACGGGCCCTGATTCCCTGGCGGTGGTCCCGGGGTTTCCAGCCCCCCGTCCCTGGCCCCAGCGCCCCAGTGCCCACGGCTCTGCTCGGCGGGGCCCGAGGGGTGCCGTTACCTTGCTCAGGACACGGACCGGCCCCGGTCCCACTCCCCCGGTGAAGCAGTTGGTGAGGCAGAAGGATGTGTGCACGTCCTGGCGCAGTTTGCTGAATCCATAGAGGTTCAGCTGCCGGATGAAGCTCTTCGTGCAGTCGGTCTCAAACACCTTGTCGGGCCCGTCCCGCTCCAGAATCTCCTTCTGAAACAGCTTCTCCTTGAGGCCGATGCTCGTCCCGTCCTTCTCCCACCAGATGGACGTGAACCGGCTGCTGTTGAGGAGCCTCCACAGCTTCTTGGGAAAGGGCAGACAGAGCAGGTTGCCGCCTGCCACCAACAGCGCATCCTCCACGGTGCGGGGCCTCTTGAGCAGAGGCTCTTGGGCCAGGGCTTGGAACGTGTTCTCTTCCAGGAGCAGCCTGAAGCTGGGGTCCTCGGCCGCCAGGGGACCGGTCGGGACGACTCTGCTGCAAGAGCACTGCTCTGCCAGGCGGCGGGAGCCGCGGCTTCTGGCGGAGGTGGCTCCCTGTGCTGGCCCGGCCCCGGGCCTGTCGGATGGCCGTCCTCCTCGCGAGCCATCCTGAGCAGTGGCCCGTCCTTCATCTCTGTACACAGGACAGTGTGGCATGGCCAGCAGTCCCCGCTGACGGCAGGGCTGCCTGGGACAGCACAAAGGGGCTGAGGACACTTGGGGGTGACATCACCAACAGCCAGCCAGTGACATGACAAAGGGCTGGCCGCACGGGCCACCTGGCTGCTCGCCACCCTTTGGGGCCCACAGGGTCGTCCACCGCTTTACTGAACGCGCCTGACGATCGAGCCGAACACTCGCGGGCCCTCTGCCCCCCATCCGGGGGCGCGGCTGCCCCGCACCCACACATGCACATGCTGACTGAGTGGCTCACGGCTCATTCCTTGGGCCCCTGGGCCCCTGGGCCCCTGGGCCTTCTGCACCTCATCAAGTTTCAGGCTTTCCAGCAAGGAACACGCGCCCCGCTGGTTGACCAGGGTCAAGGCCGCGGCCACGTGCTCCTCTTAGCAGGGTCCTAGCCAGGGCGGCAAGGTCCTCCACGGGGACCCTTCCGCACCACCCACTGTGGGTCCCCGGAAGGCACATGGCCGACTGCTCCTCAGGTGCGTGGCCTGGCCAGGTGCCCCGCCTACACCCTGCAGACTGAGGAGGAGGATGCAGAGGCCGCCTTCTCCGTGACTCACACGGCCTGCACAGGTCCTTCCTCCGCACCCCGCCACTGACTCCCAGGAAGGTCCTGGGCTCTCCGTGACAGGGTGGGGGCCGCTGGCCTCACACCGGGCTTACATCACTTGACTAACATAGCAGGGACACCAGTCCTGACTAGTGCCCGGGGTATGAGCTCCGAGATCCTTCTCTGGGCTGTGCAGCTGGGAGGATCAGTAAGAGGTGGCCAGGCAGAGAAGCCTCTCTAGCACATTCTCCCCCTCGTGCACGGCCAACTCCTCCCCAACTCGATTCTGGCTTGGCACTGGATGACCTCCGGAGATTTCTGTGTCTCCAGACTTGAGAGCATTT
The DNA here is from genome assembly GCF_011100685.1 of Canis lupus familiaris. Lineage (NCBI taxonomy): Eukaryota > Metazoa > Chordata > Mammalia > Carnivora > Canidae > Canis > Canis lupus. Next base: position 119,402,404 of record NC_049260.1, read on the forward strand.
TTTCTAAAGCAAGTCCTAAATAGTCTGTGGCCACTGACTTCTAGTAAGGCACATTCCGTCACCAGTGGGTGAAAACCCTAGGCTGAAATGCCACCTGAGTTGGCGCAGAGCCAGCCAGGGCGAGCTAGCCAGAAATCACAGGGCATTTTACGACAACGTAAGCGGTCCTCAGCCCCTGGTGTCACCGGGCAATGCCTCGGGACCACCAAAGTGCCCATTTCAGGGTAGACTGTCTCAGGACTCGAGAATCCTCTCAGCAGGCTCCTCAGCTGTAACAAATGGGTCTGTGGTCCCCAGCCAGAGGTCGAGTCTCCAGGGTGTCTGTGTTTCACTCTAAACTCTGTCCGTTCAGGCTGTACCTGAGGATTTATTAGAGATGTTTGGCCTCCTGTGGCTGCCCGAGGCCATGTGCACGCTGGCTGGGAGTTCCTGTATCCTGGACCACGTCTAAAGTACGATAGACACGGTAGCATGTAAATGGAGGAATCGGTTTATTGAACAGCTGCAGGGAGCAAAACTAGTGGACTGTGCCACCTTTGTCACACACCAGGCAGGGAAGGCTTTGCCACTCCAGATGCTCCTCCTCTCTCCCGGAGACAGCAGGTTGCCGGGACCCAGGGACCGGTCGTACTGGGGTGCTGGGCGTCAGTGGGGCCAGGCTGAGACACATCTGCCGCCCCCTGCATTAAACCCTCCCTCCTCTCCTGGATGAGTCCATCGGTGCCCCTGTCCCTCCTATAACAAACGACTGCTTGTTCTCAGGCAGGAGACTCTCAGCCTGGAGGATCTGCGTCCCTCTGTGCTCACTCGCGGCTCTCCCAGCAGCTCTCGGAGCCCGAGGTTTCTTTGGTGGATCGGAAGAGACAGCTGCAGGAGGGAAGAGATGTTACAGCCTCCCGTGTCTATAGCATAAATGTAACTCCAAGCACATCCCCAAGTTCTGACTAAGTCCTGCAGTATAGGTAATGATGTTCCCTGCGCTACAGCCATGAAACCTGTCCACCTGGAGCCATAGTACCCTCCTAACCTTGCCTCCATCTCACCAACGAGTCAGAGGCAGACCACGTTGAGGAACCTGGAGTCCTTGCTCAGGGCTTCAGTGAAAACAGAGCCTACCTAATTTCCCCTTTGCTGACTAATGTCCTAAGGAGTACACACCTCCCCAAGTCCCTTCGGTGGAGGGTCCTGCCCACCAGAATCCAGCTGTGATCCAAGTCCTAGGCGTCTCTTCAATCTTCCCATGTCCCCATTATTCCCCACCTTGAATTCGTACCTTGAAACACTTGAGGTTGACTACCAAATTCCAGAATCCAAACTGTCAATTGACTGTCTTAGAGCAGAATGCTGCCTACCTACCAGGCCATCAGCCATCCCTAAAGAGACATACGTTCATCTGTTGTTCCTTGCTCTGTCCTTGGAGGGTCTGTCTGGTTTCCCCACGCCAGTCATATCAGGACAGTTCATCTTGTGACATCGACCCTGTTACAAAACCTTTGTGAGCTGAGAATATAGTTCTGCTTATGAAAATGTAGGTAAAACCCCACCAGATCCTCAGCAGTACATTTATTGTCTGCCTGAAAAGTTTGTTCCATGTCACAGAACAGTGTATGTCCATTCCTTGGAGCAGTGAGCTTTCAAGGTTATGTTCACTTCAACGCCTGAGATATAATACACATTTAGATATTGGTAAAAATTTGGTATTTCAAAGTCAGACAAATTCTATGGAATAACTTATGAGATGAATCAGATCATTCACTGGAAATCATTGCAATCAGTCTCCCAAGGAGAGTTACCAATGATGATTAGAGGGCTTTCCAAATGCATTTAACGGCCACATAAGCAATGACACAAGCAATGACATCAGCAAAATGTTAAAGAAATAACCTCCTAATATCCCTCTTCCATGAAAGTAATGAGAAAACCGCCAAAATGTTCAGAATCAGGGATGAAAGAGAGACATTACTAATGACCTTACAAGAAAAGAAGGATAAGAGAGTCTACAAACAGCATAGCGAGAAATTAGCTAGGATGAAAAAATGGACGAAGTCCTAGAACAAATGTCCAAGATACAAAGTAGAAAAATTAGCTCAAAAAGAAGTAGAAAAACCGAATGGACCTACAACACAAGATATTGAATTAGTCACCAAACACTTCCACCAGAGAAGCTTCAAACCATATGGCTTCACTGGTGAATCCCATGAAGTGTTTACAGAAAGATGAAAAGAGAACACTTCCTAACTCATTATATGATGCCAGAACTACTCCAAAAACTAACCTAGAAAAAGGTATCACAGGAAAAGAAAGTATAGATCAATATTTTTATGAGTATAAATGCAAATATCCTCAACAAAATCCTCTCTAATTGAATCCGGTAGCATATAAAAAGGATTTTACTGATATTTCCCACTCATTTTTTCTCCTTTCCCCTTTATTCCCTTTCACTATGTTTTATATTCCCCAAATGAATGAGACCATATAATGTTTGTCCGAACTAGGGGTGGTGGAAGAGGAGGTGGGCGGGGGATGGGAGTGTCTGGGTGACGGGCACTGAGGTGGGCCCTTGACGGGATGAGCACTGGGTGTTATTCTAGATGTTTGCAAACTGAACACCAATAAAAAATAATTTATATATATAAAAAAAAGGATTTTACATCATACTGGAATGGGATTTATCCCTGTCTACCTGGAGCCTTGTTACCCTCCCTACCTTGACTCCCTCAGGCCTATGAGTCAGAGGTTGGACCACTTTAAGGAACCTGGAGATTCTAGCTTGGGGCTTCAGTGAAAATTGAGCCCACCTAAATTTCCCCTTTGCTGACTACCAGCAGGATTGTTTCAACACATGAAAAGCAATCAAATAGGGTATATCCACAGAATGAAGGAGGGAAGACACATGATCATCTTAAAAAAAAAAAAAAAAAAAAAAAAACAACTGAAGAAGCCCTTGACAAAATCCAACACCCTTCAGAATTAAAATATTCAACAATTGAGGAATAGAAATTAATTAACTGGAGAAGAAATCGACTGCATGTAATGTTGCAGCTTTGGTAGTTAGAAAGTTCTAACAGTTCGTGGGCTGAAACCTGGACCGAAAGGTGGCCTATAATGAGTGGGTTGGAAATGCCAGGACTGTCTTGGTTTAATATAGAGGAAGGGACACAAAGCTCCAGGGGGATTGTCATCTAAGACCTATCCACATACTGCGAGGTCCAATGGACATGCCCTTCACCAAAGCTGTGAGAAATAAATTTATGGAGGGAACCCCAGCATCCTTGAAGGGCTCTGTGATTGTTCTTCTCCACAGCCCAGACTTTAAGGTGGGACGTGGAGTCACTAAATTGGGAAACCTAAATGCATAGGACTCCTCAGGTGGCAGGGGTCAAGGGGCAGCCCCCAAGTGCCGAAGGCCAGGTGAGTGTGGTTATGGTACTGGACAGCAGCGTCAAGGCAGCTATCAGAATAGTCTGACATGTGCAGATCTATGTGCTGGCTAGTTGATCATGCTGTTCTGACAAGTGAAATAGATAGAAAGCCCGGTAAATTGTCACTTGATTTACAAAACCAGAAAAGTTCTAGACCAAGTCAACGAAAGCAAATCACGAAGTCACAGAGTCATGGCCTCTCAATTCCCAGACTTCAGCCATTAAGAATTTTAGAAAGAGTACAACTCCCGTACCATCCAGCAACTCCATTGTAGGGAATATATCCAAAGGAAATGAAAACACTGTGTTGACAAGATATCTGCACACCCCTCCCATGTTCGTAGAAGCATTTTTTCACAATAGCCAAGACGCAGAGACAACCTATGTGTCCATCAGTGGGTCAATGGATAAAGAAAGTACAGGATCACCTGGCTGGCTCAGTTGGTTAAGCGTCTGCCTTCAGCTCAGATCATGATCCCAGGGTCCCGGGATTGAGCCCCACGTCGGGCCCCCTGCTCTCCCACCGCCCCTTCCATTCCTACTCATGATCTATCTCTCTCTCAAATAAAAATAAAATCTTTTTAAAACAGAGTATAGAATGTGGTATATACAAACGGAATATTTTTTTAAACATTTTATTTTTGTATCCCTGAGAGGCATGCACAGAGGGAGGCAGAGACACAGGCAGAGGGAGAAGCAGGCTTCCTGCAGGGAGCCCTGTGGGGGACTCGATCCCAAGACCCCAGGATCCCGTCCTGAGCCAAAGGCAGATGCTCAACCACCGAGCCACCCAGGCGTTCCTCCATCCACTCCTTCCCATCTACCACCTGTTACGCACAAATGCCACCTCTGCCGGGCACCGCATGGCCCCAGGATGCAGAGGGCAAGGAAAAGCAGAGGGAGTCCCATGTGGGGAAACAGGGAAGGGGCATGCCAGTGTGGGAGATAAAGACTGGATACCTTATCATTTCCACAATGATCACCAGCATTTAAAATTGGGAGATGCCACATCAAAGTCTGGAATGACAGCTTGAGCTCTCTCAAAAGTTAGAAGCACTGACAACACTTGGCCCCCGCTGGCTCAATGTTTCTGCCACAGTTGAACACCTCCCTTCATTTGTATAACCCACCCGGCCCCTTCCAGGACAGCACTCCAGTGATCCTTTCGCCATGCTCTGTCCCATGCACTCTGGGTCCTGGCCACAGAGGGCCCCATCACCACTTCCAAATAGGACGGCCCTTTGCACTTACATTTTGCTTGGATATTTTTTCCACCTGCGGCGACCTTCCCCCTCTCTCTCCTATGGCTACCTCTTCCATGGAGCCTTCCCCTGTTCTGCCACGGAGACCCAATCTCACCCTTCCACCTCTCATCTGCACACCTCTTTTGGGGTGCCTCTGCCCTAGGTGTTCGCGTGCTTTTCTTTGGACTCCACTAGACTCGAATCCTACATTCTGTCTTAGCAATCGCTGCTTTGCCTGCCGCAGCCTCTTGGTTCCCTGTACATAGTGGGCACTTAATATCTAACAAAGTGGATTGTCCCTGGACTGGCCTGATGCGGAGGAAGGGCAGTGGCTATCTAAATGGGAAAAGATTCAGTCCAGAAAATCAAGGTAAACTGACTCAGGAAAGCAGCGAGGAATCCAGGAATATGACAGCAGAGACCAAGGAAAAATAACCCCTGCTTGAACTGAGCTCGGCCTGTTGGGAGACATCCACTCTCACAACAGAGAGATCGCATCCGACATCCCAAAAGCGACAGTGGTCTTGGCCCTTCCGACGGCAATGCTCTCCCCACAGTCACTGCTACCTCTCAGGTTGGCAGCTGTGGGAGCGACAGGGGATCTGGCCTGTGCAGCTCATATCCTCAAATCTGACGCTCCTGTTTCTGCCGTCTCCATTTGTAAAATGCCACGTTCCCCACCTGCTACACTAGGCTAGATCGAGTGTGCGGAGTACAGAAGTCACAGATTATTTATTTGCCTGTCTCCACCTGAGAAAGCACCTGGAGAGCAGGAGAAAACCAAGAACAGAGCTTTCAGGAAGGGGGTGGAGGTGGGAATAGAAAGGTTCATTCCCTTTTGGCTGTAAGCTGGTATTTGTTATTCAGCCCTGAAAAAGTTTCTCCTGAAGAGCGGAGAGAATCGTGCTCAGAAGGGACGGAGAAACTCTGGCTTGTAGCACAGGCTCAGTAATGGGACTTTCTACAAAGTCTCCACTCAAGAAATCCTGCCTGATGACTCCTGACCATTGAAGACACAAGGCCCCTATATTCAGCACATCACAAGCTACAGTGGGCAGGGTGTAGATGTGGGGGTGGGGCTAGCTTGTGACCTCCCTGATAGGTTTGTTCCCGAAGTGCTGGAGAGAGGAGGGGAATCGTCTTTTAGGGACACTCTGGGGCAAACGGGGGATACCCTACCATTCTTCGCAGCCTCGGGTCCTCAAGGAGATGCCGAGCCCACTCTGGAGGTGCCCTTCCAGTTCCTGCCAGTCCTCTTTCGGCCCTTAGCTCCTTTAATTCCGACTGGCCCACCCCTCCCAGAGGGTCTCTGCTAGGGGAAACGGAGACTTCTGTGTGCCCTAGCCTGCACTGGCCAAGCCTTTGGCCCAGGGCCTTGGGGTGCTGCGCAGGCACTGCTGCTGCCAGGAACGCAGCTGGGCAAGATTCCTCCCCGCCAGGGCTCCTTGCCTGTGCAGGTGCAGGTGGCACCTGGCGCTTCTCTGGTCCTGGTCCCCCCTTCAGGGCCATGGGACACCCCCTTGGCTGGACCATGCAAGACCTGTTCTCCCCCGTGACCAAGGCCGTCTTCGTGGCTCTGCTCTTCTTCGCGATCCTGCTCATCCTCTCTGTGATCCTGTGGTACATTTCCTGGGAAGTGGACAAGGACTACATCTGAAGCAGGTGAAGTGCTGACTCAGTCCCCTAAGGTCCTACACCTGCGACTTCGTGCTCCTCAGGAATCTGAGTCCCTCCCCAGGACCCCGAGCTTCTACTCTGGACTCTGTTTCTTCCTTTCCTGGGTCCTCAACCCCTGTCCCAATTCCACGTCCCTCCCCACGCTCTGTGTGTGCCCTGCTTGGATACTGTACTCCTTCCCTAGACCCGAGTCCTTCCCTGGATCCGGTCAGTTGTCCCAATGCCAAGCACTGTCTCTCACCCTGTGCTCCTGCCCCAAGCCCCAAGCCCCTCCCCAGGACCCCCTGCCCTTCTGCAGGCTGTTCCTGGATCACATCGCCCTCCCCACCTCCCTCCCAGGTCCTCTTCAAATCCCCAGGACCCTGTGCCCCGCCCAAGACTCTGCTGCTCTCTCCTGGTCCGGTGCCCTTTCCCCAGATCCCGTTCCCTGCCCCTCTCCCAGAAATCTGCTCACTGCACTTTACCCTGCACCCCTCCATCCCACCTCCTCTTCTGACCTCAGACCCTGCAGCTTTCTCCAGACACAGGAGTGCCCCACTGCCCTACCCTATTCGCAGCCCCTCCTCAAACTGAGCGCAATTCTCCCCAGACCCTGTGCCCTCTCAGGATCCTTGGCCTTCTCCCGAGCTCACACTCTTCCGCTGATCCTGTGCTCTTTTCCAGGACCCCAACCCCAACCCCGTCCCCCAGTACCCGTCTCTAGCTCCTGGCAGGTGCCAGCGGCCAGGCTCACTGTACTGCTCGCATCCCCACTCTCCCATTGGGTTTTGTGTCTGAGCAGTGGGTGACAGAAGGGCAGTGCAGGGACTTTCGATGGCCAACAGGTCTCCTGCAGCCCAGTGACTGCTGAGTCCCTGCTGCCCTTAACTGTCCTGGCACAGAGGTGTTTTCCTCCCTCCCACAGGCAGGACACCTGGCTTGCTTGAGCCTACAAACCAGCAAGCAAATAATCATTTGACATGTCACTCCTGTTCCCTGAGTTTCCTGGAACGATGTTTGGGCCCACAAAAGGCAACTGGTGTTGGGGTGGGGCGCTGCCCTGGAGATGGGAGAGCACGCCATAGCCCAGCCTGTGGATGTGAAGAGAATACAGGCCAGGCCTTGCTAGGTGGACCCAACTGCTTCTGGTTTTCATTTAGATGGGGCTGGTCCATCTGGGGGCAGGTGGTTAGTCAGGACTTGACCAGGTGGACACCTGCAGCATTAGCCACCAAGGTTGCTTTGGGACAGGGTGGTGGAAGTGTGGGCAGGAGGTGTAAGGTTACTGCCTTTGGACGTGAAGATGACCCCTGAATACACAGTTGCAATGAATTCACCGCAGATTCTCCCCAGAGGCCAAGGGCGTCAGCAGCAAACACAGCCCCGAGGGATGGAGTGCACCATCTCACGTGGGCCATGTCGATGGGCATTTAGAGGGTGGTTCAGGGGCGGGATGTCACACGGTCGTGAACTCAAATCCCAGATCAGCTGCTTAGCAGTCACATGGGTGGGCAAATTCCATCTCTGAGCATCTGTTCTTTCATCTGTAAAATGGTGTTGATGACACTATCAAGCTCACCATGAAATACTGTATGGAAGCTGATAAACAGGCTTATGCTCCAGAAATCCTCAATTAGAAGTGGTAGTTGCTCGTGAACAATTAACCTTCTGGCGGTACTTATTGTTTTACTAACTTTTGGAGACGTAATTGAGAGACATAATTGACTATCACCATTTTTTATCGTGCAGTTCTGACTTTTGACATTAAACCATGTAACTATCACCACAATCAAGATATAAGAAACTTTAATTGAAAACATATCATTAAAAATCTTTTCCTTTCAATATCTTTCAATTTGAGACACACAGCGTCTCAAAAACAAATATAATATTAGTCTATATTATATTCAATATAAATGTTCAGTACTATCTCGGGGGTTTGAGTTCTTTTGTGTTATGGAATGCCGTTGACATGCCATTTTATATTGTTTCGGGTGTACAACGTAGAGGTTTGACATTTCTGTGAGTCACTCAGTGCTCTCACCATGATAAGTGTGGTCCCCTTCTGTTGCCATGCGCGGTTATTAGAGTATTATCGACTGTATTCCCTATCCTGCACTTTTCATCTCTGTGACTCATTTATTTCGTAACTAGAAAGTTGTACCTCTTCAACCCCTTTGCCCGTTTCTACTGTCTCCCACCCCTTTCCCCTCTGGTGGTCACCAGTTTGTCCTCTGTTTTTATGAGTCCATCTCGGTTTTTCTTGGTTTATTCATTGGTTTTGTTCTTTAGATTCCTCATAAACGTGAAGCCATACAGTTCGGTACTAGTATACTACCTGTCAAAATTCTTCACTACTCTTTTCACCAGTATTCATATTTGCTGTTATTAAGAGATTGCTTTTTGCTATTACCTAAGCCCTAAATAGCTATACCTTCTTGCAAAATAAATAAATAAATAAATAAATAAACAAACAAACAAATAAATAAATAAATAACAAAGTAAAAACTCGTACAGCCCAGAAGTGAATGGAGGAACCATTCTAGCCCCATGCTCACTCTCCCAGAGGGGGTAATAGCCACGGTTAACCATTCGGTTCTTCTACGTTCTGCCTTTCTTTGTCACTCCCCACCCCCTTTCTCTCTCTCATACGAGATGCTGTTACTTTTCTTCTTGTTCAATGGGGTTCTACCCGGGATTTCAGGGAGCCAGGAAGGAATTCAGATGCGACATGAAAACCTCCCAAGGAAGGGCCAGAACCCGGTCTCCTCCCTTCCTGAGCCCCTGCGTGGGCATTGCTCAGACAGGGATGTGGCTCAAGAGTCTGTGAGGAAAAGGTTTTGAGCTCTTTTTGTGAGACCCTCTGATGAAAGGTGGTATATATGAAGTGGAAACACTATTTTTAAGAGTTGGAAAGCACTGAGCATTTGCATAGAGGACAGAGGAGGAAAGAGGCCCGCATTTCTTGGGGCTTCCATAAATGGAAGCTTCGCTTCCAGTGAAGCACTTTGCTTCATTGCCCACTTCTTGGCTTCTGACTCCCTCTCAGGGTGGCAGCATGCAAGCCCTGTTGGGGTACTCTGGAGAGTAACAGAGTCCCCACACAGAGTAAAGGTTCATGTGGGCTGGTCTTCCACTGGAGACGTCTTCCCCTTACCTATGAAAAGTCCAAAGCCTATCTCAGTGGTCCTGTCAGGGCTTCTAAAATTTCCCCAGCTGGTGTGTGGAGGAACATTGCAAGAGCCTGAGAGAGGAGACCAGTTAGAAGGCAAGGAATGATCAGGGCCTGAATGCAGACAGTGCCCAAGGGAGGAAGAGAGCTAGAGATGTTTCTGAGGTAGAATTGGTGGACCCTGATGACTGAGTGAGGTGGAGACACAGGGACTGAGGCGGGTAGGGAAGACGAGAGGGGACCAAAGCTAATACTGTACTGTCTAGCCTAGCAGTGTATGAGGCTCCTGGTGTCGTTCAAACTCAGTGGGTGCCACTGGACAGACCTGGGCTCCCAGATGCCAGCGTTACCAGGCTGCTGGCATTGCCACCTTGATTTCCCCTTCCTCCCATCCCACACCTTGACATGGGCAGATCTATCCAAAGGCCGGGCCCGTGGGCAAAGCTCATAAAGTGGTAGCCTCTTTGCATCTCCTGCGCTTTCACCTGTAGGTTTGGTCTCCGTTGGGGCCACCTGGCTTTGTTCTCGTGTGTTGAGGACGTCTGTGCTTGCCCGCCGACGGGGTCTGCACAACGTTTGTGGCACCTGATTAGAGGACGGGTGGAAGTCTGCTCAGAGAGACAGAGCCCTGCCCAGCTCTCCAGGCCATAGCTGCCTCCCCCCGCCCCACCCCCCCCGCAGTTTACAGAGCGGCACCCAAACACAACACGACCCCGTGTCCCAGCTTTGGGCTCTGAGGTGGACTATGCGCCTTCTCTTCCTTCCAACTACGCCTCAAGGACAAACTCATGCCTTGCAGTATTCCACGGGGGATCTGAGTCCCCTAAGCAGGTGGGTCGGGGCAGAACCTCGGCCCGCCCGCCCCGTTGCTCTTTGCCGCAATGTGGTGATCCGAGACTGGCCCCAACCACTTTCCGTCGGTGTGCCTTTCAGGCAGGTCGCACGCACGGTGGCTGATGGGGACCCCGCGTGTTGGGGTGTGGCAGCGCTCCTGACACCTCACTCCAGAGCAATGGGCAGGTGCGTCGCGGCGGCCTTAGGGAGACGCACGCTCTCCGTACTTGCCCTGAGCCACCCAGCAGGCATTACGCACATGGAGAAGCCACGTGGCCGCCAATTCTGCTGCCCTTTCATGGATCAGAATCCCAGGTGAGCTGCAGCTGTCGCACATGCAAGCAAACTCCCGAAGCACAAGGTGGTGTAGGTTAAACATGAGGAGGAGTATTCTGAAAGGAGACTGTCACCTACGTGGTTGGAATCCTCCTGGTCTCTGTCAGCATCATGTTTCCCTTCCTCAGTAACTTGTGAGCCACTGGGGGAAGTAAGGCTCAGAGTCAGGCACTGGACCACAGAAAAGTGGGAAGGCTGATCTCTCCTCCTCAGGACTCTAGGGGTTGGTTTAGTTTCCTAAGATCTTATTCATTTTTGAAAGACAAGAGGAGACACAGGCAGAGGGAGACGCAGGGTCCTAGTGGGGGGCCTGATGCAGGACTTGACCCCAGGACCCCGAGGTCATGTCCTGAGCCGAAGGCACACGCTCAACTGTTGAGTCCCCAGGCGCCCTGGGACTTTAGAATGTCGTCAGTGTGGCAGGAGAGAAAGAGAAGGCAGGGGAGAAGCGTGGAGGTCAGAGGCTAAGCACCCCCGTGGTCTGGCAGGTATAACACGGTCTCTGACAAGGGCAGTGGACACCCTGGTCTCCCTGGGACAGGATCCCCTTTGCGTACCGTTTGACCCAGCCTCACTGTTGTCTCCATTCCTTTCACTCCCTCAAGTCACTGCGAGGCTTTAGAAATGTGGTCAGTGTTCCTCTGTCTGGGCTGGAAACAGAAAGTCTGTTAGCCCATCGGGCCCCTGGGAGTCCTTAGGGGCCTGGGATAGTTGTTTTCTGCATCTGTTAAGATGGGGTGTAGCCGTGATTAGTGGGGGCCACAGACAGCGGCTCACAGACCAGGAAGGGTCATTTCTCTCTCAGGTGGAAGCCACAGGTAGATAGCTCAGGGCTGGTTTGCTCGTTCTGTTTGCCCACCGAGTGCTTTGGAATGCTGAGTCCTTCTGGCTTCTTGCTTTGTTTTCTCTTTAAGATTTCATCCATCTATTCACGAGAGACAAATACACACACACACACACACACACACACACACAGGGAGAGAGAGCGAGGCAGAAGGAGGGGGAGAGGGAGAGGCAGAGACACAGGCAGAGGGAGAAGCAGGCTCCATGCAGGGAGCCAGATGTGGGACTTGATCCCGGATCTCCGGGATCACAACCTGGCCTAAAAGCCTGAGCCACCCGGGCTGCCCGGCTTCTTTCCTTAACCATTCATCGGCAGGGTTCCCAAGGTTCCCTCATGGTCCAAGGTTCTGTTCTAGCTCCAGCCATCCTGTAAGCGTCCCAGCCAACAGGAGTGAGGAGCAACTGAAGAAGCAGGTTAAAGGGCACAGGCCACAAGCTCTTCCAGGAAGGCTGCTGCATGTTTTCCGGAGACACTTTCATGACACCAGTGTCTCCTTGGCCGGAGCTTAGTCCCATGGCGACATTTAACTTCAGGAAGCTGAAAGTGAAGGCTCGAAATTATGGAGGAAAAGGAAAGTGGTTTTTAGGGGGCAGTGCAGAGACTCTCCTTCATCTTAACACTTGCCCCGAAGCAATGATGAAGTTCTCCCTGATTCTGCTGCACTGTCTCTGTAAGACGAGGTTGTAGTGGCCATGTCCAATTTAGAAATACTGTCACACTGCCCCTACCATGACGGTAAAACATTGCTGTTCTGGGTTGCTTCACTAGGATTTAGTAATACAATTTCTTTCTTTTTCCTTTTAAGATTTATTTATTTATTTGAGAGAGAGATACAGAGAGACAGAGAGAGAGACACAGAATGCAAGAACATGAGTGGGGATAGGAACAGAGGCAAGGGAGAGAGAGAATCCCAAGCAGGCTCCACACCCAGCACTGCAGCCTGACACAAGGCTTGATCCTATTACCCCAGAATCATAACCTGAGCCAAAATCAAGACACAGACGCTCAATCAAATGAGTTACCCAAGCGCCCCAGTAATGGAATTTCTTACAGCATCATTGTTTAATCTTTAAATGTATGATTTGGGGATCCCTGGGTGGCTCAGCAGTTTAGACCCTGCCTAAAACCAAAGGCATGATCCCAGATCCCGTGATCGAGTCCCACATTGGCCTCCTTGCAAGGAGCCTGCTTCTCTCTCTGCCTGTGTCTCTGCTTCTCTTTTTCTCTCTCTGTGTATGTGATTTAAATGATCCCACCTCATTTAAATAAATAGAATATTTTTTAATTTTTAGATAAATTTACTTTTTACTGGTGTTCAATTTGCCAACAATAAGAATAACACCCAGTGCTCATCCCATCAAGTGTCCCCCTCAGTGCCTGTCACCCAGTCACCGCCCCCCTCCTCCCTTTCTACTAACCCTAGTTCTTGTCCCAGAGTTAGTAGTCTCTCATGTTCTGTCTCCCTTTCTGATATTTCCCACTCATTTTTTCTCCTTTCCCCTTTATTCCCTTCCACTATTTTTTATATTCCCCAAATGAATGAGACGATATAATCTTAAAAAATAAATGTATGATTTATAAATATATCCTCTTTGGGAACTTGGGAACTTCAGTCAGTCGATCATGGGCTCTTAGCTCCAAGCTTTCCACCGCCATCCCAAGCACCTTTCATCCTACCTGCCTGTCTCAGAGAAGGGGCTGCCCCTACCCTGATGGCGCTAATCCTGCCTCTCTGCCCTGGTTCAAAGCTCTGCCAAACTCTTGAGGAACCTTCCTGACAAAATTTTTTTTGATCTCATATTTGAACCTTCTTCTATCTCCACGCACCTTTCTGCCTAATCACATATTTTTCCCTCTGGCCCATACGTGTTTGCTTTCTCCTCTATCTTCTTTGTTCACAGCTTCTGCTGCATCACTGCTCTTCAGTCCATTGCATTTAATATTTCCACCATTCATATATATGTGAATTACCTGAAGAGAATAGATAATTGGAAACTATTGCAAAGGAATTAAGATGGGAAGAGTTTTGAATATTCATCACCTTTGTGTCCAGTGTATTTTATTTCATTATGACTGTCTCCACCAATTCTCACTGAGGTCTTGGTCCAATTACTATTGGATGACGTCACCGAGGGCATGACTTCCAGTTCACTCGTGAGCTGGACCCCAGCGATGGGAGGGTCCTCACCTCCTCCCCTGTCTTTGGACTGTGCATTCCGCTTACCTTCCCTGCTCCCAGAAGCTGCCAAAGGACGTAGCCCCGAGATACCGCGTGGTGTTGTGACCATCTGGATGGTAGTCGTGACTGAACCCAGTTACGGCTTCTAGATAAACTCTTAGGATTCTGGAGGGCAGATGTAGAGATCGACTCATCTTGCAGCCACCCAAGACAAGCCTCATATATAAGTTCCCTTGTTTATTAAACCTGCTACCTCCTGATCTGGAGAGGCCTGCATCTTTCTTTGATCTCTCCCATCTCTCCCTGCCCTCCACATATGGGACCCAGTTTCAGACTATACCCAGGAATCTCTTGAAAAGGTTACAAACCAACAATTACCTAAACTCATGGTTCCTTAGTTTGCTCATCTCTTAGATGGGTAGTGATATTCCCAACCTCTTGGGTTTTCCTCATGGAGGATGCCTGATTTCAACTCCTGTTACCAAACTTGCTTCCCCCAAAGGCTGCTTTCTGGGCCTCCCTGACTCCTGGTTCTTAGGCCCTTCCCTAGGGCTAAATATTCTTTGCCTATCCTTCAGCCTGCCACCCCAGCCTTCTGTCCTTTTATGTCCTTGTTCTTTGAATCTGATCAGACATCTCCATGCTGCCATGCCCCATCCTCTTGTAATAAGAGGCATCACAAACACTCAGAGTGGCTTTTGCCTCCGTCTTGTCACCCCATTAATTTGTTCAGCCATTTAGTCAACAGACTTTTCGTAATTATAGTTAATATGAACCAAGCAGTCACTGTATGCCAGGCACCATTCCAACTACTTTACTTGTTACTTGTCACAACATACCCAAGAGGAATTTTAAAAGTTTAAAAAGCATAATTTACTAGTAAAGTCATGTGGTCCCGAGTGTTCTTTTTGTAGAAAGGGGTTTGACTTAAAAAAAAAGAAAAAGAAAAAAAAGGAAAGTTGTTTGGTTAGTAATTCAATTTTTTACTTGTTATATAGGTCTATTCCGACTTGCTTCTTGAGTCAGTGTTGGTTCTGTGTGTCTTCTAGGAAACTCTACATTTTATTCATGTCATCTCCTTTCTCAGCATATAGTTATTCATAGTATTTCCATCTAATCCTTTTTCTTTGTATATTGTCTACTCTTTCATTCTTGATTTGAGTAATTTGAAACTTCTCTTTTCCTGAATGATCTGATTATAGGTTTGCCAAATGTGTACCCCTGGATTATTCAATCACTAGCTGGTCTTCGCTTTGAGAAGTGTGTGGCCCTGGCTACAACTCATTACTTAGTCATTGACCAGGGGCCATCCTTAGAAGATTGTGACTTTGGCTATATCGTAAAGACAGAACACATAGAAGCTAATAGGAACTATCAGCTAATCACAATATTTGAGGCAGGGCAGCAAGTCGTTTCTTGAAGGGGGAATCTTCTAGTCAATGACTGGATTGCCCCTATGCCTTGGAGACTGTGGCTTAGCACTGTTGAAATGTGGGTAGGGTACCTAGATGGCTCAATGGTTGAGCGCCTGCCTTCGGCTCAGGTCATGATCCTGGGGTCCTGGAATCGAGTCCCGCATCAGGCTCACCACTCAGCAGGGAGTCTGCTTCTCCCTCTGCCTGTGTCACTGTCTCTCTATATATATATATCTCATGAATAAATAAATAAAATCTTTAAAACAAATAAAAAAAGAAATATGGGTATAAGAGCATTGCTGTTCCTGCTTTAAAAGGCAGCCCATGCACACACTCCCAAATGACAGAAATTCAAGTTTTTGAGTAGGAGACTGCATCTCATTCTTAGACCCCAAGTAGGAGAACCACCTTCTTTTTAATTAAAAATATTTTTGATTCAGGAATAATTCACATAACTAAATCCACCCCTTTAAAATATGTAATTTAGTGATTTTATTATATTCACAGGATTGTAAAACAATCACCACTGTCTGACTCCAGAATATTTTCATTCCCCCAAAAAGAGTCATTCTTCTTTAAGGAATGACTTAAATGACTTCCATACCCATTAGGAATCATTCTCTTTTCCCCACAAAATCTGGCAGTAACTGTTCTGCTTTCTATGTCTGTGGATTTGCCTGTTTTGGGGACTTTCACTTAGCACAATATTTGAAAGGTTGATCCATGTGGAAGCAAGTATCAGTCCCTCCTTTGTCTTTTTCTATAGTGTTTAGTTCATTCTTTTTTTAAAAATAAATTTATTTTTATTGGTGTTCAATTGGTCAACATACAGAATAACACCCAGTGGTCACCCCGTCAAGTGCCCTTTCAGTGCCCGCCACCCAGTCACCCCCACCTCCCGCCCACCTCCCCTTCCACCACCCCTAGTTCGTTTCCCAGATTTAGGAGTCTTTCATGTTCTGTCACCCACTTATTTTTTCTCCTTTCCCCTTTATTCCCTTTCACTATTTTTTATATTCCCCAAATGAATGAGACCATATAATGTTTGTCCTTCTCCGATTGACTTATTTCACTCAGCATAATACCCTCCATTTCCATCCACGTCAAAGAAAATGGTGGGTATTTGTCGTTTTAATGGCTGAGTAATATTCCATTGTATACATAAACCACATCTTCTTTATCCATTCACCTTTCGATGGACACCGAGGCTCCTTCCACAGTTTGGCTATTGAGGACATTGCTGCTATAAACATCGGGGTGCAGTTCATTCCTTTTGAATGCATGAGTAGTAGGTCATTGTATGACATAGCACATTTTGTTTACCCCTCTGTTGATGTACACTTGGGTTGTTTCCGCATTCAGGGTATTATGAAAAACACTGCTGTGAGTATTCAGGCACACAATTTTGTGTGGACGTGTGTTTCAGTTCTCTTGCATGTCTATGTAAGAATGGAATTGCTAGGTCATATAATAACTTTGTGTTTAACTCTCTGAGGGTCTTTCTAAGTGTTTTTCAAAGTAGCTACACCCTTTACATTCTCAGCAGCAAGATATGTGGTTTCCAATTTCTTCACGTCCTTCCAACAGTTATCCTTTTTTTTTTAATTATATCCATCCTATTGTGTTGTAGCGGTAGGAGTTCAACCAGATAAAGAGAACCAGTAGTATACAAATAGTATATAAATCAGGAGTCAGTTTCATAACAATAGAAGATTGGGTCAGAAAATTCATGGTGGGGGGGGCACAGCATAAGGTAGGCTTTCCTGGCTGATACAGTCTCCAAAGGCCCTTCCAGGTCTAACATACACATCTAGAAGCCAAAGAGGCAGAAAGGGTGAATGTAGCAGTTTACATTCTGTAACAAGTGAAACAAAGCCTAAGCTGTGGGCAATGCTCTTTCCTTTAGCTCTTCCATGAGATGGCATCTCCCAGGAACTTGGGTCACAGTTTATTGGCTACCTCCAATTTGCCAGGCAGTGTGGCAGCACTTGACACAATTCAGGAATGAAGGCTCATGGCAGTACTGGCAAAGGTTCCTGAAGATGCTGGGAAATGTTGAGTAGCAAGCAGTTTTAATGTATTCACAACTAATTTGAAAGCAACTGGTTTGGGGTCCGTTGAACAGAATTGGAATGACTTGCAACAGCTGTTTCTTTGGAAACCTCATAGGAAGCTGCCTCTCTGGCTCCTCTCACTGGTACTTCTTCCCTGCAGGGAACTGCCTTTTCAGGTGCTGAGTTCTTTTGTCTGTCCTGGGCTGACAGCCAGGGCCAGAAAGCAGCGTGCATCCTCACGTACCAGGGGAGCAGATGTATAGGAAAACCCAAGCGTGGGTTTAGAAGAAGAAAGACATGATAGGACTATTTAGAGGCTGATCCCAAATATGAGAATCCTGTTGGCATCAATTTTCCATCTGGGCCAAGGCTCCCAATTGCATCTCAAGTAACCACAGGATGTGTTTGATGGTCAGCAGACATAACACATGCCTTGTCCTGCTTGACTCATAAATCATGACAGGGTGGTGGAAAGATATGCATGAGTATTTGGGGGTGAGACGCGCATATCAGGATATTGATTTATTTATTTATCTAAATGAGAAGAGGCTACTAAGCGGCCAACATCTGGTTTCAAATTATTCCTTGTGACCACTGCATTCTGGAATGGTGGCAGAAGCGAATAGCAGGAGGAAATTCAAGTTAGTCTCTGAGATTTAGCTACTGGAAGCTTAAGTCAGAGGTAAAGGAACCATCCATGTATTTTGATGGAAATTCCAGAACTAGTGCCCCCTACATGTTGGGTTTGGGTTCCATCAAAAGCCAGAATCTAAGCCTATTGTGCCTTGTTGCTTGCTTTCACAAATGAGATCGCCTCCATGACGCTTTGTATAAATTGAAAAGTTCTAGTAAGTGGTTGCTGTTTGTATCGTGATGAAGCAATATACGTATCCTGCAGTAAGTCGGTGTGGTCGTGGACAATCAAAATGCCCGGGGTGCTTTAGGGTCCCAGTGAGAAAATGCCTGTGACCCCTACACTGATGAACAGTGCTGTGTGATGATGGCAGAAGTGCTCCAGACATAAAGGAATTTTATTAGAACTGGCCACTGGATGGTGGCAAAGGGCGATATTTGATAGATGTAATAGTGACTTCTGGAGCGTTGGAGGATCTAAGGGAGGACTTCAGGACCAGCCCCAAGGTTGACAATAACTACAATTCCATGTGCTGCAGGAGGCTTAGGCTTCAGTTTCATCAGAGCTCTATGAAGTACAAGTTTTACACCATTTACGATCCCTCTGTGAGTTGACTGACTTTATCCTGAGGCCATACTTGAGTGTCGAGTGAGGCCAGGATTTGCAACTTTCACAAGTACTCACTTGGCATTTACTATGTGCCAGGACTGTTGTTTGTGCTCTACATGGATTACTTGGCTTTGTCCTCATAATGGAACCATTTGGTAGGTACTATTGCTATCCATGGTTTATAGATAAGGGAACTGAGGCACAGTGAGGTCAGGAGCTTCCTCAAGATCCCAAAGCTGGGAAGTGGCAGTCAGGATTCAAACCCCGGCACCTGGGTCCAGAGCCCCTGCTCTCAGCCATGTACTTGGCTGTGTCCTTTATATCTGAGTCTGATTAAATAAACTATTCTCTCTCAGAAGCAAACACATTTGTAATTACAAATTCTTGTTGTTGAGAGGGGCGGGGCAAGATGGCGGAAGAGTAGGGTCCCCAAGTCACCTATCCCCACCACTTACCTAGATAATTTTCAAGTCATCCTGAAAACCTACAACATCAGCCTGAGATTTAAATAGAGAACAGCGGGAACACTACAGAGAGAAGACTTTGCACTTAACAAGGTAGGAAAACAGAAAAAATAAAGAAATAAATAAGGAAAGAAGGAAAGAAAGAATAATCCAGTGGTGGAGGGGCCCCCACATGGTGTGGGGCTAAGAGGGGTGGCGTGAGACCCCGGGACAGGAAAGCCCAGTCCTGGAGAAGCAGGATCTTTAACAATCTTCCCTGATGGAGAAGCACTGCCAGGGTACTCAGACAGGATCCCAAGAGGGGCCGTGAAGCCCCCAAGTTCCCATGGTCCCTAACAGAAGAGGAGCACCCGGGAGAGAGCACCCCACACCCCCGGGCCAAGCATGTAATGGGCTGGAGAGCACACATAGTGGGGCCTTGGGAGCAGTCAGGAGGAGGGTCCGTGCAGAGGGGCCTGTGTGGCCGGGGATCACGATTCCAGCAGCGCAGGCCCCGGAGGCCAGGTAGCCGGGGGACACAACCCTGGATCCTGTGCTCCCCCTGTTACAGGCAAAGGCTGGGAGGGCCTATGACAGCAGGACGCTCCTGCCGCCGGGCACCCCCGAGCTGTGCAGGTCAGCGCCCCCCGCCTCTGGAGCATCCAGGCCAGTGTGGACTTGGAGCTGTGGTCGTTCCTGTGAGAGCTGACTCCAGGGCTGGAGAGCTGGCCACTGCCTGTGTGGTTGTTCCTCCTGGTGTCACCTGGGAGGGTCGGAGCCCCCAGGGGACAGGGTCCTCAGTTGGTAACCACTCCAGAGCCATGCATCTGGCAGGCAGTGCGGCATCTCCCCTAGGTGCACACACCTGAGAAGCAGCAGAGAAGGCCCCTCTCCCAGAATACAAGCTGAAAGGACAGGGGAAGAACAAGTTCTAGACTCAGCAGTGCTGGAAAGCTCCAGGGCAATTCCAGGGAATTATGGTGTATAGAAACAGAGGATACCCCTCCTTGTTTTTGTTTGTTTTTGTTTCTTTGGTGTTTTCTTTTTCTCTCCCTCATCTTTTCTTCCTTTTCCAACACAACTGGTTTTGAGCCACTCTGCACTGAGCAAAATTACTAGAAAGTAGAACTCACCACAAAAGAAAGAATGAGAAACAGTACCCTCTCCCACAGAGTTACAGAATTTGGATTACAATTCGTTGTCAGAAAGCCAATTCAGAAGTACAAGAATAAAGCTATTGGTGGCTCTGGAAAAAACCATAAAGGATTAAAGGGACTTCATGAATGCAGAATATAGACCAAATCAGAGAGAAATTAGAGATCAATTTAATGACATGCAATCCAAACTGGAGGTCCTACTGTCAAGGGTTAAGGAGGTAGAAGAAAGAGTGAGTGACATAGAAGACAAGTAGACAGCAAGGAAGGAAGCTGAAGAACAAACAGAAAAACAATTAAAAGATCATGAGGAAAGGTTAAGGGAAATAAATGACAGCGTCAGAAGGAAAAAATCTATGTTTAATTGGGGTTCCAGAGGTCGCTGAGAGGGACAGAGGACCAGATACTGTGGTTGAATAAATCATAGCTGAGAACTTCCCTAACTTGGGGAGGGAAACAGGCATTCAGATCCAGGAGATAGAGACATCCCCCTCTAAAATCCATAAAAACCGTTCAACACCTTCACATTTAATAGTGAAACTTTCAAATTCCAAAGATAAAGAGAAAAATCTTAAAGCAGCAAGAGACAAGAGATCCCTAACCTATATGGGGAGAAGTATTAGGATAACAGCAGACCTCTCCACAGACCTGGCAGGCCAGAAAGGGCCGGCAGGATATATTCAGGGTCCTAAATGTGAAGAACCTGCAGCCAATAATACTTTATCCAGTAAGGCTCTCATTCAGAATAGAAGGAGAGATAAAAACCTTCCAAGATAGGCAGAAACTGAAAGAATATGTGACCACCAAACCAGCTCTGAAAGAAATATTATGGGGGATTCTGTTAAATAAAGAGGATGCCCAAAGAAATAATCCACAAAACAGGGACTGAATAGGTATTATGATGACACAAAATTCATATCTTTCAATAGTACCTCTAAATGTGAATGGGCTTAATGATCCCATCAAAAGACAAGGGGTTTCAGACTGGATAAAAAAGCAAGACCCATCTATTTGTTGTGCACAAGAGACTCGTTTTAGACATAAGAACACCTACCGCCTGAAAATGAAAGGTTGGAGAACCATTTACCATTCAAATGGTCCTAAAAAAAAAGCAGGGGTAGCCATCCTAATATCAGATAAATTAAAGTTTATCCCAAAGACTGTAGTAAGAGATGAAGAGGGACACTATATCATACTTAAATAGACTATGCAACAAGAAGACCTAACAATCATGACTATTTATGCCCCTAATGTGTGAAATGCCAAGTATAACAATCAACTAATAACCAAAGTTAAGACATACTTAGATAATAGTACATTTTTAATGGGAGACTTCAATATGGCGCTTTCTGGAAAAGACAAATATCCTAAGAACAACACTTCCAAAGAAACAAGAGCTTTAAATGATACACTGGATCAGATGGACTTCACAGATATTTATAGAACTTCACATCCAAAAGTAACTGAATACAACTTCTTCTCAAGTGCACATGTAACTTTCTCCAGAACAGAGCACATTCTAGGTCACAAATCAGGGCTTAACCGATACCAAAGAATTGGGAATGTGCCCTGCATATTTTTAGACCATAATGCTTTGAAACTAGAACTCAATCACAAGAAGAAATTTGGAAGAAATGCAAACACGTGGAGGTTAAAGACCACCCTCCTAAAATATGAAAGGATCATCCAGGAAATTAGAGGAGAATTAAAAAGCTTCATGGAAAGTAATGAGAATGAAGATACAACCGTTCAAAAGCTTTGAGACACAGCAAAAGCAGCCCTGAGAGGGAAATACATTGCATTACAAGCATCCCTCAAAAACCTGGAAAAAACTCAAATACACAAGCTAACCTTGCACCTAAGGGAGCTGGAGAAAAAACAGCAAATAACACCTACACCCAGGAGAAGAAGATATTTAATAAAGATTCCAGCAGAACTCAATGACATAGAGACCATAAGAACTGTGTAACAGATCAACAAAACCAGGAGTTGGTTCTATGAAACAATTAATAAGATATATAAATCATTATCCAGCTTTATTAAAAAAAGACAAAAGACTCAAATTAATAAACTCATGAATGAGAAGGGAGAGATCACCACCAATACTAAGGAAATACATATAAATAATAGTGAAAGGGAATATAAGGGAAGGGAGAAGAAATGTGTAGGAAATATCAGAAAGGGAGACAGAACGTAAAGACTGCTAACTCTGGGAAACGAACTAGGGGTGGTGGAAGGGGAGAAGGGCGGGGGGTGGGGGTGAATGGGTGACGGGCACTGGGGGTTATTCTGTATGTTAGTAAATTGAACACCAATAAAAAATAAATTAAAAAAAACGATTTTAAAACCATATGACCATCTATATGCCAATAAAGTAGGCAATCTTGAAGAAATGGACACATTTCTGGAAAACCACAAGCTACCAAAACTGGAACAGGGATATATAGAAAACCAGAACAGGCCAATAACCAGTGAGGAAATTGAAGCAGTCATCAAAAACCTCCCAAGACACAAAAGTCCAGGGCCAGATGGCTTCCCAGAGGAATTATCTCAAACGTTTAAAGAAGAAATAATACCTATTCTACTAAAAAAAAAAAAATACCTATTCTACTAAAGCTGCTACAAAAGATAGAAAGGGATGGAATACTTCCAAACTCGTTCTATTTGGCCAGCATCACCTTGATTCCAAAACTGGACAATGACCTCACTGAAAAGGAGAATTATAGACCAATATCCCTGATGAACACAGATGCAAAAATTCTCAACAAGCTACTAGCCAATAGGATCCAACAGTACATTAAGAAGATTTTTCACCATGACCAAGTGGGATTTGTCCCTGGGATGCAAGGCTGGTTCAACACTGGTAAAGCAGTCAACGTGATAGATCATATCAACAAGAGAAAAAACAAGAAACATATGATCCTCTCAATAGATAGAGAAGGCAGTTGACAAAATACAGCATCCATTCCTGATCAAAACTCTTCAGAGTGTAGGGATAGAGGGAATATTCCTCAGCATCTTAAAAGTCATCTATGAACAGCCTTCAGCAAATATCATTCTTAATAGGGAAGCAGTGGGAGCTTTTCCCTTAAGATCAGGAATAAGACATGGATATCCACTCTCACCACTGCTATTCAACATAGTGCCAGAAGTCCTAGCTTCAGCAATCAGGCAACAAAAAGAAATAAAAGGCATTCAAACTGGCAAAGGAGAAGTCAAACCCTCCCTCTTTGCAGATGACATGATATTGTACACAGAAAACCCAAAAGACCACCCCAAGATTAGTAGAACTCATACGGCAATTCAGCTATGTGGTGAAACGAGACCATTCTCTTACACCATACACAAAGATAAACTCAAAATGGATAAAAGATCTAAATGTGAGACAAGAATCCATTAAAATCGTAGAGGAGAACACAGGCAACACCCATTTGAACTTGGCCACAGCAACTTCTTGCAAGATACATCTATGAAGGCAAGGGAAACAAAAGCAAAAATGAATCACTGAGACCTAATCAAAATAAAAAGCTTCTGCACAGCAAAAGAAACAATCAACAAAACTTAAAGACAACCTACAGAATAGGAGAAGATATTTGCAAATGACCCATCAGATAAAGGGCTAGTATCCAAGATCTATAAAGAACTTATTAAACTCAACAGCAAAGAAACAAACAATCCAATCATGAAATGGGCAAAAGACATGAACAGAAATCTCACAGAGGAGGACATAAGACATGGCCAACAAGCACATGAGAAAATGCTGTGCATCCCTTACCAACAGGGAAATACAAATCAAAACCACAATGAGATACCTCCTCGCACCAGTGAGAATGGGGAAAATCAACAAGACAGGAAACAACAAATGTTGGAGAGGATGTGGAGAAAGGGGAACCCTCTTGCCCTGTTGGTGGAATGTGAACTGGTGCAGCCACTCTGGAAAACTGTGTGGAGGTTCCTCAAAGAGTTAAAAATAGATCTGCCCTACGACCCAGCAATTGCACTGCTGGGGATTTACCCCAAAGATACAGATGCAGTGAAACACTGGGACACCTGCACCTCAATGTTTACAGCAGCAATGTCCACAGTAGCCAAACTGTGGACGGAGTCTCAGTATCCATCAAAAGATGAATGGATAAAGAATTGTGGTCTATGTATACAATGGAATATTACTCAGCCATCAGAAAGGACAAATAACCACCATTTGCTTCAACATGGATGGAGACGGAGGGTATTATGCTGAGTGAAGTAAGTCAATCGGAGAAGGACAAACATTATATGGTCTCATTCATTTGGAGAATATAAAAATAATGAAAGGGACTAAAGGGGAAAGGATAGAAAATGAGTGGGAAATATCAGTGAGGGTGACAGAACATGAGAAACCCCTAACTCTGGAAAATGAACAAGGTGTAGCGGAAAGGGAGGTGGGGGGGTTGGGGTGACTGTGTGACAGGCACTGAAGGGGGCACTTGATGGGATTATCACTGGGAGTTATATGTTGGCAAATTGAACTCCAATAAAAAAAATTGTTGTCCATGTGCTGTAGCACTTCTGAAACCAGAGAGAAAGAACTTTATGTGCCTATACCACCCTATCAGAGGGTGAGCCACGCAAGGCAAGAGTCATGTGTCATGAGTCATCATACTGCTGGCACCCATCATGGGCTTTGTCACCCAATAGGAAATCAGGAAAAGTTTCTTAAACTATATCTTATTCAAAACTCGCACAATCAAGTTGCATCAACTTTATCTGGCCTCTGTACACATAACTTGTCAATACAAATATAAGCACAAAAAATGTAAGTAACACAAATGACATATCTTAAAGCATCTATAGGAGACGTGTCTAATGCTTACACACTCAATGGGAGATGGAACCATTCCAGTTAATGGGTAACTTTAGAAGTCACATTTTTCATGGACATCAGTAAAATGCTGTGAAAGAATAAAATGGTGGCAGGAGAGATTTCCTCACAAGGAGAGCAAGTTGAACCAGTACCCTCCAAGGGCTGGAGGGACAGCTCTAACATTTAGGAAGAAATGGCCAACCAAGCACAATAGGAAGGCAAATTAAGCTCGTGGGGAGGGGGGCAGGAGACAGAGTGTGCTACAGTTTCCTGATGACTCCAGAAATGTGAAATCAAGGCCTTTCCTAAAATATCCTCAAACAAACTCAATTTTTTACACATCCAGTTGCTTTAAATGTATTCCAAATAAGCTGACTTTTAGCCTTTTACGGCCTGCCTGCTTTGCATATTCTAGAAAACTGTGCCCAACATCTGCTGGGCATAGGTAAGGTAATTCTAGGGATTTCAGACCTCCAAGCCACTGCTGCCTTTCTCAGTTCTCTGACCTAGAGAATTTACATTGTGCTGATGGGTGAGAGCAAGCTGATTTCCCTATCCTCTGGGAGTTCCCTTGTCTCCTTCCCCTTCTGGGTGGCGAGCTTTTGCCATTCTCTATACAAGTAGCTGTGTATTTGCCAGCTAAAGCAAATTCTAGTTGATGCAATAGGAAAAACTTTGAATGGCTTAACACAGCAGAGGTTTGGTTTTTTTGTGCACATAAAATTTGATGCTGTTTGGCAGGGTCTCATCACTCTCAAGGAATCCAAATTTCCAGGCTGTTTTGAAGTGCCACCATGTCAGCATAAGATTGTCATGCTTGATTGTCATGCTGGGTAGAACATTTGGGTAAGGATCTGACTCTTGATTTTGGCTCAGGTCATGTCAGGGTCATGAGGTTGAGCCCCTGGTCAGGCTCTGTGCTCAACATGGAGTCTGCTTGGGATTCTCGCTTTCTCTCACTCTGACTCCCACCCCAAAAACCCTGCTCTCTCACGCTCTCATTCTCTCTCTTGAAATAAATAGATAAAACATTTTTTAAAGATTTTATTTATATATTTTAGAGAAAGTGAGCATGAGCAGGGGAGACAGGTAGAGGGAGAGAGACAAGCAGATTCCCTGCTAAGCAGGGAGCCCATGTAGGGCTTGATCCCAGGACCCTGAGATCATGACTTGAGCCAAAGGCAGACACTTAACTGACTGAGCCACCCAAGTGCCCCAGTAGATAAAATCTTTGAAAAAAAGAAAAAAAGATTACCATGTCTGCTGCTGAGTAAAAGAGAAAGCACAGAAATGGCATACTGGCTTCAGGTGGGGCAAACAATGCTATTGCTCATATCTCAGTGACAATAGTTAGTCACATGACCCTTCCTACCTACAAGCCAACTGGAAATGTAGTGTCCCTGAATCCAGGAGGGAAAGGAAGACAAGATGCGGTGAGTATTTGTAGTCTCTCCCACACACTGTTACACAGTAAGTGGTGCTCAATTAAAAGTGATCCTTGTAATTTGTGATGACCACAAGCTTCTTCATTTCTTGCAGGACTTTCTGAGAAGGACAGGTTTGCCTTGGATACTCTCCAAATTTTTAAGCACTGACTATATGACAGATTCTTTCAAATACAATGTCACATAATTTTAAGAGGATCATGTGAATATCAGTGGGTGGATTTGCCATTCTTTACTCAATGGTACCTTTCTATGCTGCCCTTTGCAACTATCATGTCAGTAGGCTGAGAATTTTCTCCTTCCTATTGATCCATGAGTCACATCTCAACCTTTGAGTATCTGTTGACCTCCACAGGACTGAACTTGCCTGAACACCTGCACCAGTGTCATTAGGCACACTGCAAGCCAGGACTTTCCTGTGGGCTTGTACACAGAGAAGAGGCCAGAGAAAGATGGTTATTTTTCCCTTTTAATCTGAGCTAGCACGTCCACTAAGGCACCATTTTTCACCTCGTAGGAGGATTTTAAAGCGTTCAACCTAATAGATGTTTGCTCCACATTGACTTCCATGGTCTTCTCTCACTACAACTATTGAGGGGAACTCTTGGTTTTGATCTCCTAGGTAAGTTCATTTCTCTGCATATGTGTTTAGTAGCCAGTTTCAAATAGGGCATCCCATTAAAATTTTACTGCAAATATCAGGGAGGTTCAAAAACCGTCTTTTTAACATCCAGTTTGTTTTTTTAAATAATAAGTTTATTTTTTATTGGTGTTCAATTTGCCAACATATAGAGTAACACCCAGTGCTCATCCCATCAAGTGCCCCCCTCAGTGCCCGTCACCCAGTCACCCCCACCTCCTGCCCTCCTCCCCTTCCACCACCCCTAGTTCATTCCCTAGAGTTAGGAGTCTTCATGTTCTATCTCCCTTTCTGATATTTCCTACCCATTTCTTCTCCATTCCCTTCTATTCCCTTTCACTATTATTTATATTCCCCAAATGAATGAGACCATATAATGTTTGTCCTTTTCCAATTGACTTGTTTCACTCAGCATAATACCCTCCAGTTCCATCCACGTTGAAGCAAAAGGTGGGTATTTGTCATTTCTAATGGCTGAGTAAATATTCCATTGTATACATAAACCACATCTTCTCTATCCATTCATCTTTTGATAACGTCCAGTTTGTATCCAAAGATCCAGTCAATTATGCAGCCAGTTAGAGTACTCACAAACCCACTTGCAGAAACATTTTGAGAATGTGTCGAAGTTGCCCAGAACGACTGCCAGTGTTTAAAGGTCCCTACCCAAAGTCAAAGGGACTATGGCTCTCAGAGGGATTCCAAGGTGAGGACAGTATCGCGGGGGTGCTTTTGCAGGGGTTGGCACGCTGTGTGTCAGGGGAGGGCAGAAGACCCTGTGCATCCTGGAGAAGAGGTAGCGGTGATGAGCTGGCCAGCAGGCCAGGTACCAGAGGTGGACTGGAGGACACATGGAGGAAGACCAGGGAAGGATGTTGTCATGTGGGAATGTGCTGCAACTGGACAGAAATAGTGGCATCTGCAGAGTCTACTCTGAACAAAACTCAGACAATCTCCAAACTGTGATTCTCAGTGTCACCTGCCTTCCTTAGCCCGGGTCTCAGTAGCTTCGCCACGGCATCCTTCCTTTTGTCACCGGGGAGACACCACGCTGTCCTCACTCCTGATGTAGGAGTCAGAAGCCTGGCCACAGGATGGGCAGGATGGGAACATGGTAGAATGGACATGACTTCACACCAGGATTCCAGTCTCTGCCTTGTCACTCACCAGCCATGTGATCCTGGGAAAAGGACCAACCCTGAGAGCCTTGGGGTTGTCATCGGTGAATTACATGGGTTTGAGCCACCCTGCCCCATAGGATGGCAGGAATGTGTCAGGGATGGGAAGCACTTTGCACGGCGCCTGGCATATATTGGAACCTGCATGAATGCTGGTTCTGACCCCAGAGCCTCCCGCTCTCTCTTCTGGGATTTTGTTGTTGTTCTTCAGTTCAGCACAGTCTTCCGTCTACCCCAGCGGTTTCTCATGTTTTGCTGTTAAGTTTTTGTTGTTCATATTGTGCTTTTTATTAGTTTTGTTTTCCTTTCTGTAGTTTTCCTGGTTTGATTTTGGAAGCAGAAGACAGTAGTCTGCACTTCACCGTCATCTTGCCAGCTACAGGTAAGGCACCTAATCTGTAAAGAAAAGGAAAAAAAGGAATTTTAAGCAGAATTGACATCTCTACAACAATTTGTTCATCATGAATGAATAGGGTTTAGTGCTCCTTTTATTCAGGGCTTTTTTTTTTCACCTCAATGTACCAGGAAATTTGTATAGTAACCTCCATAAAGATCTTAGATCTCTTCTCTTGTGAATGGGATATGTTCTATGACATACCATATATATGTTATTAAAAATATCAAAATAGTTATTAATTTTGCATGTGTAGAAGGCGCTTGATCTTGCTATAGTGATGTACCATACACAATTTTTCTGAAGTCTCTTACTAACTCAGATATCCCATGTACCTATTTCTCTGAATTCTCTATATACATGATCATACTGTCATGCAACTTGATCTTCCTTTTTGATAGTCATTTATTTTGATTTGCATAGTTCTGGCTCTGTTCTAGTGTACATTTTGTTATTTTATAAAGATTTTATTTATTTATTCATGAGAGACACACAGAGTGAGAGAGAGAGGCAGAGACACAGGCAGAGGGAGAAGCAGGATCCATGCAGGGAGCCCGATGTGGGACTTAATCCCGGGTCTCCAGGATCACACCCCGGGCTACAGGCGATGCTAAACCACTGAGCCACCGGAGCTGCCCTGTTCTAGTGTACTTTTGAATGGTACAGGTAAAAGCATACATCTGTGTCTTATCCGTGTCTTTATTGGGAATGCACCTCGCATTTCACATTTAAGTATGTCTGGAGTAGCTATTAGGAAATTTGTGAAAAGTTTTTGTCTTGTACTCATGGTGCATTTTTTAAGAGCTATTATCATACCCATTGGCATGATATAATATTTCCCTTTAATTTGTCAGCATGGCCAAATAAAATTCAAAGTATTTTCTACTTTAAATCATATTTTCACTTCTTAGCCAAGCCTGCTTGTTCACTCAATTCACTACTCTACTGAATATGGTATCAATTTACTTAGGATATTTGCTACTGTAAGAATGAACTTGGCTCAAGTGTTTTCAGTGTGGAAATGGAGTGCTCATCTGGTTTGAGAAGTATAGAGAGCTAGCCTGGAAAAATGAGTTAAATAACTCCCCATATTTTTGTATGCTTCGGGAGACTTGAGTTAAGATGGAGATAAGGTTTTCTTTTTTTTTCTCATTTTATGTTTATATATATATATTTTAATTTCTTTAATTGGAGTTCAATTTGCCAACATTTAGCATTGGCCACCCAAACTGCCTGTCCAGGAGCTGGATAATTTATTTTTTTTATTTTATTTTTATTTTTTTTTTTTTGGAGCTGGATAATTTAGTTGTTGACTATGGTTTCAGTTTGTATTGTTTAATTAAATTTTTTGTTTCTCTATGGACTGATTTGGTTCTATTCTTTTTAAAAATAATGTCCATTTTGGGCAGCCTAGGTGGCTCAGCGGTTTAGTGCCTGCCTTCATCCCAGGGCCTGATCCTGGAAACCCGGGACCAAGTTCTGCGTCAGGCTCCCTGCATGGAGCCTGCTTCTCCCTCTGCCTGTGTCTCTGTCTCTCTGTGTCTCTCATGAATAAATAAATAAATAAATCTTTAAAAAAATATTGTCCATTTCACCCAGGATTTCTAAAGTAATTGCATGACATTTTTTTTAAAGATTTATTTATTTATGATAGACATAGAGAGAGAGAGAGAGGCAGAGACACAGGAGGAGGGAGAAGCAGGCCCATGCCGGGAGCCTGATGTGGGACTCGATCCTGGGACTCCAGGAGTGCACCCTGGGCCAAAGGCAGACGCTAAACCACTGAGCCACCCAGGGATCCCCAATTGCATGACATTTATAATAAAACTTTTATTACACAAAGTCTGAAACACATACAATAGTAGAGAATAGTATAACAAACCCAATATAACTGATGGCCAGCAGTAATCATCTTTGTACATGGCCAGACTGGTTCCAATATACCCTCACCTTCCCCACATCTCTGCCAATGGAATAACGTGAGGATCATCTGAGACATTGTTCTTTTTCATCTCATCTCATCAGTATTTCAATATGCATTTCCAAAAGAAAAGAATCTTTGGTAATATATATATATTAAAAAAAATAAAAACAAGATTAAATTAATAAAATTGATAAAAAAGTTTGCATGTTTGATTTTCAACTGTATTTTTTGATAATAAATTTATTTTTTATTGGTGTTCAATTTGCCAACATACAGAATAACACCCAGTGCTCATCCCGTCAAGTGCCCCCCTCAGTGCCCGTCACCCATTCACCCAAACCTCCGCCCTCCTCCCCTTCCATCACCCCTAGTTCGTTTCCCAGAGTTAGGAGTCTTTATGATCTGTCTCCCTTTCTGATATTTCCCACGCATTTCTTCTCCCTTCCCTTATATTCCCTTTCACTATTATTTATATTCCCCAAATGAATGAGAACGTACAATGTTTGTTCTTCTCCGATTGACTTAGTTCACTCAACATAATATCTTCCAGTTCCATCCACGTTGAAGCAAATGGCGGGTATATGTCATTTCTAATGGCTGAGTAATATTACATTGTATACATAAACCACATCTTCTTTACCCATTCATCTTTCGAAGGACACCGAGGCTCCTTCCACAGTTTGGCTATTGTGGACATTGCTGCTAGAAACATCGGGGTGCAGGTGTCCCGGCATTTCATTGCATCTGAATCTTTGGGGTAAATCCCCAACAGTGCAATTGCTGGGTCATAGGGCAGGTCTATTTTTTAACTCTTTGACGAACCTCCACACAGTTTTCCAGAGTGGCTGCACCAGTTCACATTCCCACCAACAGTGTAAGAGGGTTCCCTTTTCTCTCCATCCTCTCCAACATTTGTGGTTTCCTGCCTTGTTAATGTTCCCCATTCTCACTGGTGTGAGGTAGTATCTCATTGTGGTTTTGATTTGTATTTCTCTGATGGCAAGTGATGCAGAGCATTTTCTCATATGCATGTTGGTCATGTCTGTGTCTTCCTCTGTGAGATTTCTCTTCATGTCTTTTGCCCATTTCATGAATGGATTGTTTGTTTCCTTGGTGTTGATTTTACGCCATAAATTAGGCAATCTAGAAGAAATGGACGGATTTCTGGAAAGCCACAAACTACCAGAACTGGCACAGGAAGAAATAGAAAACCTCAACAGGCCAATAACCAGGGAGGAAATTGAAGCAGTCATCAAAAACCTCCCAAGACACAAAAGTCCAGGGCCAGATGGCTTCCCATGGGAATTCTCTCAAACGTTTAAAGGAGAAACCATACCTATTCTACTAAAGCTGTTTGGAAAGATAGAAAGAGATGGAGTACTTCCAAATTCGTTCTATGAGGACAGCATGACCTTAATTCCAAAACCAGACAAAGACCCCACCAAAAAGGAGAATTACAGACCAATATCCCTGATGAACATGGATGCAGAAATTTTCAACAAGATACTAGCCAATAGGATCCAACAGTGCATTAAGAAAATTATTCACCATGACGAAGAAGGATTTATTCCCGTGACACAAGGCTTGTTCAACACTTATAAAACAATCAGTGTGATTCATCATATCAGCAAGAGAAAAACCAAGAACCATATGATCCTCTCATTAGATGCAGAGAAAGCATTTGACAAAATACAGCATCCATTCCTGATCAAAACTCTTCAGAGTGTAGGGATAGAGGGAACATTCCTCAACATCTTAAAAGCCATCTATGAAAAGCCCACAGCAAATATCATTCTCAATGGGGAAGCACTGGGAGCCTTTCCCCTAAGATCTGGAACAAGACAGGGATGTCCACTCTCACCACTGCTATTCAACATAGTACTGGAAGTCCTAGCCTCAGCAATCAGACAACAAAAAGACATTAAAGGCATTCAAATTGGCAATGAAGAAGTCAAACTCCCTCTTCGCCGATGACATGATATTCTACATAGAAAACCCAAAAGCCTCCACCCCAAGATTGCTAGAACTCATACAGCAATTTGGCAGCGTGGCAGGATACAAAATCAATGCCCAGAAATCAGTGGCATTTCTATACACTAACAATGAGACTGAAGAAAGAGAAATTAAGGAGTCAATCCCATTTACAATTGCACCCAAAAGCATAAGATACCTAGGAATAAACCTAACCAAAGAGGTAAAGGATCTATACCCTCAAAACTATAGAACACTTCTGAAAGAAATTGAGGAAGACACAAAGAGATGGAAAAATATTCCATGCTCATGGATTGGCAGAATTAATATTGTGAAAATGTCAATGTTACCCAGGGCAATGTACACGTTTATTGCAATCCCTATCAAAATACCATGGACTTTCTTCAGAGAGTTAGAACAAATGATTTTAAGAGTTGTGTGGAATCAGAAAAGACCCCAAATAGCCAGGGGAATTTTACAAAAGAAAGCCATATCTGGGGGCATCACAATGCCAGATTTCAGGTTGTATTGAAAAATTTCTATATGTAGAAAGATTTCCTCGTGCATCATTTGGTTATCCTGAGAGGATCATGTATTTTTTCTGTATCTTTACATCATTTAAATATCTTCTGCATCTATATTTTGTACAGTTTTACATGACACTGTTTACTTGTGATTTTGTTCTTTAGTATCGGTTATTTTCTTATTTTTATTTTTTTAATAATAAATTTATTTTTTATTGGTGTTCAATTTACCAACATACAGAATAACACCCAGTGCGCATCCCGTCAAGTTCCCCCCTCAGTGCCCATCACCAATTCACCCCCACCCCTCACCCTTCTCCCCTTTCAACACCCCTAGTTCGTTTCCCAGAGTTAGGAGTCTTCAAGTTCTGACTCCCTTTCCGATATTTCCTACCCATTTCTTCTCCTTTCCTTTATATTCCCTTTCACTATTATTTATATTCCCCAAATGAATGAGACAAATTCCCACCATTTGCTTCAACGTGGATGGAACTGGAGGGTATTATGTTGAGTGAAATAAGTCACTCGGGGAAGGGCAAACATTATTTGGTATTTTTTTAAATAATAAAGTCATTTTTTATTGGTGTTCAATTTGCCATCATGCAGAATAGCACAGTGCTCATCCCGACAAGTGCCCAACACAGTATCTGGTCATTATTGCAAGAAAATGTATGTTTTTTTACTATTTTCAAAGAATTGGCATTTGTTAGCTGGTCTTACTGCTTTCTAAAATGTTATTTCTGCACTTATCCTCATTATTTCCAACCTTTTATTCCTTTGGGTTCAATACAATGTTTATTCCCAAGCTTCTTGAATTTCATAGGTACTTTAACTACTTTTTTCTGATGCATGTATTTAAGATTATATATTTATTTTTTGATTTCCATTTGGCCTATACCATACATGTCATGCTGTATAACTTCATCTGTGTTGTTTGAATTTTTAAAAAGATTTATTTATTTCTTGGAGGGGGTGTAGAGGGAGACAGAAAATCTTTTTTTTCTATGTTTTCTATTGGAGTTCGACTTGCCAACATATACCATAACAACCAGTGCTCATCCCATCAAGTGCCCCCCTCAGCGCCCGTCACCCATTCACCCACACCCCCCGCCCTCCTCCCCTTCCATCACCCCTAGTTCGTTTCCAAGAGTTAGGAGTCTTCAAGTTCTGACTCCCTTTCTGATATTTCCCACACATTTCTCCTCCCTTCCCTTCTATTCCCTTTCACTATTATTTATATTCCCCAAATGAGTGAGACAAATTCCCACCATTTGCTTCAACGTGGATGGAACTGGAGGGTATTATGCTGAGTGAAATAAGTCACTCGGAGAAGGGCAAACATTATTTGGTATTTTTTTAAATAATAAAGTCATTTTTTATTGGTGTTCAATTTGCCATCATGCAGAATAACACAGTGCTCATCCCGACAAGTGCTCACCTCAGTATCTGGTCATTATTGCAAGAAAATGTATGTTTTTTTACTATTTTCAAAGAATTGGCATTTGTTAGCTGGTCTTACTGCTTTCTAAAATGTTATTTCTGCACTTATCTTCATTATTTCCAACCTTTTATTCCTTTGGGTTCAATACAATGTTCATTCCCAAGCTTCTTGAATTTCATAGGTACTTTAACTACTTCTTTTTTCTGATGCATGTATTTAAGATTATATATTTATTTTTTGATTTCCATTTGGCCTATACCATACATGTCATGCAGTATAGCTTCATCTGTGTTGTTTGAATTTTTAAAAAGATTTATTTATTTCTTGGAGGGGGTGTAGAGGGAGACAGAAAATCTTTTTTTTCTATGTTTTCTATTGGAGTTCGACTTGCCAACATATACCATAACAACCAGTGCTCATCCCATCAAGTGCCCCCCTCAGCGCCCATCACCCATTCACCCACACCCCCCGCCCTCCTCCCCTTCCATCACCCCTAGTTCGTTTCCAAGAGTTAGGAGTCTTTATGTTCTGTCTCCCTTTCTGATATTTCCCACACATTTCTTCTCTCTTCCCTTCTATTCCCTTTCACTATTATTTATATTCCCCAAATGAGTGAGACAAATTCCCACCATTTGCTTCAACGTGGATGGAACTGGAGGGTATTATGCTGAGTGAAATGAGTCATTCGGAGAAGGGCAAACATTATTTGGTATTTTTTTAAATAATAAA
The DNA here is from genome assembly GCF_011100685.1 of Canis lupus familiaris. NCBI lineage: Eukaryota > Metazoa > Chordata > Mammalia > Carnivora > Canidae > Canis > Canis lupus. The sequence goes on from NC_049260.1 coordinate 119,437,489, forward strand.
GTCATTTTTATTGGTGTTCAATTTGCCATCATGCAGAATAACACAGTGCTCATCCCGACAAGTGCCCACCTCAGTATCTGGTCATTATTGCAAGAAAATGTATGTTTTTTTTACTATTTTCAAAGAATTGGCATTTGTTAGCTGGTCTTACTGCTTTCTAAAATGTTATTTCTGCACTTATCCTCATTATTTCCAACCTTTTATTCCTTTGGGTTCAATACAATGTTCATTCCCAAGCTTCTTGAATTTCATAGGTACTTTAACTACTTTTTTCTGATGCATGTATTTAAGATTATATATTTATTTTTTGATTTCCATTTGGCCTATACCATACATGTCATGCTGTATAGCTTCATCTGTGTGGTTTGAATTTTTAAAAAGATTTATTTATTTCTTGGAGGGGGTGTAGAGGGAGACAGAAAATCTTTTTTTTCTATGTTTTCTATTGGAGTTCGACTTGCCAACATATACCATAACAACCAGTGCTCATCCCATCAAGTGCCCCCCTCAGCGCCCGTCACCCATTCACCCACACCCCCCGCCCTCCTCCCCTTCCATCACCCCTAGTTCGTTTCCAAGAGTTAGGAGTCTTCAAGTTCTGACTCCCTTTCTGATATTTCCCACACATTTCTCCTCCCTTCCCTTCTATTCCCTTTCACTATTATTTATATTCCCCAAATGAGTGAGACAAATTCCCACCATTTGCTTCAATGTGGATGGAACTGGAGGGTATTATGCTGAGTGAAATGAGTCATTCGGAGAAGGGCAAACATTATTTGGTATTTTTTTAAATAATAAAGTCATTTTTTATTGGTGTTCAATTTGCCATCATGCAGAATAACACAGTGCTCATCCTGACAAGTGCCCACCTCAGTATCTGGTCATTATTGCAAGAAAATGTATTTTTTTTACTATTTTCAAAGAATTGGCATTTGTTAGCTGGTCTTACTGCTTTCTAAAATGTTATTTCTGCACTTATCTTCATTATTTCCAACCTTTTATTCCTTTGGGTTCAATACAATGTTCATTCCCAAGCTTCTTGAATTTCATAGGTACTTTAACTACTTCTTTTTTCTGATGCATGTATTTAAGATTATATATTTATTTTTTGATTTCCATTTGGCCTATACCATACATGTCATGCTGTATAGCTTCATCTGTATTGTTTGAATTTTTAAAAAGATTTATTTATTCTTTGGAGGGGGTGTAGAGGGAGACAGAAAATCTTTTTTTTCTATAATTTTTATTGGATTTCGATTTGCCAACATATACCATAACAACCAGTGCTCATCCCATCAAGTGCCCCCTCAGTGACCATCACCCAGTCCCCGCAACCCCTGTCCACCTCCCTTTCCACCACCCCTTGTTCGTTTTCCATATTTACAGGTCTCTCATGTTCTGTCACCCTGTCTGATATTTCCCACTCATTTTCTCTCCTTTCCCCTTTTCCCTTTCACTATTTCTTATATTCCCCAAATGAATGGGACCATATAATGTTTGTCCTTCTCTGATTGACTTATTTCACTAAGCATAATACCCTATAGGTCCCTCCATGTTGAAGCAAATGGTGGGTATTTGTCATTTCTAATGACTGAGGAAACAATTCCTAAACTCACCATCATGTGACTGCCATTCTGGTTCAGCTAATTGACACACTATTAAGACATTAGAACCCAGAAGAATAGAAGCAGTCAGAGATTTTCTCTGTCTTCCTCTACATCAACTGGAATTTCCTTCAATGGCTACATATTCTTCATGCCTCCAGCTACATCAGATTGACCCATCATGGCTATAGATTCTGCTGAATCCTGAACCCAGGTTTCTAGTAACACTATTTTCTCTCTTTGTTCTTCAGGCCTAGAGGTGGGAGTGATTTCATTGTAATGCTAATTATTGGTTTTCTCAATTCTCCTCTGCTTGGCTTCTCTATCACTTGCATGACCAATTCCTTGCATTAAATTTCCTCCATGTTAAATATTTATAGTGGTTTTGATTTTCCTGAACCATCGTGACTATTACATGTGGCTAATCATATTGATTGATCTACTAGTGTTAAACTTTAACATTTTGCTGATGTCATTGCTTGTGTAGTTCCTTATGTGGCTGTTAAATGCATTTGGCTACCCCTCTAATCATTGTTGGTAACTCACATTAGGAAACTGATTGCAATGATATCCAGTGAATGATCTGATTCATCACATAAGTTATTCCATAGAAACAGTGTGACTTTGAAATACCAAATTTTTACCAATATCTAAATGTGTATTATTTCTCAGGCGTTGAAGTGAACATAACCTTGAAAGCTCACTGCTCCAAGAAATGGACATACACTGTTCTGTGACATGGAACAAAGTTTTCACAGCTGACAGTAATATACTGCTGAGGATCTGGTGGGGTTTTACCTATATTTTCATAAGCAGAACTATATTCTCAGCTCAAAAAGTTTTGTGACAGGGTCGCTGTCACAAGATGAACAGTCTTGATATGACTGGCGTGGGGAAACCAGACAGACCCTCCAAGGACAGAGCAAGGAACAACAAATGAACGTATGTCTCCTTTAGGGATGGCTGATGGCCTGGTAGGTAGGCAGCATTCCGCTATAAGACAGTCAATTGACAGTTTGGATTCTGGAATTTGGTAGTCAACCTCAAGTGTTTCAAGGTATGAATTCAAGTTGGGGAAAAATGGAGACATGGAAGGATTGAAGAGACATGGGGACATGAGGACTGAAGAGACACCAAGGACTTGGATCACAGCTGGGTAGCAGGGCCCTCCACCCAAAGGACTTGGGAAGGTGTCTACTCCCTAGGACATTAGTCAGCAAAGGGGAAATTAGGTAGGCTCTGTTTTCACTGAAGCCTTGAGCAAAGACTTCAGGTTCCTCAACGTGGTCTGCCTCTGACTCGTTGGTGAGATGGAGGCAAGGTCAGGAGGGTACTATGGCTCCAGGTGGACAGGTTTCATGGCTGTAGGGCAGGGAACATCATTACCTATACTGCAGGACTTAGTCAGAACTTGGGGATGTGCTTGGAGTTACATTTATGCTATAGACACGGGAGGCTGTAACATCTCTTCCCTCCTGCAGCTGTCTCTTCCGATCCACCAAAGAAACCTCAGGCTCCGGGAGCTGCTGGGAGAACCGGGAGTGAGCATAGAGGGATGCAGATCCTCCAGGCTGAGAACCTCCTGCCTGAGAACAAGCAGCCATTTGTTACAGGAGGGAAAGGGGCACGGACAGACTCACCCAGAAGAGGAGGGGAGGGTTTAACGCAGGGGGGCAGCAGACGTGTCTCAGCCTGGCCCCACTGACGCCGAGTACCCCCAGGGCCCCCGGGCCCCGGGTCCGGCAGCCAGCTGTCTCCAAGGGAGAGGGGGAGCATCTGGAGTGGCAAAGCCTTCCCTGCCTGGTGTGTGACAAAGGTGGCGCAGTCCACTAGTTTTGCTACCTGCAGGTGTTCAATAAACCGGTTCCTCCTTTTCCATGGTACCATGTGCATAGTACTTTAGATGTGGACCAGGACACGGGTACTCCCAGCCAGCGTGCACATGGCCTCGGGGGGCCACGGGCGGCCAAACATCTCTAATGAGTCCTAAGGTACAGCCTGAATGGACAGAGTAGAGGGAAACACGGACACCCTGGAGACTTGACCTTTGGCTGGGGACCACGCAGCCACCTTGTTACAGCTGAGGAGCCTGCTGAGAGGATTCTCGAGGCTCGAGACAGTCTACCCTGAAATGGGCACTTTGGTGGTCCTGAGGCATCGCCCGGTGGCACCAGGGGCTGAGGAACACTTACATTGCTATAAAATGCCCTGTGATTCTGGCTAGCTCCCCCTGGTATGTTCTGCGCTAACTCAGGTGGCGTTTTAATCCAGGGTTTTCACCCACCAGTGACGGGATGTGACTTACTGGAAGCCAGCGGCCACAGACTATTTAGGACTTGCTGTTAGGCAAAATACTCTCAAGGCTGGAGACACAGAAATCTCCAGAGGTCATCAAGTGCCAAGCCAGAATCGAGTTGGGGCGGAGTTGGCCATGCACGAGGGGGCGAATGTGCTAGAGAGGCTTCTCTGCCTGGCCACCTCTTACTGATCCTCCTAGCCACACAGCCCTGAGAAGGATCTTGGAGCTTATACCCCGGGCACGAGTCGGGCCTGGTGTCCCTGCTATGTTGGTCAAGGGACGTAAGCCCGGTGTGAGGCCAGTGGCTACCCCCTGTCACGGAGGCCACGAGACTTGCCTGGGAGTCAGTGGCGGGGTGCGGAATGGGGACCCGTGCAGGCCGAATGAGTCACGGGGTAGGCGGCTTCCGCTGTGCCCCCCATGCTGCTGCAGTCTCCTCCCCTGGTGCTCCCCGAGGTTGGGCTGCTGCCTCTGTGACACTCGTGGGTGCCCATCGTTGCTGCGGGGCCCATCACCCCCATGTCCCCCATTTCCTCATCCCCCGGGCCCGTTCCCCTACTGCCCGGTCTGCCACTGTTTTCTGGGATACCTGTCACCTATGGCTGGGCCCCCAGATTGCCCCTACTGCACTCCCGACCGCAGGTAGACAATTTGGACCTCAGGCAAGGCAATAAACTGGACGGTGACCGGGCCGTTGTCTGCTGAATCCAGGTGCTCCCTGCCTCTGGGACGTTTCTTGCCAAGCACCTGGGAGGCCTCAGCTCCATCTGCTGCCCTGGGTGAGGATGGATCACAGCCCGCCGCTGGTGCGTGCATGACCCTGCACACACTTAGGTGCCCGGGGTCCCGCCTCTGCACCTACAGATGCCCGTGGAGGCGCTGGGTGGGCACAAGAACCGAGCATTGGGGCTCAGGGCTAACCTGGGCCTTGTGCTCCCACCCAGCAGGCCCATTTCCCTCTTAGGTGGGGACCCGGGTCCCACGGGGCCAAAGCGTTCAAGACACCAAAGGTCAGGTTGCCCCAAGTTGGAGGGCTCACGTGTGCCCCCATCCCCAGCACCCAGATTCGGGTGGGGAAAGCCGCCCCCAGAGCCCTCCAACGTTGCAGTGCAGGGGTGCTCACGGGCACCCAGACGGTAGCATCTACGCTTGGCTTTTGCTGCAGGAACTGGACCTGGGACTCCCTCTCTCTCCCTTTTAAACGAAACGTTTCGAGGCTATCCTGGGTCGACCTGGGAAGAACAAAGCCCCGGTTGTCGGGTTGTCCCTCTTCTATACAAAGCACTGTCTTAGTGATGCGCCTCTTTAAAGGGCGATTGTCTGTAGGAGCCTAAGAAATGAGCGTCCACAATCTCTCCAGAGCGATTATGGGTCGTAGATACCAGGAGGTCTCCCACATCAGGCGAGTGGGGGGTAGGGAGGGGTGCTTCCCGCTAGAACCGCAAGACAGCGGTCTCCTCTCTTTTCCATTCCACCACAGGAAGGGGTCCCCCCAAGAAGGGGCAAGAGCTCCTAGGACATGCACATGCTCCGACGTGGTCACTGAGCCCTCATCCCCCGGAGGCTGCCAAACTTCAAGAGGGGTCACCGAGCTGTGTTTCCAGATTCTTTTCCTGGCACAGAACCTTGTCTGAAAGATGCTTTGGGTAGTGTTCTCAGTGCAAAAATAAGTTTGTCAACAATAAAGCCCCAAAAGAACATGGAGAAGAGCAACACATTATATTGACACAAACCAGGCCACCTAGCAATCACATAGTCAGCCATGCATGAAGCCCTATAAAACCCAGACAAATGTGGTCACAAGAGGGGGCTGCAGAAGGGGAGACCGGGACCCAGAGGCAGACACGCTCCCCACGACGCGTTCCAGCACATGTGTCCAGTTTGAACACAGTGAGGTAGGTTTGTGGTGATCTGGCCACACGTTGAAGAAAACCTCCTTGGGATCCCTGGGTGGCGCAGAGGTTTGGCGCCTGCCTTTGGCCCAGGGTGTGATCCTGGAGACCCAGGATCGAATCCCACGTCAGGCTCCCGGTGCATGGAGCCTGCTTCTCCCTCTCCCTCTGCCTGTGTCTCTGCCTCTCTCTCTCTCCTCTGTGACTATCGTGAATAAATAAATAAAATCTTAAAAAAAAAAAAAAAAGAAAACCTCCTTTTATCCTTTTGCTACCACGACTGTAATCACTGCTGCAGCAGGACAGGACTCTGGCTCTGGGCGCCGCAAAGGGGCCGTGCCTTATGGTCTCTCTGGAAGCCAGGAAAAGCCCAGAATTGCTAAGTTTAAGACAATCAGCCTTTGCTTCCTACCCCCATTCCCAGGCAGCTCGACCTGGGTCCAGGGTTGCTATCCGTAACCTATCCTCACCAACTCATGTTTAAAACACACGTGCTTGCCCCCACACGCACACACACGGGCACACACAGGCACACACACACGCCCTGTTGTGCGAGGTCAGCTCGGCCTAACCCAGCAAAGGATGGGTCTGGTATGTAAAGTGAGGCCCATGCCCCGGGCCTAGAAGTCTGGATCAGGAATCCCGGGTTACATGTCTGGACAACCCTCGACTCATCCCGGCCTCCCCCGGCACCTGTCCGCTGGTGGGGCCTCTCCTAACCCTGCCTCCTGTTCCAGCTCTTCCTGTTCAGACCAATTTCCCATCCTCCAGTGGGGGAAGGTCACGTCATGGCGCAAATGACTTAAGACCTGGCGTCTCCCGTGGAACACTGCAGGTCGAGGGGTTCAAGAGAACACTACGGCAGAAAAGCCAGCTCTAATTGGCAGAAACGAGGTCGTTGAGTCGGCTACGCACTCCACATACTCGTTCTCCCTGCTGAGAAAGCACAAAGCATTCCTGCCCTGCAGACCTGGAGCTGCTGCCGACTTATCCCTGGGGTTGCCCGTGTCCCTGAGAGCCCGGCGCAGGATCGAGGACCTTTGATCAACATACACAAGACACAGAAGCACAATATCTCTATTACGCCAAAAGAGTTAGAAAGCATGAGATCTGTCATTCGCACACAGCTAGTGCAGCTGGCATCCCGCGGAACGTGGGGCCCAAGTTGGGGTTGTGCAAAGGAGCAAAGACAGAAAATCCTCTAGGCCAGGATGGCGTGGCAGTGAGCTTAGGAGCAGGAGCTCTGTGGCTCTTCTCCCCTCAAGCCCCGTGGAGGCCATCACAACCCACTGCTAGGGACAGCCCTAGCGGCCCATCCCATGAGTGGGTTATGACACAAGATGGGGAAGGAGCCTGCGCTGCCCCCGAGAGGCTCCCTCCCCACAGAGGACAGAGGTCCATGGGGTGGACCCACCAATCCAATCTCGGGCCTTATCTCTACACTCTGGCAGGGGAAGAATTATTCTTACATGTCCTTCCCTGAAACGAAAACCACTTCCTGATTCAGGCCACTCTCAAAAGCCCGCCCTGTCCCCAGTTCTCCACTCTGCCCACTAGTGCCTCCTCCTCCAGACTTCCCGATTAGCATGGATTTGCCTGCCCCACTGGGGCTCACCACTGGGCCCATGGGAGCTGCAGACCCACGGGTCTCCTCTTCTTGGTCCTCCAGAAAGGCAGCTGACCTTCCCATGAGCCAGTGGCCTGCTTGGCCTTCAGGGGACGTGCGGCTGACATATGGCCAACGCTCTGGCAAAGTGGCATGTCTCTGGCTAGGGGGCAGCTTGCATTCCGTGGCCTGGTGGCCGAGCTCGTGGCCCCAGGCTGCCGGGGGTGGCTGCGGGCCCCAGACAAGTCCGAGGCCAGGTGCTGAGTTTCCTCACTTAGTCCACTCCTGGCGCTTCAGCTACATCAAAGGTGGAGCTTGTCTGCAGCCGTGGCAGGCTGGGGCACCAAAGGGGCTTGTCCTGTGGGGCCGGATGCCGGCTGGGGCTCAGGCGCTGGGCACTCGCTGGGGTGGGGAGGACAGCCACAAAGTCTGGAGAGAACTTTCAGGAGGAAGGCCTCTGCGGGAAGTGTGCACCGCAGACCGGCAGGTACGTGTCAGAGAGACCCCGCCAGCGTTTCGTCCATACCTCCAGCTCCAGCAGATCAGTGGCGTGGTGCAAGGTGCAGGGACGTGCCCCAGGCCACAGTGTTCGGCCCAGCGCAGGTCGTCAGAAATGGTCTGGGGGCCATGTTGCTGAGATGGACCTCGCCACCAGGTCCCCGGAGGGCTGGGCCCACTGTGCTCCCCAAGCCTCTGGGCAAAGGAACCTACTCCTCCCCAGGGTGATCCTGGCAAAAAGGCCAAGCTGTTCTTTGGGAGCCCCTGGTTCCTCCGGGACCTCCCCAACCCTGGATGCATGGGGGCACAGCCAGGAAAGTGGGAGCCTTGGACCTCCATCAGGAGGGTCCTAATGGGGTTCGACCTGAGTCTAGGCCAGCAACACACCACGTGTCAGCACGTGGAAGGCCCAAAGTCCAGCAACATACACACTCGGAGGTGCGGGCGTATGGTGGCAACACGTTAATCTAGGAGGCACGGCGATTCGGTTCCTAACAATGACCAGTGGACACCGCAGTAGTCAAATAGAAATTGGGAAATGCTTTGAAATGAACAAAAACCCCAGCAGGCTTGTCGAAGCTTACAGGATGAGGTCAAAGCAGCCCCGAAATTCTCCAGCTATAAAGGCCCAACAACACAAACACAGACCCCACACCCCGGGCACACCCCAAACACATCTAACACTTCTGTGGGCTTTCTTTTCCCCACTCCTCGCACCAAGCGATTCCCTGCAGCACCAGCTGGGTGCCCCGTTTCCATTATTGATTTGCTTCCCACACTCTCTACCCTGAGACACCACCACACCCCATGGGTCAGGGGCTCAGGCCCACAAGACTGCCTCCCACCGTCGATGCCAATCCCAGGGAGCAGGTCCCCAGGTTCCCCATGGCTCTGCCTGAGAGGGCTACAAATCGGAGGTACCTTCGGCCCTTCCCCCATGGAGCTGACCATTTGCTAGAACAGCTCAAGGAACTCAGAGGAACACATTTACCCATCGAGTAGAGGGCAGGAGTGGCCAGGTGAAGACAACCCCCAGGGGAGGTCCGGGAGGATCCTGTGCACAGGGCCACCTGTGCCCGAAGATTTGGGTGGCACCACTCTCCTGGAATGTGGAGGTGTTCACCCTCCTGGAAGCCCCCCATACCCCATTAATATTGTGAATTCATGGAGGCTTCCTTGTATTGCCACGATTGATTATTGATTGCTTGAGCCTGGGTAATACATCCTCACCGGGAGAGAACAATCTCCCTCCTCCCCGGGCCTGGCTTCAGAAGACGAGCGTTGCCTGGTTCCCAATCTCCACATCCGGAGAAAGCAGGCCCACGACATATGCTAACGACCGCAGTGTCTGTGGACGCCGATGTGGACTGGGTCTCATACGTCCGGGAAGCACCCTGCCCAACACACAGCAATGATTGAACTTTCAGGGAGACTATGCCCGGGTGACCCATGTGACTGTATGAGCTATGTGACCGTGCATAGGGTCAGGCTAGCGGAGTGTCCATCGGGGCAGAGGGAACCTTACAACGCCCCAGCAGGTGAGCGCCCTCCAGGGGCCAAGCCCAAAGGTGTGGGCCTCAGGGTCCTCCCTGCTGCCAGCAGGGGTCCAGCTGTCCTCCAGGGAGTGGGGGACATCTTGCTGACGCTCCACGTTCCATGATTGGGGGACCGTGGAAGTCCCGGGCACTGATGCCACCAGCAACCTAACACGGGCTGCCACCCACACACCGCAGGAGTCAACAGGAAACTGGTAAATGCTTTGAAATTAACTAAAACCCCAGCAGGTATGTTGAAGCTTACGGGATGATGCCAAAGCAGCCCTGAGAATTCTGCAGCTATAAAGGCCCCAAAACAAACACAAACCCCACACACCTAGCCCTCAACACCGGAAAGCTGGCCAGGGAGCAAAGCAAACCCTAAGGAGGCACAACGAAGGGAGTGAGTGAAAACAGAATGCACAGAGGTGAAAAAGAGAACAGAGAGACATCCGGGCGCCTGGCTGGCTCCGTCGGGGGAGCGCGCAGCTCTGACATTGCAGCCCCACACTGGGTGGGAGACTCCCTGCACGTAAAGGCCTTACAAAGACAAAGGAAATACAGAAGATTGAGGTGAACAAATGTTTGTTCTCTGAAAAGATCAAGAGACGTGAACCACCTTTAGCTAGACTCACCAAGAGACAAAGAGCATTCGAATGACTCCCAATCAGTCTTAAAGGTTGCTCACCCTGTGGGGCCCGATGTGTGGCATCTGGAAAAGGCTGAATGACAAATCATGTTGAAAAGATGGGCTAGTTCTGTGGGTTTGGGCAAAGGGAAGAAGGACCCGATTGGTGGAAGGCCGGGGATATATTAGGACACTGAAACCATTCAGTGCCACCCTGTCCGTGTGGCTCTATAGTGTCACGCGCTTCTCTAAACCCAGAGAGCGCACACACGAGAGGGTACCTTCAGGGATGCGCAGTGCACATGTGCAGACAATCACGGTGACCATCGGTGCAATCCCAGGGAGGCACGCAGACTGTTCCAGGAACCCACCCTGGCACGAGTATTACAAATCTGTCACTCACCGTCACGGAAGGGGCCAGGGAATGGCGTGCTGAGCTAAGGAGCTTTGGAGGCAGGGGACTCTGCGAGAATAAAGCCCCAGGGGATGACATAGGCCATGGGTTCCAGTCCATGGAGCTGCTCCCCGAGATGGTGGACACAGGTGAACACCGCTAACACTGCTTGACAAAAACATCCAAATGGACAAGTATGCAAATGGTGGCCACTGGTGGGAGCCGGGTTTCTCACTGTTGAAAGGGGTGTTTACTTATCAACCAGGGCAGGAGCCTACAAGGATCCAGCTGGAACTGGATGTGAGTGGGGGTGGTCAGCAAGAGGCTACGGGAAGCTTCCTGTAGGAACAGGAAGGGCTGAGGTCCCTGTATAGGTTTCCCAGGTCTGTCAGCAGACACGGCCAAGAACTAGTAACACCCCAGTCGCAATGAGCGCACTCAGCAGGCACATCGTGGCTTCTAAGACCATTCATGGAGGAAAGGAAGCAGGACCCTCAGACATCAGGATGATTCCAGACTGAGGCAGGAGATACGCCACATGAGCGACTAACACACCGTCATGGATCCCCCCACGACCTTGTCCTCTATTCCCACACCCCGGCCACACCCCAAACACATCTAACACTTCTGTGGGCTTTCCCTCCCCCACCCCTCGCACCAAGCAATTCCCTGCAGCACCAGCTGGGTGTCCCGAATCTATGAGTGATTTGCTTCCCATATTCTCTACCCAGAGACAGCACCACAGCCCAAGGGTCAGGGGCTCAGGCCCACTAGACTTCCTCCCACCGTGGATGCCAGTCCCAGGGAGCAGTTCCCCAGGTTCCCCACGGCTCTGCATGAGAGGGCTAAAATCGGAGATTCCCTTGGCCCTCCCACCGTGGAGCTGACCATTTGCTTGAACAGGTCAAGGAACTCAGAGGAACATGTTTACTCTTCTAGAAGAGGGCAGGAGTGGCCAGGTGAAGACAACCCCCAGGGGAGGCCCGAGAGGATCCTGAGCACAGGCCCACCTGTGCCCGAGGACTTGGGTGCACCACTCTCCTGGAATGTAGAGGTGTTCATCCTCTTGGAAGCCCCCAAACCCCATTAATATTGGGATTTCATGGAGGCTTCCTCATGTTGTCATGATTGATTATTGATTGCTTGTCCGGGGCCTCTCATGCTATGGAGAATGGTGGGATGGGGCTGAACTTTCCAATCTTCTAATCATGGTTAGTCTCTCTGGCGAGCAATCCCCCTCTAGGGCCACCTGGAGCTCCCCTCAGGGCCTCTGGTTAGGACAAAAGGTGCCCCTCATTCTCCTATAGCTTGGGAACTGACAAGGACTTAGGAGCCCTGTGTCAAAGCACAGGTCAAGGACTACATGGTAGGGCAAAAGAGACTCCTAGCACCCCCGTGGACAAGGGCTTGAGGAGTCTGTGTCAGGAAGCAGGGGCAGACACCTGTGCAATGGAGAAAAAGACAGAGATGGAGAGAGAGTCAGACATAATATAGACACAGAGATCTAGAAATCTAGAAATCTTATATTCTAATTTCCCAAGGAGCCTGGAGCATCTGGAGCATCTTGTGGTGCCTCCAAGTAGGGACCTGGTTACAAAGAAACCAAAAAACAAAAAACAAAACAAAATCCAATCCAACTACATTGTTCATCAAAGGGAAACTGAGACACCCTCCAAAGAGTGACGCGGGAGCAGCTGACCGACCAAATAAAGTCATTTAGGAATGTAACCTACAACTCAAAGAAACATCCTGAGTCCCTAGCGAGAGAAGTACGTGATGGAATGGGAAAGGAACAAATGCATGGGAGTAGACAAATTTGCCCTTCGGGAACAGTCTGGAGAACTGGGGTAGATAACCTGCCCTCAAAGAGGGGGAGCATCGTCCCTCACCCCAGAGGTGAGCTGTGCAGTGACCTCCTGCCACACAGGACAATGTGGAACAGGCACATCCAAGAGTCACTTTGCATTGGGGACACCTCACCACCTCTGCCTCCCCCACAAGGTCAAGGTCTTCATGGACAGAGGCAAACCCTCCTCCTAATCTGTCCTCACCCTCCCGACGGCGTGCTACGAATGCACTTTTCCTCTGTGCTCTTCCTCTCCGGAAGCTGCAGCCTCCCTCTAAGCCTGGAGAAATCTCTCCAACCCCAGGTGACAGACATCCTACCGCGCCTGCGACCAGACTTCTCAGAAATGGCAAGTATATCAACACCAACATCCTAGACACTCCCGCAGCCAAGGGGAGGGCTAGAGAGATGCTGCGACCACCCGCTGGGGTGGGGCACCCTGGATGGGATGCTGGAATGGAAGTAGAAAACGGAGGCAATCTGAGGACCTGGTGACCTTGAGCTCATACTATCCCAAGGAAGAGAGCTCTCCAGTCGTAACTCCTGACCCAAGATCTGCGATGCTAGTACCAGGGCAACAGGGGTGGCAGGGTCCGGAGACTCTGTGCAAGGCGAGCACACTTTCTGTGCAAACGACTCTCTGACATCAAGTCCGTGGAAATGTACAGAACTCAATGGATGATGAACACGTTTTAAAAAGGAAGAGCCGAAGCCAGCACACAGACGGACTGGGCGGCCGGACGCCTAAGGATCCACAGGGTGACTCCAGCCGTCTGTCCTCCAGGCGCCTCAAAGCCGGAACCCGCTGCCACTCTGGCCTCCTCTGCCTTGTGCACAACTCAGGACCCGCTCCCTCCCTGCAGGCCTGGCCAGGTGACAACCCATCTTGCTTCTGGCTCAGTGGGACTGAGGCAGGGGCTCCCTCAGAGCCCAGGTCCATTTGCAGCCTCCACATGGGGATCCCTGTGTCCTGCATCCACACAGAGCTCCTCACCACCCTCACCAGTGGAAGAAGCCCCCGCGGGCCCACCCAGGACTCCGAGGCCTTGTCCAAAGACGCCACGCACAACGAGGTCTCCCCCGGTCCTGCCCTTGCCGACGGGTACTGGGCAGGTGTTGTTTTCAGCCAGGGCATCTCGAGGACCCAGCTCAGCACCCCATGAGCCACCTGCTGCCTAGCTGCGTCCCTGCAGCCTGGAGTAAACCGGATGCTCAGGAGGGGCCCGTCCAGGGAAGGGGGCATCAGAGCATCCCTGGGGGTGCATTGGAGCAGGCGTCATCCCCACAGCTTCCAGGTAGGACCCCACCGTGCTCTGAGAACTCTGGGCTGAGCGTCCACAGCAGGACAGGGAGCCCAGGGACGTTAGAGGCCGGCCCAGCGCTGGACTCTCCGTGTCCCATCAAGGGACCTGACAGTCACGCTAGCTGGCTCCAGGCAAGAGGGACCACGTTTGCTCACTTGTGACCTGGGAGGGGAACAGGCCTGGGTAACACATCCACAGCGGGAGAGCAGGACCTCCTTTCTCCCCGGGCCTGGGATCAGAAGACAAGCGTTGCCTGGTTCCCAATCTCCACACCCGGGGAAAGCAGGCCCTAGACACATGCTAATGACTGTGGGGTGTGTGGACGCCGATGTGGATGGGCCTTATACATCTGGGCAGCACCCTGCCCAATGCACAGCAATGCTTGACCTTGCAGGGACAATATGCCCGGGTGACCCGTGTGATCCGTGCACAGGGTCAGCCTCGCAAAGTGTCCTTCAGGTCAGGGGGAGCGGTACAATCCCCCATCCAGTTGAGCGTCCTCCAGGGGCCAAGCTCGATGGCCTGGGCCTCAGGGTTTTCCCTCCCGACAGTAGGGGTCCAGCTGTCCTCCAGGGGGGACATTTTGCAGATTCTCCACATCCCATGATTGGGGGGCTGTGGGAATGCAGGGCACTGATGCCCGCAGCAGGCTGATACATGCCCCCACCCACACAGCCTCTTAGCAGCGCCTTGGGGGCACTGTCATTCCTACTTGGATGCAAAGCCCCAGGGCCGTATGGGGGCAGGACCAAGTATGTGAGGAGGGAGAGGATCGCACATGCACAGGGCTGTGGCCCCTCAAGGGCGGCCCTGGGGTTCAGGTTTGACCCCGGCCCAGTCTGGCCCCTTGTCTCCCAGCTGACTGGGGCCCCACGTCGCCACGTCGTCCCGCAGGCTCACTGCCCTGGGCAGGCCGCACGTCAGCCACCCAGAACACCAGCAGGTGAATACCCCACCCAGGGGGTCTAAAGACCCGTACTGCATCCCCACAGGGGAGAGTCCCAAGGATCCTTGGCACTCCCGCTCTCTCTGGGGGTGGGGCTAGCATGGCTTGGCCAACTCCGGGCCTGAGGACAGGCAGGGAGGCCCAAGTCAGGATCAGGAATGGCCCAAGGGCAGGTGTCGGTGGCATTTGTCACACAGGGCAGGCAGGTAGAGGCCAGACAGCAGGTCAGAGCCCAGCCAAGGGGATGGATTCAGAGCAGGCTTGGCCATCACTGGGCTCAGGAGCTCCTCAGGAGCAGGACTGCAGCCGAGGGGCCTTGTGCCATCCTGTCAGGGCACCGGTTCAGGGCATCTAGAGAACGTCAAGACTTCCTGCTGGGGACAGGGGACCTCGTGCATAATCCGCCGTGGCCTGGTGACAACTGCTAGACACCCAGCCACTGTGTGTGAACACTGACATTGTGGGACAGGACGAGGCACCCCGGAGATGCCTCCCCGAAGACCCACATGCTGGTGCTCAGGCATTCTGAGGCTCCGTGCCAGCAGTCCATAGTGGCGTGGATCAAATCCCGGGCCCCAGCAGTCAATTCCTGCCCAGGACACCATGCAGGGTCCCAGCATCCAGCTGGAACTGTCCCACAGGACCTGCTCCTGGGGCTTGTGTCAAGGCCACCAGCCTCAGGATGGCAGGTGCTCCTCCTCTCCCTTCTCGTGGGGCAACCAACCTTCTGCACTGCCTGCCTCCAGGGGACCCAAAGGCCCTCCTGCCCTGCTCCTTACAAAATCCTCATGTGAGCCTGGGGGCCTGTGAGGGTGTGGGGGAGCATCCCGGTGACCACCGCCATCACCCACTATACTTTCCACTGCTCAAAGTGCCCGTTTCGGGACGCTAGCGTCCCGGCGGCTCTGGGGATGGCTGATAGGTACACACCCCGTCTCTGCCTCAGCCTCAGAGAGCCAACCTCGCAGTGGCCTTCATGAGGACATCAGCTTCACAGAACTATGGCTATGACCCAGGAGTTCTCTGACAATACCCACCTGGCAGAGTCGCCAGGGTCAGGCTAGGAGTGTCATTTACCAGCCCCTAAGACATGAACCACCGGCATGGCCTGGTCAGCATCCCTGGGAGCACAGGTAGGCAGAGAGGGCATCCCCGTCTGGGGACACCCACAGCAAGATGAGCGCCCGTGAACAGCAGCACTGGGGAGGGAGCGGTTGGCAGTGGGGAGACAGGACCAGCCCCAAAATCTGCAGGCTGAGCCCACGGTCAGGAGACACAGGGCAGGGCAGGCAGCAGGGGCTGTGTGGGCTGCCGGCTGAGCCCCAGGAAGTGGACGTCCCTGATTCCATCCTGGCCACTGGGCGGCGGGCTGCCGGCCTCCTGAAGGAACCTGGTGCGGAGCTTAAGGGGATTGATGGCCGCGCTTCGGGGACCCGAGGGTCAGGTGGCAGGAAGGACTGCCCACCGGCTCTCTCTGTGGGGCACAGAGGCTTGTCTACAGAATGTCCCCAAGCGCCCACCAGCTGTGGGGTGGGTGCTTCCAAGGCAGGATCACAACTGATGGTCACTACTTTGCACACTCACCTGGCTGTGGTGGTTCCGGGCAGTGATCCCTCCTCAATCCTAGCACCTTGCTGCACTTCCTGTGGCAGGAACCTCGAAAATGTCCACGGGCTGACAATGTGCTCTTTCACCTGATGCACTGCCACCTGCCTGGCTCTGGTATTATCCCATTTCAGGAGAGACCGGCACATGGGACCACTGGAGACTGAGGACCGTGAGTGGTTGGGAGAAGGTCCAGCCTTATTGTAACGTCCACCACCACACCCTCTCCTCTAAGAGTTTTCTGTTCCCGAGACATATTCCAGGATGGGAGAGCAAGGGGAACCGAAGAGGAACTGAGCAGAATGAGCTGTCTGCACACAACCTTCTCAGACCACATAGGATTCAATGGCTGTGACACTGGGGCAGGATTCTTGCCCCCTGGGGGCAAATCAGAGCTCCCACAATTCCAGGAAAATTCGGGGCTGGCGATCTAGTGCAGGACTCAGGCCACTACCCCTCCCCGCCTTCCTGTGTGACAGTGGCCGCTAGACACAGTCCCCGAAGGCGGTGTGACCCTGGGCCCCTCTTGTCCTCACTGCTCACACGCAGGGCCTTGCAGGGAGCAGAGCTCAGCCGATGTGTGGCCGTGAGGGAGCTGCCAGCAGGGCTCCCCTGGCATTAGGACCCTTCTCTCCCATTCCTGAAAAACCAAGTGAATGCAGGAAAACACATCGAAGATACTTTGGAAAAATGGCACACGGCAAGGGTAGAAATGAAAAGTGAACAAGGTTTATTTTCCTATTTCCACACTCCAGCACTTGCCTGCTGCACTCTTGGCTTTTCCAACAGATTCCAACGCTATTACCCTGTGATTTCATCCCGAACCCAAACAGGAGCGTTCTCCCAAATTGTATGCAGGACATGACAAAACTCTAACTCTTGAACTGGGGAAGTACGATCACAAAGGGGTGCGTGTCACTCACACACTGGGCTGGGGAACCCTTCTGTCCCAAGGAACAAACATGGGGAGCTTCCTCAAAGAAACCAAGCTCCGGATGCCAGGGTCATTGCAGAGCCCAGGCCCCCAGAGAGGCTCTTGGCCCTGCTTTGCCCCTACCTTCCCTGGCCCTTAACCCCTGAGAACACCCAGGCTTTTCTCTTTACACACCCAACAGGACAACACCGGGAGGAAGCACCCAGAAGCCTCCCTTTATACCGGCCCCACAAAAGCTTGGAAAGGGCCTGGCCACCCTTGGGGCTGTAGCTCCCTCTTCCTTATCTCAGAATATGTTCTCACAGGACCGGGGAGGACCCCAGGTTTTGGCTACCAACCTGGACCACAAAGTCCATGACCTGCAAGTTGTTGGTTTCCTCGGAGGCCCTGGGCCGCCACAGGTACTCGTTGCGGGGCGGGTCGCCGCCCGCCACCTGCCGGAACTCCAGGTAGCCTTCCTGTTCCCAGACATTGGTGAGGTTGTCCCCGGACTCCCCACAGACGATGTGCTCTTGGCCATCGTCCACCCCCATGAACCCCAGAGCCTCCCACACCTCCTCCTCAGAGACACATCCGTCCTGCAGGAGGATCAACCCCAGAATCAGCCCCAGGAGGCCGGTCTTGGGCAGGCCCCACTGATCGCTCAGCATCCCATCCCAGGTGAGGCCCAGGATGGGGTTGAGGACTTAGGAGTGCTCGCTGGGATCGACTTCAGTCACATCTAGGCCAAAGACCAGCCGCAAGCAGATGGACGCTTGGCACAAGATAGCGGAGAAGTCGTCCTGGTATTCTGCGGAGAAGACCTCCAGCATCTCTGCCTTGCTGGTGGGCTGCTTGTTGCAATACTTGAGGAGCAGGAATGCCACCAGGGCAGCCATCTTCATGTGGAAACTGCCCTCCACCAAGGGCTCCTCATCTCCCGCCTCCCCTGGGCTGCTGGGGCCAGGAGGCTCGGGCTGGCCAAGGCCACCAGCTGCCCCACCATTGGGGGAGGGCTTGGCACTCTGAGAGCTCTGGGGAGCACTCAGAGCCATGTGAGTCAGTCAGGTCACCAGTGCCTGGACCACTATTTTATTTGCTGGGTAAGGCTGGCTCCTGGTTTACCTATCTTATTAATTCTTTCAAAGAACCAACTCCTGGTTTTGTTTATCTATTCCACAGTTCTTCTGATCTCTATTTCATTGAGTTCTGCTCGAATCTTTATTAATTGTCTTCTTCTGCTGAGTGAATGTTTCATTTGCCGTTCCTTCTCCAGCTTCTTTAGTTGCAAGGTTAGCTTTGGTATTTCAGTCCTTTCCAGTTTTTGGATGGATGCTTGTATTGTGATGTATCTCCCCCTCCGGACTGCTTTTGCTGTACCCCAAAGATTTTGAATGGTTGTATCTTCATTCTCATTAGTTTCCATGAATCTTTTTAATTCTCTCTAATTTCCTGGTTGACCCTTTCATCTTTTAACAGGATGGTCCTTAACCTCCACGTGTTTGAAATCCTTCTGAACTTCTTCTTGTGGTTGAGTTGTAGTTTCAAAGCATTATGGTCTGAAAATATGAAGGGGACGATCCCAGTCTCTTGGTATTGGTTAAGACCTGATTGTTGCCCCAGTATGTGGTCTATTCTGGAGAAAGTTCCATGTGTGCTTGAGAAGAATGTGTATTCAGTTGCGTTTGGATGTAAAGTTCTGCAGATATCTGTGAAATCCATCTGGTCAAGTGTATCATTTAAAGCTCTTATTTCTTTGGAGATGTTGAGCATAAAAGACCTGTCGATTGTAGAAAGAGCTACATTGAAGTCACCAAGTTTAATTGTATTATTATCCAATTATGTCTTAACTTTGGTTATTAATTGATTGATATACTTGGCAGCTCCCACATTCGGGGAATATATATTGATGATTGTTAAGTCCTCTTGTTGGATAGATCCCTTAAGTATGATATAGCGTCCCTCTTCATCTCTCACTACAGTCTTCGGGATAAACTTTAGTTTATCTGATATAAGGATGGCTACCCTTGCTTTCTTTTGAGGACCATTGGAATGGTAAATGGTTCTCCAACCTTTTATTTTCAGGCTGTATGTGTCCTTATCTCTAAAATGAGTCTCTTGTAGAGAGAAAATAGATGGGTCCTGCTTTTTTATCCAGTCTGAAACCCTGTGCCTTTTGATGGGGTCATTAAGCCCATTCACATTCAAAGTTACTATTGAAAGATATGAATTTAGTTTCATCATGATAACTATGCAGTCCCTGTTTTTGTGGATTGTTCCTTTGGACTTCCTCTATTACAGAATCCCCTTTAATATTTCTTGCAGAGATGGCTTGGTGGTCACATATTCTTTCAGTTTCTGCCTGTCTTGGAAGCTCTTTATCTCTCCTTCTATTCTGAATGAGAGCCTTGCTGGATAAAGTATTCTTGGCTGCATGTTCTTCTCATTTAGGATCCTGAATATATCTTGCCAGCCCTTTCTGGCCTGCCAGGTCTCTGTGGAGAGGTCTGCTGTTAATCTAATATTTCTCCCCATAAAAGTAGAGATTTCTTGTCTCTTGCTGCTTTAAGGATCTTTTCTTTATCTTTGGAATTTGCAAGCTTCACTCTTAAATGTTGAGGTGTTGAGCAGTTTTTATTGATTTTGGGGGGGGGGATCTATTTCCTGGACCTGAATGCCTCTTTCCCTTCCCAGATTAGGAAAGTTTTCAGCTATGATTTGTTCAAATACATATTCTGGACCTCTGTCCCTTTCAGTGCCCTCAGGATCCCCAATTTAATGTAGATCTTTCTTCCTGAGGCTGTCATTTATTTTCCTTAATCTATCGTCATGATCTTTTCATTGTTTTTCTCTTTTCTCCTCAGTTTCCCTCTTTGCCATCAACTTGTCTTCTATGCCACTCACTCGTTCTTGTCCCTCTTTAACCCTTGTCATTAGGACCTCTAGTTTGGATTGCATCTCATTTAATTGATTTTTAATTTCTGCCAGATTAGATCTAAATTCTGCAGTCATGAAGTCTCTTGAGGCCTTTATGCTTTTTTCTAGAGCCACCAGTGGCGTTATAATTGTGCTTCTGAATTGGATTTCTGACATTGAATGTTAATCCAAATTTTGTAATTCTGTGGGAGAGAGGACTGTTTCTGATTCTTTCTTTTGATGTGAGTTTTTCCTTCTAGTTATTTTGCTCAGTGTAGAGTGGCCAAAAACAAGTTGTATTGGCAAAAGGAGGAAAAGAGAGAAGAGAAAGAAGAAAAGAAAAAAAGAAAAAGAAGAAAAAGAGAAGAGAAGAACAGAAAAAAAAGGGAGGGGAAGCAAACAGAAAACAAAAAACAAGGGGGAGTATCCTCTGATTCTATATACTGTAAATCCCTCTACTTCCCCTGGAACTTTCCAGTGCTGCTTGGTCAATAACTTGCTTTTCCCCTGTCTGTCTAGCTGGTGTTCTGGGGGAGGAACCTGCTGTGCAGATTCTCAGGCGTGAGCACTTGGGGGAGCTGCTCAGCCCCCTGCCTGGTGCAGGGCTCAGTGAGTAATGTTTATCCTGTTTATCTGGTGATGCCACCTTGAGGCTCAGTGGGGGTTGTTTACCCTGTGAGGCCCCAGGAGGAACAACTACAGTGGCAGCGGCCAGCTCTGGAGCCCTGGATTCAGCTCCAGGAGTAACTACAGAGCTCTCTGTCTGCAGGGGCCTGGATGCTCTGGGGGCGGGCCGCTGATCTGCTCAGCTTGGGGCAGGAGTGTCCTTGCTGTCCTGTGCCGTCCTGGCCTCTGCCTGTCCCGGGGGGAGGTCGGATCCTGGGCTGTGTCCCTCAGCACCCTGGGCTCCTTGTGGGCCTGTGCTGCTGGAATCGCCCTCCCGGGCCCTCGCAGCCCCCTCCCCGCGGAGCTGCCACCCGAGTCCCCCCGAGCTGTTCCCCGGTCGATCCGTGTGTGCTGCAGCCCTTTAGGGAGCTGGGCACACTCTCCCCGGGGTGCAGGTGCTCTATTAGTGTCCCAGGGAGCCCGAGGGCATCCCCGCCCTCCTGGGGTCCTGCTCTAAGTCCCTGAGAGTGCCTTTCCATCGGGGAAGATTGGTGAAGCTCCTGCTTCTCGGGGATGGGGCTTTCCTGTCCTGGGGGCACTCTTTGAGGCCTTAGCCCAGCTCCTCGGGGACCCCCCCCCCTTGGAGGCTTTTTGTTTCTTTATTTCTTTTTTTCCCCTGTCTTCTTACCTTGGTAGAAGCACTAACTCTTCTCACTGTAGCATTTCAGCTGTTGTCTCTTTAAATCTCAGGCCGAATTCGTAGGTTTTCAGGATGATTTGAAAGTTATCTAGGTAATTTGGTGGGGACAGGTACCTTGGGGACCTGACTCTTCCACCATCTTGCCCTGCCTCCTCTGATGTATTACTCATGGTTAGTCTGGAGTTCTGTGTTTTGGGAAGGAAGATCACAGCAGTGAAGTGCTACTGTCATCACATCCTACCAACACTACATTCCAGTAGCTTCATTTATCACTGATGAGGTTTACCTTTATCACCTGACCCAGTTAAGGCCTCTTAGGTGTCTCCATTGTAACTGGTCTCAGCCCCCTTTCCATAGTGTCCTCTTTGGAAGAAAGTCACCATACGTGGCCCACACTTCAGCCCTAGGAAGTTATGCTCTACTATCTTGAACTGAGAGTATCTGCGTAAACCAGAATGTTCTCCATTGGAGATCTGCCTATTGTCCCATATTAATGTGTCTAATTAGTCAACGTCTTTTCTCAGTATAGACGTATGGGCATTTCTATTACACTTTGTGTTAAAATCCAACACCATTCTATATATTTGTGTTGTTTAAATTGGTCCAGGTTTCACCACTGGGAGCTCTTCCTGTTAGCTCCCTTTGTGTATACCAACATCTTGTCCCTGAACATGTTTCCATTTGATTGTTTTCACGTATTTGCTTTCTATAATCACTTCTGTATTTTAGGCACTACATGGTGCTTCAGGCTCATCTTGCATATTTCTCTGTCGCATTTCTACACTCAGAAATGTTTCCATGGAGCCCTTGTTACATTTGCCATAGAATAGTATGAGAATCCTAGGTATGTGCCCTACGTAGGCACATTGCATCTGGGGTCATTGGTGCTAGGGCTCCTTGGCTGACAGAGGAAGACATTACATGTATGTTCACTACCCTGTGTGCATTCACATATGTATAAAAATTTTAGAGGTAATCATCTATATGTGCATTAAGCTAAATAAGAGTTTTTACTGATGTTTCAGGCTCTAATCCACCACCACATAGATCATTATAGCTTCCTCCTCTACAGTGAAAAACCTTGATATTTGGAAGTTGTATATATGTCAGTGTCCTGTTGTCTCTGCTGGGTAGCCCACAAGGTTTGGTTATCTCTGAAGGAGCTGCTGAAACAGAATTTATGGATGTTGACTGTATCCTTTGCTGTGCAAAAGCTTCTTATCTTGATGAGGTCCCAATAGTTCATTTTTGCTTTTGTTTCTTTTGCCTTCGTGGATGTATCTTGCAAGAAGTTACTGTGACTGAGTTCAAAAAGGGTGTTGCCTGTGCTCTCCTCTAGGATTTTGATGGACTCTTGTCTCACACTTGGATATTTCATCCATTTTGAGTTTATCTTTGTGTATGGTGAAAGAGAGTGGTCTAGTTTCATTCTTCTGCATGTGGATGTGTAATTTTCCCAGCACCATTAATTCAAGACACTGTCTTTCATCCAGTGGATAGTCTTTCCTCCTCTATGGAATATTAGTTGACCATAAAGTTCAGGGTCCACTTCTGGGTTCTCTATTCTGTTCCATTGATCTATGTGTCTGTTTTTGTGCCAGTACCACACTGTCTTGATGAGCACAGCTTTGTAGTACAACCTGAAATCAGGCATTGTGATGCCCCCAGATATGGTTTTCTTTTTTAAAAATCCCCTGGCTATTCGGGGTCTTTTCTGATTCCACACACATCTTAAAATAATTTGTTCTAACTCTCTGAAGAAAGTCCATGGTATTTTGATAGGGATTGCATTAAACGTGTAAATTGCCCTGGGTAACATTGACATTTTCACAATATTAATTCTGCCAATCCATGAGCATGGAATATTTTTCCATCTCTTTGTGTCTTCCTCAATTTCTTTCAGAAGTGTTCTATAGTTTTTAGGGTATAGATCCTTTACCTCTTTGGTTAGGTTTATTCCTAGGTATCTTATGCTTTTGGGTGCAATTGTAAATGGGATTGACTCCTTAATTTCTCTTTCTTCAGTCTCATTGTTAGTGTATAGAAATGCCATTGATTTCTGGGCATTGCCTACAGAATGGGAGAAGATATTTGCAAATGATGTATCAGATAAAGGGCTAGTTTCCAAGATCTATAAAGAACTTATTAAACTCAACACCAAAGAAACAAACAACACAATCACGAAATGGGGAAAAGACATGAAGACAAATCTCACAGTGGAAGACATAGACATGGCCAACATGCACATGAGAAAATGCTCTGCATCACTTGCCATCAGGGAAATACAAATCAAAACTACAATGAGATACCACCTCACACCAGTGAGAATGGGCAAAGGTAACAAGGCAGGAAACCACAAATGTTGGAGAGGATGGGGAGAAAAGGGAACCCTCTTACACTGTTGGTGGGAATGTGAACTGGTGCAGCCACTCTGGAAAACTGTGTGCAGGTTCCTCAAAGAGTTAAAAATAGACCTGCTCTACGACCCAGCAATTGCACTGCTGCGATTTACCCCAAAGATTCAGTTGCAATGAAACGCCGAGACACCTGCACCCCGATGTTTATAGCATCAATGTCCACAATAGCGAAACTGTGGAAGGAGCCTCGGTGTCCATCGAAAGATGAATGGATAAAGAAGATGTGGTTTATGTATACAATGGGATATTACTCAGCCATTAGAAACGACAAATACACACCATTTGCTTCAACGTAGATGGAACTGGAGGGTATTATGCTGAGTGAAGTGAGTCAATCGGAGAAGGACAAACATTGTATGTTCTCATTCATTTGGGGAATATAAATAATAGTGAAAGGCAATATAAGGGAAGGGAGAAGAAATGTGTGGGAAATATCAGAAAGGAAGACGGAACAGGAAGACTCCTAACTCTGGGAAACGAACTAGGGGTGGTGGATGGGGAGGAGGGAGGGTGGGGGTGAATGGGTGATGGGCACTGAGGAGAGCACTTGACAGGATGAGCACTGGGTGTTATTCTGTATGTTGGTAAATTGAACACCAATAAAAATAAATTTGTTATAAAAAAGAAAGAAAGAAAGAAAGAAAGACAGAAAAAAAAAGAATTTGTGGATGTGCAAAGCCGCACTTCAGGTCCAGAACTCCCTGGAACCTCATCAAAATTATGCCTGCCCTCTAGCCTCTGGACTCTGATAAGGCTACCTGGCCCATGTCTATGGATGTCTCTAAAGGTCAAGAGTACCCATTATTTGAGTGTCTGAACTGATGAACAATTCAACTTTTGATGCTTTTGCGGGTTGACATCACCTGTAACTAAGTTTGGTCTTCCTAATCTGTCTGGAAAGTATTTCTTTCTTACCAGAGCATGAGCTACAGGGTAAGCTGGACCCCAAGATGAGTCTTTGTTTCCTCACCTTTATTTAGCTTTATGACTCAGGGCATGTTATAGGAGCTTTTGGTGCCTCAGTGCTTTTTGTCTAATCTGCATTTGAATAGTCACTGGGAAGCTCTGCAAAGCTGGGAATTAGATTCTTTCCAGAGGGAGGGCAGGATAGCTGGATGACAAATAGTGTCCCTCAGTTTCAATGCTGACAAACCTGTTATATGTTACTCATCCATAAAACCAACTTATATAATAATATACATTCTCCAGCGAGTGTTAGAAAGCCTAAATAGAAATTGAGAAATGTGCCAAAGTTCTCAGAATAAAGGTGAGATACATCATGGGAAATCATGAGTTGATACTTTGATTGATTATGGTCAATCAAGCAATAATGATACTCTCAAGTTATTCCTTAAATAAATACCATAAAATTGCCTATTTGAAACTTTGCTATTGTGTAAAGAGTGACATATTAATATTGTGTAAAGTTTTATTATTATATTATAATAATAATATTTAATTTATTTATATAACAATGTAAATAATATAATCTGATGTAATAATAATCATAATTATAATATAAATTATATATAATATAATATATATAAATATGTTATTGTAATAAAAATAATATAATTTATATTATAATAATAATGAGATTATTATTATTATTCCATAAGGTTTTCCATATTGTGTAAACTTTTCCAGATTAATACTAGAAGAATGTTGAAGGTATTGCTGTAATCACAAAAACTGTCAAATTGTCTGGAAATGAAGACAGTATACTAGGCCACCTTCTGTGATATGGTGTAGTGTGGTATGGCCTAACACAAACTAAAGGAGCACCCGCAAAGACTGGGATTTTAATTTTGATTCCATACATTGAAGAAAATTTCCACCAAATCACAAGGTGACAACTAGGCAAAGCTGGTTCTTTGAAAAGACGAAAAATATTGACAAGCATTTAGTAAGAGAGAAAAAAAGAAGACTCAACTACTAAAATAAAAAATAGAAGTCAGGGTAGTATTACCTGTCTTTTTTTTTTAAGAAGATTTTATTTATTTATTTATTTATTTATTTATTTATTTATTTATTTATTTATGAGAGAGGCAGAGACATAGGCAGGGGAGAAATAGGCTCCTTGTGGGGAGCCTGATGTGGGACAGGACCCTTGGACCCCAAAATCACACCCTGAGCCAAAGGCAGATGCTCAACCCCTGAGCCACCCAGGCGCCCCAGTATTACAGGTCTTAAGGAAGCAAAAAGGATTGTAAGAGAGTACTCTGAACAACTATACTCCAAGAAATTATATAACCTAAACGAACTGGGTATATTTTAAAAAACATAAGCAAACCAAGATTAACTCAAGAAAAAATGAAAATTCAAACAGATCTAACAGATAAGGAGAATGAATCAGTAATCAAAAATCTCACAAGAAAGAACATCCCAAGACCAGGTGACTTCACTCGTGAATTCTACCAATACTTGAAAGAACTTATACAAATCCTCGATTTCTACCTAAACTATGGAAGAGGAGGGAATACTTCCTATCTCTTTATGTGAGGTCAGCAGTACTGAGGTTGTAAAGCCTGACAAAGACATAAAAAAAAAAGTTAACTGACACTCTCTAATTATAAATAAAAAACTTTCAACAAACTAGAAATAAAAGAAGACTTTAAGGGATCCCTGGGTGGCGCAGCGGTTTGGCGCCTGCCTTTGGCCCAGGGCGCGATCCTGGAGACCCGGGATCGAATCCCACGTCGGGCTCCCGGTGCATGGAGCCTGCTTCTCCCTCTGCCTATGTCTCTGCCTCTCTCTCTCTCTCTGTGACCATCATAAATAAAAAAAAAAAAGAAGACTTTAACATGATAAAAGGCATTCACGAAAAATCCACATCTAACATACTGAATGGTTAAAGACTGAAAATTTCCAATTAAGCCAGGAAATAAGAAATAAGAAATAAGCCAAGGGGCGCCTAGGGGGCTCAGTCGGTTAAGCAGTTGGCTCTTGATTTCTACTCAGGTCATGATCTCAGGATTGTGAGATCAGGCCCTGCATTGGGCTCCATGTTCAGGGGCGTCTGCCTGAGATTCTCTCTTTTCCTCTTCCTCTCCCTCTCCTCTTCCCTCTCTCTCTAAAATAAGTAATAAATAAATATTCTTTTAAAAGCCCGGAATGCCTTCTTTAGCTGCTTTTATTTTATTATACTGGAAGTGCTAGCCAGAGTGATTAGGCAAAAAAAATATTTTTAATAAATAATAAATATATAATCATAATAATACAGACAAAGTGGGGAAAAAAGTAAAAAAAGTAAAAGCAGAAGAAAATATTTAAAAATAAGTTTCTCCAAGAAAATATAAGACATGTACACTACAACTTACAACATATTGCTCGAAGTATTTAAAAGAAGATTTCATTATTTGGAAAGATATCTTGCGTTCATGGAGCTAAAGATTTAATTTTCTTAAAATAGCAGTTGTACTAAAACAATTTACAGATTCAATACAATTACTATAAGAAATCCCATCAATCCTTTTTCTTTAATAATAAATTTGAGGTTGCCAACTTCACTCGCAAACCACCAGACACATCCACACACAGAGATTGGTAATTTTAACACCGATGTAAGCAATATGACAACCAAATGGAAATGCTAGAACTGGAAAACAATATTTGCTGAAAGGATTATAAACAGACTGAACATGGAAGCGGAAAGACAGAATCAACTTGAGAGAAGTAAATTAGAAACTGAGGCGAGGCAAGATGCTGGAATAGTCGGGTCTCCAAGTCACCTGTCCACACCAAATTACCTAGATAACTTTCTTTTTTTAATTTATTTTTTATTGGTTTTCAATTTGCCAACATATACAATAACACCCAGTGCTCATCCCATAAAGTGCCCCCCTCAGTGCCCGTCACCCAGTCACCCCCACCCCCTACCCACTTCCTTTCCTACCACCCCTTGTTCGTTTCCCAGAGTCAGGAGTCTCTCATGTTCTGTCTCCCTTTCTGATGTTTCCCACTCATTTTTCTCCTTTCCCCTTTATTCCCTTTCACTATTTTTTATATTCTCCAAATGAAAGAGACCATATAATGTTTGTCCTTCTTTGATTGACTTATTTCACTTAGCATAATATCCTCCAGTTCCATCCACGTTGAAGCAAATGGTGGGTATTTGTCGTTTCTAATGGCTAAGTAATATTCCATTGTATACATTGACCACATCTTCTTTATCCATTCATCTTTTGATGCACACCGAGGCTCCTTCGACAGTTTGGCTATTGTGGACATGGCTGCTATAAACTTCAGGGTGCAGGTGTCCCGTCGGCCTGAGATTTAAAGAGACAACTGCTGGGATGCTACAGTGAGAAAAGTTCGTGCTTCTATCAAGGTAGGAAGACAGAAAAAAAAAGAAATAAAACAGGATCCAAGGGGGAGGGGCCCCTCCAGGAGCCGGGAGAGAGCCCCCAGGACAGGAAAGCCCCGTCCTGGAGAAGCAGGAGCTTTGCCAATCTCCCTGGACAGGTGGCGCTCACAGGGAACATGGGCAGGATCCCAGGAGGGGCGGGGATGCCCTCAGGCTCCCGGGGGCACTAACAGAGGATTTGCGTCCAGGGGAGAGCGCGCCACACACCTTGGGCTGAGCTTTGTATAGGCCTGGAGCAAGTGCCCGGTGGTGCCGCAGGAGCAGCTCAGTCAGCACAGGTCCCGGAGCCCAGGGCACCGGGGGACACAGCCCAGGATCCGGTGCTACCCCTGGGGACAGGTGGAGGCCGGGAAAACACAGGTCAGCAAGGACACTCCTGCCCTGGGCAGCCCTGAGCTGTGCAGGTCCACGCCCGCCAACCCCCAAGGCATCCAGACCGCTACAGCCTGGGAGACTGCAATAGTTACTGCAGGAGCTGACTCTAGAGATGGAGAGCTGGCCGCTGCCACTGTCGTTGTTCCCCCTGGTGTCGCCTTGTGCTTGGGTTGACCACGGGCCTCACAGCATAAACACCTCCCACTAAGCCGTGCACCTGGCAGGGGACAGGGCAGCTCCCCCAGATGCACACAACTGACAATGGGCACCGAAGGCCCTTCCCCCAGAAGACCAGCTGGAAGGACAGGGGAAGAGCAAGTCCTTCACCAAGCAGTCCTGGAAAGTTCCAGGGGAAGGCGAGAGATTTACACTATATAGAACCAGAGGATACCCCTCCTTGATTATGGTTTTCTGTTTCCCCCACACCCTCTGTTTTCTCTCTTTTTCTCCTCTTTCCAGTACAACTTGTTTTTGGCCACTCTTCACTGAGCAAAATGACTAGAAGGAAAAGCTCACCACAAAAGAGGAATCAGAAACAGTCCTCTCTCCCACAGAGTTACAAAATTTGGATTACAATTCAATGTCAGAAAGCCAATTCAGAAGCACAATTATAAAGCTACTTGTGGCTCTGGAAAAAAGCATAAAGGATTCAAGAGACTTCATGACCACAGAATTTAGATCTAATTAGGCCAAAATTAAAAATCAATTAAATGGGATGCAAACCAAACTGGAGGTCCTAACGATGAGGGTTTACGAGGTAGAAGAATGAGTGAGTGACATAGAAGACAAGTGGATGGCAAGGAAGGAAACTGAGGAAAAAAGAGAAAAGCAATTAAAAGATCATGAGGATAAGTTAAGGGAAATAAATTACAGCCTCAGAAGGAAAAAATCTATGTTTAATTGGGGTGCCAGAGGGCGCCAAAAGGGATAGAGGACCAGAGAGTGTATCTGAACACAAATCATAGCTGAGAACTTCCCTAACTTGGGGAGGGAAGCAGGCATTCACATCCAGGAGATAGAGACATCCCCCCCTAAAATCAATAAGAACAGTTCAACACCTCGACAATTAATTAGCGAAACTTGCAAATTCCAAAGATAAAGAGAAGATCCTTAAAGCAGTAAGAGACAAGAGATCCCTAACCTTTATGGGGAGAAGTATTAGGTTAAGAGCACACCTCTACAGAGAGACCTGGCAGGCCAGAAAGGGCTGGCAGGATATATTCAGAGTCCTAAATGAGAAGAACCTGCAGCCAAGAATACTTTATCCAGCAAGGCTCTCATTCAGAATAGAAGGAGAGATAAAGAGCTTCCAAGATAGACAGAAACTGATAGAATATGTGACCACCAAACCAGCTCTGCAAGAAATACTACGGGGGACTCTGTAAAAGAAAAAGGAAGTCCAAGGAAACAATCCACAAAAATGGGGACTTAATAGGTATTATGATGACACTACATTCATATCTTTCAATAGTAACTCTGAACGTGAATGGACTTAATGATCCCATCAAAAGGCGCAGGGCTTCAGACTGGATAAAAAAGCAAGACTCATCTATTTGCTGTCTACAAGAGACTCTTTTATTTTATTTATTTTATTTTATTTTATTTTATTTTATTTTATTTTATTTATTTATTGGTATTCAATTTGCCACCATATAGAATAACACTCAGTGCTCATCTCATCAAGTGCCCCCCTCAGTGCCTGTCACCCAGTCACCCCCACCCCCCCGCCCACCTCCCCTTCCACCACCACCCCAGTTCGTTTCCCAGAGTTAGGAGCCTCTCATGTTCTGAAGAGACTCATTTTAGACCTAAGGACACCTACAGCCTGAAAATGAAAGTTTGGAGAACCATTTACCATTCAAATGGTCCTCAAGCCTTTGTGCCCCCTGGACGCCGCCAAGTAGGCATCGTTAAAGTCTCCCCTCCCACTGCCGTCATATCTAAGTCAAAGTCTCCCAAAGAGCTTGAGCAGCTGCAGAAGCTCTTCATCAGAGTTTTGAGCTTTGAAACAACCGATGAGTGTCTGAGGAGCCATTTTGAGCAATGGGGGATGCTTATGGACTGTGTGGTAATGATGACCCCAACACCAAGTGCTCCAGAGGCTTTGGGTTGGTCACTCATGCCACCGTGAGGAGGTGGACGCAGCCATGAATGCTTGGCGGCACAAGGTAGGTGGGAGAGTCGTGGAACTAAAGATGGCTGTCTCCCGAGAAGATTCTCAAAGACCTGGTGCCAACTTAACTGTGAAAAAGATTTTTGTTGGTGGCATTAAAGAAGACACTGAAGAACATCATCCAAGAGATTATTTTGAACAGTATGGGAAAATTGAAGTGATTGAGATCATGACTGACCGAGGCAGTGACAAAAAGAGAGGTTTTGCTTTTGTGACTTTTGACGACCATGACTCTGTAGAGAAGATTGTCATTCAAAAATACCATACTGGGGATCCCTGGGTGGCGCAGCGGTTTGGCGCCTGCCTTTGGCCCGGGGCGCGATCCTGGAGACCCGGGATCGAATCCCACGTCGGGCTCCCGGTGCATGGAGCCTGCTTCTCTCTCTGCCTGTGTCTCTGCCTCTCTGTCTCTCTCTGTGTGACTATCATGAATAAATAAATAAAATCTTAAAAACAAAAAACAAAAAACAAAAATACCATACTGTGAATGGCCACAACTATGAAGTAAGGAAAGCCCTATCGAAGCAAGAGATGGCTAGTGCTTCGTCCAGCCAAAGAGTCCGAAGTGGTTCTGGAAACTTTGGTGGTGGTCGTGGAGGTGGTTTTGGTGGGAATGACAACTTTGGTTGTGGAGGGAACTTCAGTGGTCGAGGTGACTTCGGTGGCAGTCGAGGTGGTGGTGGATATGGTGGATGGCCGTAAGGATGGCTATAATGGATTTGGTAATGATGGTAATGATGGAAGCAACTTTGGAGGTGGCAGAAGCTATAACGATTTTGGCAATTACAACAATCAATCCTCAAATTTTGGACCCATGAAAGGAGGAAATATTGGAGGCAGAAGCTCTGGCCCCTATGGTGGTGGAGGCCACTACTTTGCCAAACCACGAAACCAAGGTGGCTATGGCGGTTCCAGTACCAGCAGCAGCTAAGGCAGTGGCAGAAAGTTTTAATTACTGCCAGGAAACAAAGCTTAGCAGTAGAGGAGAGCCAGAGAGGTGACAGGGATGCTACAGGTTACAACAGATTTGTGAACTCAGCCAAGCACAGTGGTGGCAGGGCCTAGCTGCTACAAAGAAGACATGTTTTAGACAATACTCATGTGTAGGGGCAAAAAAACTCAAGGACTGTATTTGTAACTAACTGTACAACAGGTTATTTTAGTTTCTGTTCTATGGAAAGTGTAAAGCATTCCAACAAAGGGTTTTAATGTAGATTTTTTTTGCACCCATGCTGTTGATTGTTAAATGTAATAATCTGATCATGGCGCTGAATAAATGTGTCTTTAAAAAAAAAAAGAAAGCAGGGGTAGCCATCCTTATATCAGATAAATTAAAGTTTATCCCAAAGACTGTAGTAAGAGATGAAGAGGGACACTATATCATACTTAGGGGATCTATTCCACAAGAGGAGCTAATAACCATGAATATTGATATCCCGAATGTGGGAGCTGCCAAGTATAGCAATAAATTAAAAACCAAAGTTAAGACATACTTAGATAATAATACACTTATACTTGGAGACTTGAACACAGCGCTTTCTACAATCCAGAGATCTTCTAAGCACAACATTTCCAAAGAAACAAGAGCTTTAAATGATACACTGGACCAGATGGATTTCACAGATATTTCCGGAACTTTACATCCAAATGCAACTGAATACACATTCTTCTCAAGGGCACATGGAAGTTTCTGCAGAATAGACCACATACTGGGTCACAAATTAGGTCTTAAATGATACCAAAATATTGAGATTATACTCTGCATATTTTCAGACCAAAATGCTTTGAAACTAGAACTAAACCACAAGAAGAAGTTGGAAGGATTTCAAACACGTGGAGGTTGAGGACCATCCTGCTAAAAGATGAAAGGGTCAACCAGGAAATTAGAGAAGAATTAAAAACATCCATGGAAACTAATGAGAATGAAGACAGAACAATTCCAAATCTTTGAGATACAGCAAAAGCAGTCCTGAGGGGGAAATACATCACGATACAAGCATCCACCAAAAACTGGAAAGAACTCAAAATACAAAAGCTAACCAATCCAATCATGAAATGGCAAAAGACATGAACAGAAATTTCACAGAGGAAGACATAGACATGGCCACCAAGAACATGACACAATGCTCTGCATCACTGGGCATCAGGGAAAAACAAATAAAAACCACAATGAGATACCACCTCACAAGAGCGAGAATGGTGAAAATTAACAAGACATGAAACAACAGATGTCGTAGAGGATGTGGAGACAGGGGAACCCTCTTGCCCTGTTGGTGGGAATGTGAACTGATGCAGCCACTCTGGAAAACTGTGTGGAGGTTCCTCAAAGAGTTATAAATAGATCTGCCCTACAACCCAGCAATTGCATTGTTGGGGATTTACCCCAAAGATACTGATACAGTGAAACACTGGGACACCAGCATCCCGATGTTTATAGCAGCAAAGTCCACAATAGCCAAACTTTGGAAGGAGCCATGGTGTCCATCGAAAGATGAATGGATAAAGGAGATGTGGTCTATATATACCATGGAATACTACACAGCCATCAGAAAGGACAAATAACCACCATTTGCTTCAACGTGGATGGAACCAGAGGTTATTGTGCCGAGTGAAATAAGTCAATCAGAGAAGGACAAACATTATATGGTCTCATTCATTTGGGGAATATAAAAATTAGTGAAAGGGAATAAAGGGAAAGGAGAGAAATGAGTGAAAATATCAGTGAGGGTGTCAAAACATGAGAGACTCCTAACTCTGAAAACCAAACAAGGGGTGGTGGAAAGGGAGGTGGGTGGCGAGGTTGGGTGACTCAGTGACGGGCATTGAGGGGGGCACTTGATAGGATGAGCACTGGGTGTTATGCTATACCTTGGCAAATTGAACTCCAATAAAAAAAATGTTGTTTTCCATGTGCTGTAGCACTTCTGGAAGCAGAGAGAAATTACGTTATGTGCCCATTCCACCTTATCAGAGGGTGAGCCACGCAAGGCAGGAGTCATGTATCATGACTCATCATACTCCTGGCACCCATCATGGGCTTTGTCACCCAATAGGAGATCAGGAAATGTGGGTTAAACAACATCTTATTCAAAACCCGCACAATCATGTTGGATCAACTTTGTCTGGCCTCCAGTACACATAACGTGTCAACACAAACATAAGAACAAGCAGGATAAGTACACAAATGGCATATCTTAAAACATCGTAGGAGGGCAGTGTCCTGGGCTCCGTGGTTTAGCACTGCTTTCAGCCCAGGGTGTGATCCTGGAGACCTGGGATCGAGTCCCCCATCCTGCTCCCTGCATGGAGTCTGCTACTTCTCCCTCTGCCTGTGTCTCGCATGTCTCTCTCTCTCTCTCTCTCTCTCTCTCTCTTTGTGTGTGTCTCTCTCATGAATAAGTAAATAAAATAAAATAAAAACATCTATAGGAGAGATGCCTAATGATTACAACAAACTCAACAGCAGATGGAACCACTCTAGTCTATGTGTAACTTTAAGAGTC
Source organism: Canis lupus familiaris (assembly GCF_011100685.1). NCBI lineage: Eukaryota > Metazoa > Chordata > Mammalia > Carnivora > Canidae > Canis > Canis lupus. The sequence continues at coordinate 119,471,615 of NC_049260.1, forward strand.
CCGTTTCTCATGGAAATCAGTAAAATGCTGTGAAAGAACAAAATGGTGGCAGGAGAGAGTTCCTCATATGGTGATTGAGCTGAACCTGTATCCTCCAAGGGCTGGAGGGACAGCTCTACCATTTAGGATGAAATGGCCAACCAAGCACAATAGGAAGGCAAATTAAGCTCTCAGGGAGGGGGGCCAGAGACAGAGTGGGCTGCAGTTTCCTGATGACTCCAGAAACGTGAAACCAAGGCCTTTCCTAAAATATCCTCAAACACACTCAAATTTTTACACATCTAGTTGCTTTAAATGTATTCCAAATAGGCTGACTTTTAGCCTTTTATGGCCTGCCTGCTTTGCATACCCTAGAAAACTGTGCCCAACATCTGCTGGGCATAGATAAGGTAATTCTAGGGGTTTCAGACCTCCAAGGCACTGTGGCCTTTCTCAGTTCTCTGGCCTAGAGAATTTACATCGTGCTGATGGGTGAGAGCACGCTGATTTCCCTATCCTCTGGGAGTTCCCTTGTCTCCTTCCCCTTCTGGTTGGCGAGCTTTTGCCATTCTCTATACAAGTATCTGTGTATTTGCCAGCTAAAGCAAATTCTAGTTGATGCAATAGGCAAAACCCGAACTTTTTTTTTAAATAATAAATTTATTTTTTTTATTGGTGTTCAGTTTGCCAACATACAGAATAACACCCAGTGCTCATCCCATCAAGTGACCCCCTCAGTGCCCATCACCCATTCACCCCCACCCCCCGCCCTCCTCCCCATCCACCACCCCTAGTTCGTTTCCCAGAGTTAGGAGTCTTTATGTTCTGTCTCCCTTTCTGATATTTCCTACCCATTTCTTCTCCCTTCCCTTCTATTCCCTTTCACGATTATTTATATTCCCCAAATGAATGACTTTGAATGGCTTAATGCAGCAGAGGTTTGGTTTTTTTTGTACATCTAAATTTTGATGCTGTTTGGCAGGGTCTCACCACTCTCAGGGAACCCAAGTTTCCAGGCTGTTTTGAAGTGCCCCCATCTCATCATAAGATTGTCATGTTTGAGGGCACCTGGGAAGAACATTTGGATTAGCATCGGACAATCTCAACTGTATTTGATTCTCAGTGTCACCTGCCTTCCTTAGCCCGGGTCCAAGTACCTTCACCACAGCATCCTTCCTTTTGTCACCTGGGAGACAGTACGCTGTCCTCACTCTTGATGTAGGTGTCAGAAGCCTGGCCACAGGATGTGCAGGATGGGAACATGGTGGAATGGCATGACTTCGCACCAGGGTTCCAGTCTCTGCCTTGTCACTCACCAGCCATGTGATCCTGGGAAAAGGACCAACCCTGAGAGCCTCGGGGTTGTCATTGGTGAAGTACGTGGGTTTGAGCCATGCCGTAGGACGGCAGGGATGTGTGCCAGGGATGGAAAGCACCTTGCACGCCGCCTGGCATATATTGGAACCTGGATGAACGGCAGGTATGTTGAATGCTGTCCTGACCCCAAGCCTCACGCTCTCTCCTCTGGGATTTTGTTGTTGTTCTTCAGTTCAGCACAGTCTTCCGTCTACCCCAGAGGTTTATCATGTTTTGCTGTTAAGTTTTTGTTGTTCATATTGTGCCTTTTATTAGTTTTCCCTTCTCTAGTTTTCCTGGTTTGATTTTTGGAAGCAGAAGACATTAGCCTGCACTTCACCATCACCTTGCCAGCTGTTAAGGCACAATCTGTTAAGGCACAATCTGTAAAAAAAAAAAAGAAAAAAAAGAAAAAACAAATTTTAAGCATAATTGACATCTCTACAATATTTTGTTCCTCATCAATAAATAGGGTTTAGTGCTCCTTTTATTCAGGGCTTTTTTCCCACCTCAATCTATCAGTAAATTTGTATAGTAACCTCCATAAAGATCTTAGACCTCTTCTGTTGTGAATGGGATATGTTCTAGGACATCTTCAATATAGTTATTACTTTCGTGTGTGTTGCAGGCTCTTGATTGTGCTATAGTGATGTACCATACACAATTTTTTGAAGTCTCTTTCTAATTCAGATATCCCATGTACCTATTTCTCTGAATTGTCTATATAGATGATCATATTGTCATGCAGCATTCCCTTCCTTTTTGATAGTCATTTATTTTGATATGCATATTATAGTTCTGGCTCTGTTGTAGTGTACTTTTGAATGGTACGGGTAAAAGCATACATCTGTGTCTTATCAGTGTCTTCAATGAGAATACACCTCGCATTTCACATTTAAGTATGTGTGGAGTAGCTATTAGGAAATTTGCTAAAAGCTTTTATCTTGTACTCATGGTGAATTTGTTTCAAAGGCTTTTATCATACCCATTGGCATGATATAATGTTTCCCTTTAATTTGTCAGCGTGGGGAATTATAATTCAAAGAATTTTCTACTTTATTTTTTAAAGATTTTATTCATTTATTCATAGACACACACACACAGAGAAAGAGAAAGAGAGAGAGAGAGGCAGAGACACAGGCAGAGGGAGAAGCAGGCTCCATGCAGAGAACCCGACGTGGGACTTGATCCCGGGTCTCCAGGATCACACCCCGGGCCGCAGGCGGCGGTAAACCGCTGTCACCGGGGCTGCCCAGTATTTTCTACTTTAAATCATATTTTCACTTCTTAGCCACAGACTGCTTGTTCACCCAATTCACTGCTATACTGAATATGGCATTAATTTACTTAGGATATTTGCTTCTGTAAGAGTGACCTTGGTTCAAGTGTATTCTGTGTGGAGATGGGGTGCTCATCACCCCATGAGCATGCTCATCCAGTTTGAGAGTTATAGAGAGCTACACTGGAAACATGAGTTAAATAACTCCCCATATTTTGGTATGCTTCTGGAGACTTAAGATGAAGATAAGTTTTTCCTGGTCACTTGTAGAACTGGCCACCCAAACTGCCTGTCCAGGAACAGGAGAGTTTGGGTGTTTACTATGCTTTCAGTTTGTATTGTTTAATTAAATTTTCCCTTTCTCTATGAACTGATTTTGTCCTCTATCTTTGTAAAAATATTGTCCATTTCACCCAGGATTTCTAATGTAATTGCATGATATTTATAACAAAACCTTTATTACAGAAAGTCTAAAACACATACAATAGTAGAGAATAGTATAACAAACCCAATATACATGATGGCCAGCAGTAATCATCTTTAGTTCATGGCCAGTCTGGTTCCAATACACCCTCACCTTCCCCACATCTCTGCCATTGGGATAACGTGAGGATCATCTGAGACATTGTGCTTTGTCATCTCATCTCATCAGTATTTCAAAATGCATTTCCAAACAAAGGATCTTTGGTAAAACATCAATGCAATACAATTATCATTCCCACAAATTTAAAGTAGTTATTAGTATTAAATATCCAGTTACTTTTCACATTTAACTTATCTGGAAAATTTTTTTAAGTTTCTTGAATCACAAAGATGGCCTATATTCTGTGATTTTTTTGGTTATATCCCTTAAGTCTTTTTTCATCAATAGATTTCCCCCCACATCACCCTTTTCTCCCCTTGCAGTTATTGTTCTTGAGGGCAAAAAGCAGGTCAAATTTTGTGACATTCCCATAATCTGAATTATGTTGAAAAAAACATTTTGGTGTCCTTAAGCATGTATTTTGACCTCCTAGTTCTTTAAATTGATAGTCTCAAATAGACACTTGATCAATTTAAGTTTGCATGCTTGTTTTTCAACTGTATTTAAAAAAAAAAAAACAAGATTGCTACATAGATAATGCTACATACTTCCATTATGAGGAACATAATATCCATTGTCCTCTGTGCCGAAGTTGGCACTCATTGATGATCATCACTTTTATTTGTGTGTTGGGGGTTGCAGACTGGTAATTTTCTAGTTCTCTCATTTGTTCTTAGCATATTAGTTGAAAAGCTTTTATATGTATAAAAATTTCCTCATCCATCATTTGGTTATCCTGAGAGGATCATGTATTTATTCTGTGTCTTTACATCATTTAAATATATTCTGCATCTATATTTTGTACAGTTTTAACCGACAGTGTTTACTTGTGATTTTTCTCTTTAGTACCTTGTCATATTTGCAAAAATATGTCGGTTTTATGAGTATTTTCAAAGAATTGGCATTTGTTAGTTGGTCTTACTGCTTTCTAAAATGTTATTTCTACACTTATCTTCATTATTTCCAACCTTTTACTCCTTTGGGTTCAATACAATGTTCATGCCCTAGCTTCTTGAATTTCTTGGGTACTTTAACTACTTCTTTTCTCTGATGCGTCTATTTAAGACTATATATTTATTTTTGATTTCCATTTTGAGTATACAGCACATGTCATGCTATAAGCTTCATGCGTACTGTTTGAATTTTTTAAAAGATTTATTTTTTTGGAGGGGATGCAGAGAGAGAGAGAAAATCTTTTTTTTTTCTATATTTTTTATTGGAGTTCGATTTGCCAACATATAGTATAATAGTGCTCATCCTGTCAAGTGCCCCCCTCAGTGCCCGTCACCCAGTCACCCCTTCCCCCTGCCCACCTACCTTTCCACTACCCCTTGTTCATTTCCCAGAGTTAGGAGTCTCTCATGGTTTGTCACTCTCTCTGATATTTCCCACTCATTTTTTCTCCTTTCCCTTTTAATCCCTTTCTTATTTTTCATATTCGCAAAATGAATGAAACCATATAATATGTGTCTTTCTCCGATTGACTTACTTCGCACAGCATAATACCCTCTAGTTCAGAGAGAGAAAACCCTAAGGAGACTCCCCACTGATCACAGGGCCCCATATGGGGCTCAGTCTCACTACCCCGGGGTCATGACCTGACCCGAAATCTAGAATAGGATGCTCAACTGACTTAGCCTCCCAGGTGCCCCTGTATTGCTCAAATTTTTAACAAGTTGACTAGATCATTCTATTACTTATGCTACTGGAGGATTTTCAATGTATATGTCAAAATGAGGAAGTGTAAAATTATTTTGAGAAGTCTGCAAAGATGGTAAGAGTGTTAGAATGTTATTTGGAAGAAGTTGCGGGGTTCAGCAGTTTCATTTTACTTTTGTTATTAATTATGTAAGAAATTTAAACATAATTAACTGCTGGTGACAGAGTTGAGTTTAACCCAGGGATGCAAAGAAGTTTAACGCTAGTAGATCAACCAATATAATTGGCCACATGTAATAGTAAGGATGGTTCAAGAAAATCAAAGCCACTGTAAATATTTAACATGGAGGAAATTTAATGCAAGGGATTGGTCATGCAAGTGATAGAGAAGTCAAGCAGAGGAGAATTGGGAAGCCCAATAATTAGCATTACAAGGAAATCACTCCCACCTCTAGGCCTGAAGAACAAAGAGGGGAAAGAGTGTTACTTGAACCTGGGTTCAGGATTCAGCAGAATCTAGGGCCATGATGGGTCAATCTGATGTAGCTGGAGCCAAGAAGAATATGTAGCCATTGAAGGAAATGCCAGTTGATGTAGAAGAAGGAGGAGAAAATCTCTGACTCCTCTATCCTTCTGGGTTCTAGTCTCTTAATGATGTGTCAATTAGCTGAACGAGAATGGCAGCCAAATGTTGGTGAGTTTAGGAATTGTAACCAACAGGGGCAGCCCTTGCACAATCTAGAGCAGAATGGGGAAGAAAGGGGTGGATCTGGGGGATGGGGAGTAGGACCAGGATTGCCTTACATTACATTAACAGATTGAACAAGAAAAATCAGATCTAAATCGATATAGAAAAGTATCTAATCAAAATTAACATCCATTCATAAAAAAAAGAGATGTCAACCCAAAGTATTAGACTGGGACTATGGGTTTTGGGGAGGAAGCCCAGAGAGATAAAGTGCCATTCTCATCACATCACATCAAGGGCACATACTATCAACATGATTTGTCACCATTGATATTGACATTTATCACCCAGCTGTGGTAGTGTGCCTCAGGTTTCTCCTTCTCTCGAGCTCAGGTGCAGAGGTAAGGAAGGGAGGGAAAGGAGGGGTCAGCACTTGCCTAATTTCCTAAATTACCAGCCCAGGCATCAGCGCTAATCGTAGCCAATTTGTCACACAGATTAGAACCCAACAAAAATAATTCAACCTCTACTTCCTGCAGTGTAACAGAAGTCTTCGAATGTGGACAAAAATGAACAGGATCATGGTGTATATAGAGGTGATAAGGGAGTCTGGGTCCCTCTTTAGATGGAGCCTGAATATCAGAGTACAGCATGAGAAACTTACTTTGTGAGTGGCAGGGAATTAAGTAGCAGAGTGCCAGGATCACAGCTGGCTCCTCATCCTTCCTTCTTCTTAGTAGTGGAGTTCGGAGCTATTTTCTCATGTACTGCCTGTTTGCTCACCTTCCTCACTGGTTGTTAGGAAGGGTTAAAAGTGTTGAGTAAGACATGTATTTATCAGTACCTCAGAAGGGCCCCTTTTAAACTCCCATATGAGAACGATATTTTGCTCATTTGGAGACCAAAATATTCCTTAAAAACACATTTTGTTTATGTGTGTGTTCCCTCTTGACTCTCTCAGGGTAAGCTCCATCCAGTGGCAGCTCTACATCATGGCCCCAAACCCAGGAAAGCAGGAAGTCTTGATGTACAACTGGAATCACCAGCTGCATTTCCCTATTGGATGGCCTGAATCCTCTTACCTACGGTCATGTACACAATTACAGTTGCCATCTGGATCTAAATTGTAGGCTTATTTTTTTTATTTATTTATTTATTTTTAACTTGGGTATCACCTTGACTAGCTTGATTTCTCTGTCACTAGGATGGTAAAGTTGCTAACTAGACACAAATTCTTAGCTTTTGACTTAAACAAAAGTGAACTAACTTACTGCGTACTTCCCTCACATGCTCACTTCCCAATAACAGTGATAGGAAATTGTAACCCAGCATTCGGGCTGTGCAGGCACTTGTTTCTTGGTACTGGCATTGAATGTGTACACCAGCAGGAGAGGGGCCACTATGTTCCCCCAATTAGAAATAGAGTTAAAAGTCTCTGTCTCTTGGGCAGCCCGGGTTGCTCAGCGGTTTGTTACTGCCTTCATCCCAGGGCATGATCGTGGAGACCTGGGATCGAGTCCCACATGGGGCTCCCTGCATGGTGCCTGCTTCTCCTTCTGCCAGTATCTCTGCCTCTGTCTCTGTCTCTCTCTCTCTCTCTTTCTCACAGCATTGTACTGATTTTCACAGAAAATGTAACTTTTTAAAGTTACACATACACTAAAATGGTTCTGTCTACCATTGGGTGTAAGAGTAGGCACCTCTCCTAAAGTTGTTTAGAGACATGTACTTGAGTTACTAATTCCGTGTTTATGGGTATGTAGATATGTTGTTCATATTAGAGGCCAAATAAAATTGATCCAACAAAATTGTGTGTTTTGAGTGAGATGATGCTATTTAGCAAACATTTCCTGATTTCATACTGAGTGCCAAAGGCCCATGTTGGGCTCAGGAATACAGAGTATGACATGTGACCCTTGCTACAAGCAGCTCACAATCTTGGTGGCAGGGTTGCTACAAACCTGTTTTCCAGAGTCTTACTGAGGTTGATTCTAACAGTTTCTGCTTGATTTATTTTTACATATTGTATTTATTTATTCATGAGAGACGCAGGGAGAGAGGCAGAGACATCAGCAGATGGCAGATGGGGAAGCAGGCTCCCTGCGGGGAGCCCGATGCAGGACTTGATCCCAGGAACCTGGGATCATAACCTGAGCCAAAGACAGACGCTCAACCACTGAGCCACCCAGGTGCCCCTCTGCTTTATTTTTTGATGTTCCGGTGGTCCTTAAGATATCCTTCTTGGAAAAATTTAAAACTATGAAATCAGTTCTTGAATAGCTATGGTACTAGTCAGGATATGCAATTTCATTGAGGATAAGTTTGGGTAGTTTCTGATATTTGAAGAATTCTACAGTTTCATTTATGTTCTTGAACTTATGTACATAGATTTGTTCTTAGTATTTTTCTTTTATTCTCTAATGTCTAGTGTGGGGTTTGTGGGCTTGCAGTGATACCGACTTTCATTTCTGATATTGGTAATGTACGCCTTATCTTCTTTTTACTTTGTCTGTCTGGCTAGAGTTTTAAAATTTATGGGATGCAGCAAATCAGTGTTATGAGGGGAAATTATAGCATTTAATGCTTAGATTAAGAAAGATCTCAAATCAATAATCTGTTTCCACCATAACTTAGAAAAAGAAGAAACAACCAAAATCAGTACGAAAGAAAGAAAGAAGTAAACAAAGAGACAAAACAATGGAAGACAAAGAAATAAAAGTGAAATCAGTCTTTTCTTTGACCTAGGGATGATTTTAGAGTATGCTGTTTAATTTCCAAATGTTTTGAGGTTTTTCTTGTTCTTCCACTACTGTTTGTTTTCTAGTTTGATTCCTTTATTATCACAAAATATCCTCTGGATCATTTACATATATTTTTTAAGATTTTATTTATTTATTACTGAGAGACATACACACAGAGAGGCAGAGACATAAGCAGAGGCGGAAGCAGGCTCCCTTTGTGGAGGCCGATGCAGGACTCGATCCCAGGACCCCGACTGGTATCATGACCTGCGCCGAAGGTAGACGCTCAAACGCTGAGCCACCCAGGTGCCCCTGGATCATTTAAATTTAAAAAACATTTTAATGACACAGGATGTAGTCGATCCTGGGGAATGCTCCGTATGTGCTTGAAATAAACGTGCATTTTGCTGTGATGGAGCAATGATATTTGGATCCATAGTGTTTCTGACTGACCCAGGCCCAGACTGACCTCTGGCTGATGGTTCCCTTCTCCAGGCTTTTGGCATCCTATTTGTGGTGAGATTCCAGCATGAGCAACTCAGGTAAAATCAGGACTTCCCTGGGAACTTGATCCCTTGCTGGTATTTGCCCCATTCATCATTTCCTCCTATCCTGGATACCAGGATATTCCTTTCCTTGTCCTCTAACTAGGAGGGGATCTATAGTCTCCCCACTCTGTTGAGTATTCCATTGAGTGGATTGGTCTCGGTGGCCAAGTGGTGGGATAATTGATAGAAAAATAGCAAAATAGTTACCTCCCACTTTTTGGTACCAAAGCTTTTCTTTGCAGAGAAACAGGTTACCTTCCCTCCCCATTTAAGGTATCTGCCCTGCTGTTGCTGAGGCTCTGCCACAGGGTTTCAGCTTTGGGCCAGGGGCTTTCCTTCGACCTATGTGATAAATCCCTCCGTATATTCATGCAGGTTTGCTGTATACCATGGTCGACATATATTTCCCATAAAAGGCTAGACTATAAACATTTTTGGCTTTGTAGGCCATACCTTCTCTAAGATAGATAGGTTTTATATTTTGTTTTCATATATATGCACATTCATATCGATTTTACTTCAGGTGTATTTCTATTTAACATTTATAGTTAATCCAATCATTTAATTGTTTAATATTTTTATTACTAAATAGCATTTAATGCTTAGATTAAGAAAGATGTCAAAAAAAAAAAAAAAAAAGAAAGATGTCAATATTTAGTTTTTTATATGTTTATATTTAGTTTTTACCTAATGTCCTTTATATATATATATTTTTTTAATTTTTATTTATTTATAATAGTCACACAGAGAGAGAGAGGCAGAGACACAGGCAGAGGGAGAAGGAGGCTCCATGCACCAGGAGCCCGATGTGGGATTCGATCCTGGGTCTCCAGGATCATGCCCTGGGCCAAAGGCAGGGGCTAAACTGCTGTGCCACACAGGGATCCCCTTTTTTTTATATTTTTATATTTAGTTTTAACCTAATGTCCTTTTCCAGTTACAAGATCAAGTCCAGTACACTGCATTCCATGTAACTGTCATGTTTCCTTAAGATTCTCTTTGCAGTGACAGTTTCTCTGACTTTCCATTCCTTTTGATGATGATGATTTTGAGTACTAGATAGGTATACTGTAGAATATCCCTTTATTTGAATTTGTCTGGTGTCTTTCTCATAAGTAGGTTGTTGTTATGAGTTTGGGGGAGGAAGCCTTGAAAGGTCAAGTGCTCTTCTCATCACATCCTATCAAGGGTACATTCTATCAATATGACTCATCCCTGATGATCGTGATCTTGATCATCTGACTGAGATGGTGTTGTTTAGGCTTCTGCACCAAATGTTTTTTTCTCTCTCTCTCCGCCATTATCTGGAAGGAAGTGACTATGTGCAGGCCACAGTTAGAGAGTAAGGATTAGGTTTCATCTCCTTGAGTGGGAGACTATCTACATTAATAAGGATTTGGGATTCTTTGGCATAAGAAATTTGTCCTCACGGATATTTATTTTATACTTTGGGTTATAATGCAGTACAATTTAGTTGCTCAAACTTTTCCAGATTTGGCCATTGGGAGCACTTTTCATTGATTTCTGTGGCCCTTTGACATATCCACATGATAGTTTTATTTGTTCGTTTGTTTTGAGCATTTCCTTATGTTCGTTTTGAGCATTTCCTTATATTCTGGCTTGACAAGATGTCCCAGGTTTATCTTGTCTATTTCCTGCATGAGCCTTAGGATCATTTATTTCTTTAAGGATCCCAAGTTTTCTTAATTGGGAAATAAGATTAGAAACTGCGGGGGTCCATTGCCCCTGGTATGTCCTTGCTTCTCGGCTCTCCCAGCTGACTGAGCAAGAAAATACATGCGTGTATATAATACTTATTTTTTATCGTTCTCAGGTGGCTGCTCCATATTTTTTTCTCTAAGATTTCTAGTTGCTTTCGATGGAATAGACAAGGAAGAGTATGCTTACTCCAACTTGACCCTAGATCATTTCCATTTAATGATTGAGAGGGTTGTTTTAAATGTACCACTTGTTTGTTGCTTTCTATTCATCCATCTTGTCTTTGACCCTTCTCCCTTTTTTGCAAACCTTTTCTGATAAATTGCCTACTTTTTATTATTCCATTTTAGGCATACTATTGTTTTTTTATAATAAATTTATTTTTTATTGGTGTTCAATTTGCCAACATACAGAATAACACCCAGTGCTCATCCCGTCAAGTGCCCACCTCAGTGCCCACCAACCAGTCACCCCCACCCCCGCTCTCCTCCCCTTCCACCACCCCTAGGTCGTTTCCCAGAGTTAGGAGTCTTCCATGTTCTGTCTCCCTTTCTGATATTTCCTACCCATTTCTTCTCCCTTCCCCTCTATTCTCTTTCACAGTTATTTATATTCCCCAAATGAATGAGACCATATAACGTTTGTCCTTCTCCCATTGACTTACTTCACACAGCATAATACCCTCCAGTTCCATCCATGTCGAAGCAAATGGTGGGTATTTGTCGTTTCTAATGGCTGAGGAATATTCCATTGTATACACATACCACATCTTCTTTATCCATTCATCTTTCGATGGACACCGAGGCTCCTTCCACAGTTTGGCTATTGTGGACATTGCTGCTAGAAACATCGGGGTGCAGGTGTCCTGGCGTTTCATTGCATCTATATCTTTGGGGTAAATCCCCAGCAGTGCAATTGCTCGGTCGTAGGGCAGATCTTTATGGTCAAGTAATATTCGATAAAGGAGGAAAGACTATCCACTGGAAGAAAGACAGTCTCTTCAGTAAATGGTGCTGGGAAAATTGGACATCCCCATGCAGAGGAATGAAACTAGACCACTCTCCTGCACCATACACAAAGATAAACTCAAAATGGATGAAAGATCTAAATGTGAGACAAGATTCCATCAAAATCTTAGAGGAGAACACAAGCAACACCCTTTTTGAACTCGGCCACAGTAACTTCTTGCAAGATACATCCACGATGGCAAAAGAAACAAAAGCAAAAGTGAGCTCTCGGGACTTCATCAAGATAAGAAGCTTTTGCACAGCAAAGGATACAGTCAACAAAACTAAAAGACAGCCTACAGAATGGGAGAAGATATTTCCAAATGATGTATCAGATAAAGGGCTAGTTTCCAAGATCTATAAAGAACTTTTTAAACTCAACACCAAAGAAACAAACAATCCAATCATGAAATGGGCAAAAGATAGGAAGAGAAATCTCACAGAGGAAGACATAGACATGGCCAACATGCACTTGAGAAAATGCTTTGCATCACTTGCCATCATGGAAATGCAAATCAAAACCACAATGAGCTACCATCTCACACCAGTGAGAATGGGGAAAATTAACAAGGCAGGAAACCACAAATGTTGGAGAGGATGCGGAGAAAAGGGAACCCTCTTGCACTTTTGGTGGGAATGTGAACTGGTGCAGCCACTCTGGAAAACTCTATGGAGATTCCTCAAAGAGCTATTGGTTGATAGTTTTATATCTTTTGGATTTATGTAGTTCTGTTTTTGCAGTATCAAGTTTTACTTATTATCATCCCTTCAAATAATATACCAATAGGCATAATATAATATCCTTAACACAGTAAGTATATTCCATCTCCTCCTTCTCATCCCTTAGATTATTGTCACAAGTTTTACTTGTACATATTTTGCAAAGTCTTCAATATATTGTGGCTATTGTTGCTTTATGCCAGAAGTCAGCACACTTTTCCCATAAAAAGATAGATAGTGAATATTGTAGGTTTCGCAGACTGCATAGTCCATTAAAGATGTAAGCTTTTAAAACTATTCTGATTTCAAAGGCTGAATAGAAACACGCCGCAGTCTGGAATTGACCTAGAGGTAGCAGTAGACCAACCCTTGCTTTGGACAGCTTTTTTTTTTTTTTGCTTTGGACAGTTAATGATCTTTTAAGGTGTCTAAATATAAGGAGAAAATGTCTTTTATATTTACCCTCATTTTTACAATTTCTGGTGCTTGTCGTTCCTTTGTATATATCCACATTTACACATAAGAGTGTACTCCATCTGCACGAAGGACTATCTCTAACATTTCTGCCAGAGGTTTTGGGTAAAAGGGAATGATTCCTAATGGCTATGGAAGTCCTTTAAGTCATTCCTTAAAAGGAAGTGACTCTCTTTGGGGTAATGAAAATATTCTGGAGTCAGAGAGTGGTGAATTTTTTACAATCCTGTGAATATACTAAAATCACTAAATTACATATTTTAAAGGGGTGGATTTAGTTGTGTGAATTATACCTAAATAAAGAATATTTTTAATAAAAAAGAAGGTGGTTCTCCTACTTGGGGTCTAAGAATGAGATGCAGTCTCCTACTCAAAAACTTGAATTTCTGTCATTTGGGAGTGTGTGGATGGGCTGCCTTGTAAGTCAGGAGCAGCAATGCTCTTATACCTGCATTTGTTTTAAAGTATTTATTTATTTATTTATTTATTTATTTATTTATTATTTATTTATTTATGAGAGTTACAGAAAGAGGCAGAGACATAGGCAGAGGGAGAATCAGAATCCCTGCTGAGTGATGAGTACCAATGCGGGACTCAATTCCACCACCCCGGGATCATGACCTGAGCCGAAGGCACATGCTCAACCATTGAGCCACCCAGGTACCCTACACACATTTCAACAGTGCTAAGCCATAGTCTCTAAAGCATAAGGGGAATCCAGTCATTGACTATAAGATTCCCCCTTCAGGAAACAACTTGCTGCCCTGACTCAAATATTGTGATTAACTGATAGTCCCTACTTGCTACTATGGAATATGTCTTTATGATATAGCCAAAGTCACAATCTTTTAAGGATGGCCACTAGGTCAATGACTAAGCAATGCAGTTGTAGCCAGGGCCACATACTTCTCAAAGTGAGGACCAGCTAGTGACTGAATAATCCAGGGGTACACATTTGGCAAACCTATAATCAGATCATTCAGGAAAAGAGAAGTTTCAAATTACTCAAATCAAGAATGAAAGAGTAGACAATATACAAATAAAAAGGATTCGGTGGAAATACTATGAATAACTGTTTGCTAAGAAAGGAGATGACATGAATAAAATTTAGAGTTTCCTAGAAGACAGAGAACCAACACTGACTCAAGAAACAAGTCGGAATAGACCTATATAACAAGTAAAAAATTGAATTACAGATCACACACCTTTCCTTTTTTTCTTTTTTTTTAAATCAAAACCTTTTCTACAAAAAGAACACTCGGGACCACACGGCCTCACTAGTAAATTATGCTTTTTAAGCTTTTAAAATTCCTCTTGGGTATGTTATGACGAGTAACAGGTAAAGTAGTTGGAATGGTGCCTGGCACAGAGAGACTGCTGGGTTCGCATTAACTATAATTATAAAAAGTCTGTTGAGTAAATGGCTGAACAAATTAATGGGGTGAAAAGACGGAGGCAAAAGCCACTGTGAGTGTCTGTGCTGCCTATTATTACAAGAGGCTGGGGCATGGCAGTGTGGAGAGGTCTGATCAGAATCCATAGAAACAGGACATAAAAGGACAGAAGGCTGGGGTGGCAGGCTGAAGGATAGGCAAAGAGTAGCTAGCCCTGGGAAAGGGCCCAGGAACCAGAAGTCAGGGAGGACCAGAAAGCAGCCTTTGGGGGAAGCAAGTTTGGTAACAGGAGTTGAAGTCAGGCACCCTCCCTGAAAACCCAAGAGGTTGAGAATATCACTAGATCCATCTAAGATATGAGCAAACTAAGGAACCATGAGGTTAGGTAATTGTTTGTTTGTAACTTTTTCGGGAGATTTCTGGGTATAATCTGAAACCAGGTCTCATATATGGAGGGCATGGAGAGATCCAAGAAAGATGCAGGCCACTCCAGATCGGGAGGTAGCAGGTTTAATAAACAAGGGAATTTATATATGAGGCTTGTCTTGGGTGGCTGCAAGATAAGTCGATCTCTACATCTGCCCACCAGAATCCTAAGAGTTTATCTAGAGACCTCAACTAGGTTCAGTGACATCTGCCATCCAGATGGTCACAACAGCATGCTGTATCTCGGGGCTACGTCCTTTACCAGCTTCTGGGAGCAGGAAGGAGAATGCACAGCCCAAGGACAGGGGAGGATGTGAGGAACCCCCCATCGCTGGGGTCCAGCTCACGAGTGAACTGGAAGTCATGCCCTCGCTGACCTCCTCCAATAGTAATTGGACCAAGACCCCCTGAGAATTGATGGAGACAGTCATAATGAAATAAAATACCCTGAAATCAAAGATGATGAATACTCAAAACTCATTACTTCTTAATTCCTTTCCAATAGTTTCCAATTATCTATTCTCTTCAGGTAATTCACATATATTATATACGAATGGTGGAAATATTAAATGCAATGGACTGAGGAGCAGTGATGCAGCAGAAGCTGTGAACAAAGCAGAATACAGAGGAGAAAGAAAACACGTACGGGCCAGAGGGAAAAATGTGTGATTATGCAGAAAGATGTGCGGAAATAGAAGAAGGTTCAAGATATGAGATAGAAAAATTTTGTGATGAAGGTTCCTCAAGAGTTTCGCAGGGCTTTGAACCAGGGCAGAGAGGCAAGATTAATGCCACCAGGGTAGGGGCAGCCCTTTCTCTGACACAGGCAGGTAGGATGAAAGGTGGCTTGGGATGGGGGTGGGAAGCTTGGAGCTAAGAGCCCATGATCGACTGACTGAAGTTCCAAAGTTCTCTAAATGGAAAAATATATAAATCATACATTTATTTTTAAAGATTCTATTTATTTAAATGAGGTGGGCTCATTGAAATCACACAAGGAGAGAGAGAGAGAGAGAGAGAGAGAGAGAGAGAGAGAGGCAGAGACACAGGCTGAGGGAGAGGCAGGCTCCATGCAAGGAGGCCGATGTGGGACTCAATCCCGGGACTCTGGGATCACGCTCTGGGCCGAAGGCAGGCTCTAAACTGCCAAGCCACCCAGGGATCCCCAAATCATACGTTTAAAGATTAGTCAATGATGCAGTAAGAAATTGCATTACTGGGGCTTCTGGGTGACTCAGTCGTTTGAGCATCTGAGTCTTGATTTTAGCTCAGGTCATGATTCTGGGGTTGTGGGATCAAGCCCTGTGTGAGGCTGCAGTGCTGGGTGTGGAGCCTGCTTGGGATTCTCTTTCTCCCTGTCCCTCTGCCTCTACCCCCACTCATGTTCTCGCATTCTCTTTCTCTCTCTCTCTCTTCCTCAAATAAAAAAAAAAAACGTAAAAGGAAAAAGAAATTGTATTACTAAATCCAAGAGAAGCAACCGAGAACAGCAATGTTTTACCAGCCCCACCTCTGCAAAAAGTCATTGTAGGGGCAGTGTGACAGTATTTCCAAATTGGACATGGCCACCACAACCTTGTCTTACAGAGAGAGTGCAGTAGAATCATGGAGAACTTCATCATTGCTTAGAGGCAAGTGTTAAGATGAAGAAGAGACTCTGCACTGTCCCTTAAGAGCCACTTTCCTCTTCCTCCATAATCATGAGCCTTTCCTTTCAGCTTCCTATAAGTTAAAGGTCGCCATGGGACTAAGCTCTGGCCAAGGAGACACTGGTGTCATAAAAGTGTCTCGGGAAAACGTGCAGCACCCTTCCTGGAAGAGCCTGTGGCCTGTGCTCTTTAACCTACTTCTTCAGTTGCTCCTCACTCCTCTTGGCTGGGACGCTTACAGGATGGCTGGAGCTGGAACAGCAGCTTGGATCATGAGGGAAACTTGGAAACTATGCGAATGTATGGTGGAGGAAAGAAGCCAGGCAGCCTGGGTGGCTCAGGCTTTAGGGCCACCTTCAGGCCAGGTTGTGATCCCAGAGAGCCGGGATCGAGTCCCACGTCTGGCTATGGCCTGGAGAGCTGGGCAGGGCTCTGTCTCTCTGAGCAGACTTCCACACGTCTTCTAATCAGGATGCCACAAACGTTGTGCAGACCCTGTCTGCGGGCAAGCAGGGACGTCCTCAACACACGAGAACGAAGCCAGGTTGCCCCTGCGGAGACCAAACCTACAGGTAAAAGCGCAGGAGATACAAAGAGGCTACCACTTTATGAGCTTTGCCCTCAGACCCGGCCCTTGGATAGATCTGCCCATGTCAAGGTAAGGGATGGGGGTAGGGGGAAATCAAGTTAGCAATGCCAGCAGCCTGGTAACGCTGGCATCCAGGAGCCCAGGTCTGTCCAGTGGCAGCCACTGAGTTTGAATGACACCAGGGACCTTGTACATTGCTAGACTAGACAGTACAGTATTAGCTTTGGTCCCCTCTCCTCTTCCCTACCTGCCTCAGTCCCTGTGTCTCCACCTCACTCAGTCATCAGGGTCCACCAATTCTACCTCAGAAACATCTCTAGCTTTCTTCCTCCCTTGGGCACTGTCTGCATTCAGGCCTTAATCAATTCTTGCCTTCTAACTGGTCTCCTCCTTCAGGCTCTTGCAATCCCTCCTCCTCACCACTGCTGGGGAACTTTCTAGAAGCACTGGCCGGACCACTGAGATAGGATTTGGACTTTCCATAGGTAGAAGACCAGCCCACATGAACCATGACAGTGCGTGGGGACTCTGTTGCTCTCCCGAGGACCCCAACGGTCAGGAAAACAGGGGGCTTGCATGCTGCCACCCTGAGAGGGAGTCAGAAGCCAAGAAGTGGGCAATGAAGCTAAGTGCTTCACTGGAAGTGAAGCTTCCATTTCTGGAAGCCCCCAGAAATGCGGGCCTCTTTCCTCCTCTGTCCTTTATGCAAATGCACAGTGCTTTCCGACTCTTAAAAATAGTCTTTCCACTTCATATAGCACCTTTCATCAGAGGGTCTCACAAAAGGAGCTCAAAACCTTTTCCTCACAGACTCTTGAGCCACATCCTTGTCTGAGCAATGCCCACACAGGGGCGCAGGAAGGGAGAAGACCGGGTTCTGGAGCTTCCTTGGGAGGTTTTCATGCCGCTTCTGAATTCCTTCCTGGCTCCCTGAAATCCCAGGAAGAACCTCATTGAATAAGAAGATAAGAAACAACATCTTGTATGTGGGAAAGAAAGGGGGTGGGCAGTGGCAAAGAAAGGCAGAACGTAGAACCGAATGGTTAACCATGGCTATTACCTCCTCTGGGAGAGTGAGCATAGGGCTAGAATGATCCCTCCATTCACTTCTGGGCTGCATGGGTTTTTATTTTGTTTATTTTTTTTGCAAGAAGGTATAGCTATTTAGGGCTTAGATAATATCAAAAAGCAATCGCTTAATAACGTCAAGTATCATGAATACTGGTGAAAAAAGTAGTAAGTATTTTGACGGGTAATATACTAGTACCGAACTGTATGGCTTCACGTTTATGAGGAATCTAAAGAACAAAACCATGAATAAACCAAGAAAAAACTGAGATGGACTCATAAAAACAGAGGACAAACAGGTGGTCACCAGAGGGGAAGGAGGTGTGAGCCGGGTGAAATGGGTGAAAAGGATGAAGAGGTACAACTTTCTAGTTATGAAACAAATGAGTAACAAAGATGAAAAGTGCAGGATAGGGAATAGAGTCGATAATACTCTAATAACCGTGCATGGCAACAGAGGGAACCACACTTATCATGGTGAGAGCACTTAGTGACTCACAGAAATGTCGAAGCTCTACGTTGTACACCCGAAATAATATAACATTGCATGTCAATAGTATTTCATAACCTTAAAAAAACTCAAACCCCCGAGACAGTACTGAACATTTATATTGAATATAATATACATTAATATTATACTTGTTTCTCCAAAACAAGTTTGAGATGCTGTGTGTCTCAAAGTGAAAGACATTGAAAGGAAAAGATTTTTAATGATATGTTTTCAATTAAAGTTTCTTATATCTTGATTGTGGTGATAGTTACATGGTTTAATGTCAAAAGTCAGAACTGCACAATAAAAAATGGTGATAGTCAATTATGTCTCTCAATTACATCTCCAAAAATTAGTAAAACAATAAGTACTGCCAGAAGGTTAATTGTTCACAAGCAACTACCACTTCTAATTGAGGATTTCTGGAGTATAAGCCTGTTTATCAGCTTCAATACAGTATTTCATGGCGAGCGTGATAGTGTCATCAATACCATTTTACAGATGAAAGAACAGATGATCAGAGATGGAATTTGCCCACCCATGTGACTGCTAAGCAGCTGATCTGGAATTTGAGTTCACAACCGTGTGACATCCTGCCCCTGAACCGCCCTCTAAATGCCCATCAACATGGCCCACGTGAGATGGTGCACTCCATCCCTCGGGGCTGTGTTTCCAGCTGACACCCTTGGCCTCTCTGGGAGAATCTGCGGTGAATTCATTGTAACAGTGTATTCAGGGTTCACCTTCATGTCCAAGTGATGCCAAGGCCACCAAAGGCAGTAACCTTGCACTCCCTTCCCACACTTCTACCACCCTACCCAAAGCAGCTTTGGTGGATAATGCTGCAGGTGTCCGCCTGGTCAAGTCCTGTCTAACCACCTGCCCCCAGATGGACCAGCCCCATCTGAACGAAAACCAGAAGCAGTTGGGTCCACCTAGCATGGCCTGGCCTGTATTCCCTCCACATCCACAGGCTGGGCTATGGTGTGCCCTCCAATCTTCACGGCAGTGCCCAACCCCAACACCTTTTGTGGAGCCTTTTGTGGGCCCAAGCCTCGTTCCAGGAAACTCGGGGAACAGGAGTGACATGTCAAATTATTATTTGCTTGCTGGTTTGTAGGCTCAAGCCAGCCAGGTGTCCTGCCTGTGGGAGGGAGGAAAACATCTCTGTGCCAGGACAGGTAAGGGCAGCAAGGACTCAGCAGGTACTGGGCTGCAGAAGACCTGTTGGCTATCCAAAGTTCCTCCACTTCCCTTCTGTCACCCACTGCTCAGACACAAAACCCAATGGGCAAGTGGGGAGGGGAGCAGTGCAGTGACATTGGCCACTGGCACCTGCCAGGAGCTATAGAGGTGTACTGGGAGACAGGGTTGGGAATGGGTTCCTGTGGAAGAGGACAGGATCAGTGGAAGGGTGTGAGCTCATGAGAAGGTCAAGGATCCTGAAGGGGAATGGCGTCCCCGGGAGTGCCTTGGGCCTTGGGGCAGGAGTGGGGTGGGGGGATAGATGGGGCTTGGTATTGGCACTACAGCCGGGATCCAGGGAAGGACCCGGGTCTAGGGAAGGAGCGCAGTGTCCAATCAGGGCGCACACAGAGCATAGGGAGGGACGGAAAATTGGAAGGTGGTTAAGAACCCAGGAAGGGAAGGAACACAGAGATCAGAGGAGGAGTGCGGGGTCCAGTGGAGGGACTCATTCTTAGGAGCATGAAGTCCCAGGGGTGGAACCTTAGGGGACTGAGCCAGTGCTTCACCTGCTTCAGATGTAGTCCTTGTCCACTTCCCGGCAAAGGTACCACAGGATCATATCGAGGATGAGCAGGAACGCGAAGAGGAACAGAGCCACGAAGGTGGCCTTGGTAATGGGGGAGACCAGGGCTTGCATGGTCCCGCCAAGGGGGCGCCGTGGGCACCTGAAGGAGGGACCAGGACCAGAGCAGCGCCAGGTGCCACCTGCATCTGCACAGGCAAGGAGCCCTGGTGGTGAGGAAACTTGCCCAGCCGCGTTCCTGACAGCAACAGCGCCTGCGCAGCGCCCAGAGGCCCTGGGCCAAAGGCTTGGCCAGCGTAGGTTAGCGCACACAGAAGTCTCCATGCCCCCTAGCAGGGACCCTTTGGGAGGGGTGGGCCTGTCCGAATGAAAGGAGCTAAGGGTTGAAAGAGGACTGGCAGGCACTGGCAGGGACACCTCCAGAGTGGGCTTGGCATCTCCTTGAGGACCCGAGGCTGCAAAGAAGGGTAGGGTGTCTCCTATTTGTCCAAGAGTTTCCCTAAAGGACGATTCCCCTCCTCTCTCCAGCACTTCAGGAACAAACCTATCAGGGAGGTCACAAGCTAGCCCCACCCCCACTTCCACACCCTGCCCACTTTGCACACACATCCTTTCCTGCACTCCTGTGCTCTTCCCTACTCTTTGTAACCATCCCTCAGGTGGATCCTTAAGCAGGAAGGAGGGGCCAAGTATGGCGAGGAGGGGGTGGGGGTCTTGATCGATTCCCAAGCCTTGGGGAGTGGGGGGGACCACCATGGTACATCGAGAATCCTCCGGGAGGAAGCCCAAGGCTGCTTTTTCCAGACTGCACCTCCCCCTTCTCTGGAAAGACATGAAGTTGCTTATTCTGGTGTCAGATGTCATAGGTCTGACCTCATTACTCCCCTACATTGTCCACCCGTGGTTCTGACCAGTAAGTAGCATGTGCCTCACTTGGGGGCCAGTTGGAAGCAGGATGTCAGGCCCAGCTCAGCCCCTGGAAACAAGACTCTGCACAGCAGCAAGGTTCCCTGGGGACTCCAGGGCTCCTTACCACACACTTCCGGTGGCTTGGTGGTGCTTTGGGCCTCTGCCTTCTGTTGCTTGTGATGTGCTGAATATAGGGGCCTTGCGTCTTCAATGGCCAGGAGTCATCAGGCAGGATTTCTTGAGTGGAGACTTTGTAGAAAGTCCCATTACTGAGCCTGTGCTACAAGCCAGAGTTTCTCCGTCCCTTCTGAGCACGATTCTCTCCGCTCTTCAGGAGAAACTTTTTCAGGGCTGAATAACAAATACCAGCTTACAGCCAAAAGAGAATGAACCTTTCTAGTCCCCCTTCTACCCTCTTCCTGAAAGCTCTGTTCTTTGTTTTCTCCTGGTTTCCAGGTGCTTTCTCAGGTGGAGACAGGCAAATAAATAATCTGTGACTTCTGTACTCTGCACACTCGATCTAGCCTAGTGTAGCAGGTGGGGGACGTGGCATTTTACAAATGGAAACGTCAGAAACAGGAGCGTCAGATTTGAGGATATGAGCTGCACAGGCCAGATCCCCTGTCGCTCCCACAGCTGCCAACCTGAGAGGTAGCAGTGACTGTGGGGAGAGCATTGCCGTCGGAAGGGCCAAGACCACTGTCGCTTTTGGAATGTCGGATGTGATCTCGCTGTTGTGAGAGTGGATGTCTCCGAACAGGGCGAGCTCAGTTCAAGCAGGGGTTATTTTTCCTTGGTCTCTGCTCTCATATTCCTTGATTCCTCACTGCTTTCCTGAGTCAGTTTACCTTGATTTTTCTGGACTGAAACTTTTCCCAGTTAGATAGCCACTGCCCTTCCTCTGCATCAGGCCAGTCCAGGGACAATCCACTTTGTTAGATATTTTTTTTAATTTTTTAAAAATTTATTTATGATAGTCACAGAGAGAGAGAGAGAGGCAGAGACACAGGCAGAGGGAGAAGCAGGCTCCATGCACCGGGAGCCTGATGTGGGATTCAATCCCAGGTCTCCAGGATCGTGCCCTGGGCTAAAGGCAGGCGCCAAACCGCTGCGCCACCCAGGGATCCCCTACTTTGTTAGATATTAAGTGCCCACTGTGTACAGGGAACCAAGAGGGTGTGGCAGGCAAAGCGGCGATTGCTAAGACAGAATGTAGGATTCGAGTCTAGTGGAGTCCAAAGAAAAGCACGCAAACACATAGGGCAGAGGCACCCCAAAAGAGGTGTGCAGATGAGAGGGGGAAGGGTGAGATTGGATCTCTGTGGCAGAACAGGGGAATGCTCCATGGAAGAGGTAGCCATAGGAGACAGAGGAGGAAGGTCATCGCAGGTGGAAAAAATGTCCAAGCAAAATGTAAGTGCAAAGGGCCATCCTATTTGGAAGTGGTGATGGGGCCCTCTGTGGCCAGGACCTAGGGTGCATGCGACAGAGCATGGCGACAGGATCACTGGAGTGCCATCCTGGAAGGGGCCGAGTGGGTTATGCAAATGAAGGAAGGTGTTCAACTGTGGCAGAAACATTAAGCCAGTGGGGGCCAAGTGTTGTCAGTGCTTCTAATGTTTGAGAGAGCTCAAGCTGTCATTCCAGACTTTGATGTGGCATCTCCCAATTTTAAATGCTGGTGATCATTGTGGAAATGATAAGGCATTCAGTCTTTATCTCCCACACTGGCATGCCCCTTCCCTGTTTCCCCACATGGGACTCCCTCTGCTTTTCCTTGCCCTCTGCATCCTGGGGCCATGCGGTGCCCGGCAGAGGTGGCATTTGTGGGTAACAGGTGGTAGATGGGAAGGAGTGGATGGAGAAACGCCTGGGTGGCTCGGTGGTTGAGCATCTGCCTTCGGCTCAGGGCGGGATCCTGGGGTCCTGGGATCGAGTCCCGCACAGGGCTCCCTGCAGGAAGCCTGCTTCTCCCTCTGCCTGTGTCTCTGCCTCCCTCTGTGCATGCCTCTCAGGAATACAGAAATAAAGTGTTTAAAAAAATATTCCATTTGTATATACCACATTCTTTACTGTGTTTTAAAAAGATTTTATTTTTATTTAGGAGAGAGATAGTTCATGAGTAAGAATGGAAGGGGCGGTGGGAGAGCGGGGAGCCCAACGTGGGGCTCAACCCCGGGACCCTGGGATCATGATCTGAGCTGAAGGTAGACGCTTAACCAACTGAGCCAGGCAGGTGCCCTGTACTTTCTTTATCCATTGACCCACTGATGGACACTTAGGCTGTTTCTGTGTCTTGGCTATTGTGAAAAAATGATTCTATGAACATTGTCGGGGTGTGCAGATATCCTGTCAACACAGTGTTTTCATTTCCTTTGGATATATTCCCTACAACGGAGTTTCTGGGTGGTACGGGAGTTGTACTCTTTCTAAAAGTTTGAATGGCTAGAAGTCTGGGAATTGAGAGGCCATGACTCTTTGACTTCGTGATTTGCTTTTGTTGACTTGGTCTAGAACTTTTCTGGTTTTGTAAATCAAGTGACAATTTACCGGGCTTTCTATCTATTTCACTTGTCAGAACAGCATGATCAACTAGCCAGCACATAGATCTGCACATGTCAGACTATTCTGATAGCTGCCTTGACGCTGCTGTCCAGTACCATAACCACACTCACCTGGCCTTCGGCACTTGGGGGCTGCCCCTTGGCCCCTGCCACCTGAGGATTCCTTTGCATTTAGGTTTCCCAATTCAGTGACTGCACTTCCCACCTTAAAGTCTGGGCTGTGGAGAAGAACAATCACAGAGCCCTTCAAGGATGCTGGGGTTCCCCCCCACAAATTTATCTCTCACAGCTGTGGTGAAGGGCATGTCCATTGCACCTTCCCAGTGTGTGGATAGGTCCTAGATGACAATCCCCCTGAGGTTTTGTGTCCCTTCCTCCATATTAAACCAAGGCAGTCCTGGCATTTCCAACCCACTCATTATAGGCCACCTTTTGGTCCAGGTTTCAGCCCACGAACTATTCAATTTTCTAACTACCGAAGCTGCAATATTAAATGCAGTCTATTTCTCCTCCAGTTAATTAATTTCTATTCCTCGATTGTTGAATATTTTAATCCTGAAGGCTGTTGGATTTTCTAAAGGGCTTCTTCAGTTTTTTTGTTTTTTTGTTTTTGCATGGGCATTTTATTTTTTTTTATTTTTTAAATAAATTTATTTTTTATTGGTGTTCAATTTACCAACATACAAGATAATCATGTGTCTTCCCTCTTTCATTCTGTGGATGTATCGTATTTGATTGCTTTTCATGTGTTGAAACAACCCTGCTGGTAGTCAGCAAAGGGGAAATTTCAGTGGGCTCAGTTTTCACTGTAGCCCCAAGCTAGAAGCTCCAGGTTTCTTAAAGTGGTCCCGCCTCTGACTCATAGGCCTGAGGGAGTCAAGGTAGGGAGGGTTACAAGGCTCCAGGTAGACAGGGATAAATCCCATTCAATTATGATATAAAATCCTTTTTATATGCTACCATATTCAGTTAGAGAGGATTCTGTTGAGGATATTTGCATTTACACTCATAAGAGATATTGATCTATGCTTTCTTTTCCTGTGATACCTATTTCTGGGTTAGTTTTTAGGGTAGTTCTGGCATCATAGAATGAGTTAGGGAAGTGTTCTCTTTTCACCTTTCTGTAAACACTTCACGGGATTCACAAGTGAAGCCATCTGGATTGAAGCTTTTCTCTGGTGGAAGTGTTTGGTTTCCAATTCAATGTCTTGTGTTGTAGGTCCATTCAGATTTTCTACTTCTTTTTGAGCTAGTTCTTCTACTTTGTATCTTGGACACTTGTTCTAGTAATGTGTCCACTTTTTCATCCTATCTAATTTCTTGGCATGCTGTTTCTAGACTCTCTTATCCTTCTTTTCTGGTGAGGTCATTAGTAATGTCTCTCTTTCATCCCTGATTCTGATCATTTTGGCTGTTTTCTCATTGCTTTCATGGAAGAGGGATTTTAGGAGATTCTTGTTTTAATATTTTGCTGCTGTCACTGCTTGTGTAATTGCGTATGTAGCTGTTAAATGCATTTGGCTAGCCCTCTAATCATCGTTGGTAACACACTAGGAAACTGATTGCAATGATATCCAATGAGAAACTGAGCAGAATGAGCTGTCTGCACACGACTGCCTCAGACCACATAGGATTCAATGGCCGTGACGCTGGCGCAGACTTCTTGCCCCACTGGGGGTAACTCAGAGTTCCCACAATTCCAGGAAAAGCTCGGGGCTGGCGAGCTAGGGTAGGTCTCAGGGTACCCCTCTTCGCCTTCCTGTGGGACAAGGGCCGCTAGACACAGTCCCTGAAGGCAGTGTGACCCCAGGCGCCTCGTGTCCTCACTGTTCACACGCAGGGTCTTGCAGGGAGCAGAGCTCAGCTGCTCTGAGGCCCTGAGGGAGCTGCCAGCAGGGCTCTCCTGGCCTCAGACAGGACCCTTCTCTCCCTTTCCTGAAGAATCAAGCGATTACAGGAGCGCATATCGACGTTACTTTGGAAAAATGGCACATGGCAAGGGTAGAAATGAAAAGTGAACAAGGTTTATTTTCTAATTTCCACACTCCACCACTTGCCTGCTGCACTCTTGGCCATTCCAACAAATTCCAACACCATTGCCCTCTGATTTCATCCAGAACCCAAACAAGAAGGGAAGGTCTACCAACTTGTATGCAGGACATGACAAAAATCTAACTCTTAAACTGGGGGAGTACGAACACGAAGGGGTGTGTGTCACTTACACACTGGGCTGGGGAAACCTTCTATCCCAAGGAACAAACATGGGGAGCTTCCTCAAAGGAACCAAGCTCCGGATTCCGGGGTCATTATAGAGCCCAGGGCCCAAGAGAGGCTCTTGGCCCTGCTTTCCCCCTACTTGCCCTGGCCCTTAAATCCTGAGAACGCCCAGGCTTTTCTCTTTACACACCCAACAGGACAACACCGGGAGGAAGCACCCAGAGGCCTCCCTTCATGCCGGCCCCACAAAAGCCTGGAAAGGGACTGGCCACCCCTGGGGCTGTAGCCCCCTCTTCCTTATCTCAGAATCTTTTCTCACAGGACCAGGGAGGAACCCAGGTTGTTGCTACCGACCAGGAGCAGAAAGTCCATGACCTGGAGCCTGTTGGTTTCCTCATAGGCCCTGGGCCCCCACAGGAACTCGTTGCGGGCAGGGTCACTGCCCGCCACCTGCCGGCGCTCCAGGTAGCCTTCCTGCACCCAGACATTGGTGAGGTGGTCGCCGGGCTCCCCACAGACGATGTGCTCTTGGTCATCGTACACCGCCGTGAACCCCAGAGCTTCCCACACCTCCTCCTCAGGGACACATCCGTCCTGCAGGAGGATCAACCCCAGGACCAGCCCCAGGAGGCAGGTCTTGGGCAGGCCCCACTGACCGCTCAGCATCCCATCCCAGGTGAGGCCCAGGATGGGGTTGAGGACGTAGGAGTGCTCCCTGGGATCCACTTCAATCACATCTAGGCCAAAGACCAGCCGCAAGCAGATGGACGCTTGGCTCAAGATGGCGGGGAAGTCGTCCTGGTATTCTGGGGAGAAGACCTCCAGCATCTCTGCCTTGCTGGTGGGTTGCTTGTTGCGATACTTGAGGAGCAGGAATACCACCAGGGCAGCCGTCTTCATGTGGAAACTGCCCTCCACCAAGGGCTCCTCATCTCCCGCCTCCCCTGGGCCACTGGGGCCAGGCGGCTCAGACTGGCCAAGGCCACCAGCTGCCCCACCACTGGGGGAGGGGCTGGCATTCTGAGAGCTCTGGGAAGCACTCAGGGCCCCGGGAGCTGTAGACCCCCCCTCTGGGGGGCCAAAGACCATGCCAGAGATGGAAAAAGAAGCAGAAGACGACGATGATGATGATGATGAGGAGGAGGAGGATGAGGATGAGGACGAGGAGGAGGACAGAAAGAGATGAGATAGGTGGTACGGGGGAGATGGGGTAGAGGGAGGAGGTGGAACCTCCTCCTCCCCTTCCTCCTCCTCCTCAGCCCCAGACAGCTGGGCATCCACATGGCCCTGGGCCTCCTCTAGGTCTTCTCCCTGCTTCCAAAGCTCGCTGCTATTCCTCAGGGGCATGGTGTCAGATTCGGGCTGAACCTAAAGACAGAGTTGGGAGAGCTTGTCAGGGGGCAGCCCGGCCAAGACACCCCGAGGTGCCAGGTCTGACAGGGGGCCGTGCCCGGCTCCCCTGCATAGGGCTCCCCTGTGTTGGGCTGGGAGAACCCCTGACATCAGGCTCAGAGAGAGCGTGCACCTCACCTGGACAAGTGGCTCTGGCCCGCGCCTCCTCAGCTCTGTGTCCTGAGGGACCCCCGCCTCAGACTGAGGCCTCTGCTACCAGTTCTTGAAGTCCCTGCAGGAGGGAAGGAGGAGGGTCCTCAGGGTGCAGACTGCCAGCCCAGCCCTGGGGCCCAGTGTGGACAGGAGGATGGCTCGTACTGTGGGAGGTCCCCAGCAGTCCAGGAGGGATGGACTACCCCTGGGCCTCTCAAGGGCCTGCCCTGGCCCTATCCTTCTCAGGCCAAATATCTCTGCAAGAGCACAGGGCCCCGAGACTCCACAGGAGGAAACCAGGGGCCTATCCCTGGTCACACCTGCCAAAGTCTCCAGGATTCTTCCTAGATCATGCACAAGAGAAGGGCCAGCTCTGGCTTCCATCTGGGCCGGGATGGGGCGCCTGTGGGTCTTCTACTGGACCCCAAGCACAGCCTCGGAAGACTCTATGGGTAGCACTGAGGCCACTCTCTTTGCACCTTCCTTGCAAGGGCCCCTGCCACGACCCCCCACCAGCCAAAGTCCAGAGAAAACAGTCGGTCCACCGGTTCCGCCTCTCCTCAGGGGCGACACAAATGGCTGTGGCGGCCTGGTCCCTAGGGATCTTGCTGTGGGAGGCATCCCCTCTTATCTCACCTAGACCGAAACCAGTGCCTGGGCCAGGGCCAGGGCAGGGCACCCGCCTCCTTTGCTGACCTGAGTCCAGACCCTAAGGCCCAGGCCCTCCCCTCCCTAACCCAGGGATCTGGGGAGGAGGAAGGGCTCCACGGGACAGGACGCACCCCGGGTTCCCTTCCCAGGGCTGCCAGGGAAGGGCACCCATGTTTCAGGGCAATTGCCTCCTGGGCCTGATGGCTGTCTTGAAGGCCACTCACCCCTTCAACATGGGGTGGGCAGGGTTCCTCACACAGAGTCTCGGCAAGCCCGGGACTCCTGGGTATCTATTCCCCAGGTGGGCCTCCTCCCACACTCTGACTGGGACCTCTCCCAGCAAGGTCTTCAACTCCCTGAGAACTGGGAGCGTAGCAGGACGAGGCACCGTGTTATGTCCTCTGTCCCCGTGCTGTCCTGTGTCCTTGGCCAGGTGGGTTACAGCCGCAACGCCCCCCACCCCAAGTTCCCCAGCAAGATCAGGAAGGGCGGGCCTGGAGACCGGACCATCTCTCCTGGGGCACAAATGCCCTCAGGCTCCCAGGAGGGTCCTCAGCATTATCCTGCCATTTTCCTGACTTTCCTCCAGGCCTCCAACCTCCCATAGAGGAGACGTGCCCCTCATACCAAGACCATACCAACTCCAGGTCAGCCCACCTTCCTGCCGCCCACCCGCCCCAGGGACAAGTGAGCATGTCACTGAGGGCCAGCTCTCTCCCATCCTCTGTGGGCTGCCCAGAGGGCAAGGACCCCCTCCACTGCACTGGCTTCTTGGCTCATGGGCCAGGTGGGGCCAGCCAGGACGTCCCCAAGGTCCTCACCCTGACTCCCCGCTGGCAGTGTGTCATCCAAACACACCCTCTCCAACCACCCCTGAGGCCCTGCTTCTTTGAAGCACAAGCCCTCAGGCCCTAACATCCAGACGTGGACATCAGGACCGTAGCATGGGCTCATCTTGCACGGGGGCCTCCTTCCTCCCTGGACTGCACCTGCTGGGGCCCAGGGTCCTTTAGTCCTCCCTGTGATCCTCACCTTCAATTCCCTCAGGCCCCAGGTCAGCCCTGGGCAGGCTCCAACCCCGCTCCTTCCACCAAGCCCCCAGGGTCTAGGACACTTAGCTGGCAAGCCAGAGCACGCCCCAGGTGGTCATCTGGCCGGAGTGCTCCCAGGACCCAGTCTAGTCTGCGTCCCTAGGGCTCCAGTGCCCCTGTGGTCCTCGCCTTGGCTGCCAGCCCAGGTAGGCGATTGTCCACCACCCCACTGACCCCCACACCCTGGAGGGAGTGCTCCAGCCCAATGGCCACAGTGTGGGAGGCCCCGAAGCACCAGCTGCCATGCAGCTCGGGACTTGTCCAACCCTGGCAGCCTCCCGAGGCCGAAAAAGGGGCAGGGCCGCGGTGCTGGGGTATCCTGGGGGACCAACTCCCTTGGGGGTCTCAGTCCCTCGGGGGTCCACGCCTCCACCCCTAGCTGACCCCAGGCCCCTCGGGCAGCCTTCCTGAGGCCGGGCTGCTCACACCAAGGTCCTTCCCTCCGCCCGGACCCCAACGGGGACAGGGAGTGACCGTCTTTCCATCAGGACCAGGGCCCAGGCCGGGGACTTTGCAGGCCTCACAAGGGGGCTGAGCTGGGGGGCGGGGGATAGGCTCCCTGGGCCCTTCTTCCCCACCCCTGCTGGCGGGGCTCCCTGGGCGCCTGGGCCTCTGCTTGGCTCCACTCGGTCTGCCTCACGGGACTGACTGTGGACTGGGGTGCGGGGTCCCTCCGTCCTCCATGGACATCCTCGCCAGGAACCCAGCAGGACCTGGGTCCACTCTCTGCCTCCTCAGGGAGGACCTGCTCTGAACACCAGCCCCCTGCTCTCGGAGAGCCCGGATGCGGAAGTGGGGCCTCACCACGTGTTCCCATCCCCCACCCACGACCTTCCCGGACT
The DNA here is from genome assembly GCF_011100685.1 of Canis lupus familiaris. NCBI lineage: Eukaryota > Metazoa > Chordata > Mammalia > Carnivora > Canidae > Canis > Canis lupus. Next base: position 119,501,574 of record NC_049260.1, read on the forward strand.
GACTCTGGCCTGGGGTGCGGGGTCCCCCGGGCCTCTTCCGCATCCTCACCGGGAATCCCAGCAGCACCCAGGGCCCTCCCCTCTGCCCACGTGTCCTAGGCCCTGCTCCTGACGCCAGGGGCCCCCAGTGCCTCAGGAGGCCCGGATGTGGAAGTCTGAGCACCCATACTCCCACGTGAGAGCAGGTACCCATCCCCACGGGGGCCTCACAGCCCTGGCGACCCTCTACTGGGGTCCTCTTTGTCCCTGTCAATGGTCCATCCCTCGCCTCCCCTTAGCCCCGGGATCCTCCCCTCAGCCCTCAGCGTCTGCTCCCGCCACACCAGGACTCAGGCTCTCGGGTACCCGGATGTGCCAGGCCTGCCGCACCCGCCGCCACCATCCGGCCCCATCCCGCTCCCCCGCGGCCTTCCCGGGCTCACCGTGGGCCCTGACCTCCGCCGGGTCCCCTCTGTCCCCCTCAGGGTCCATCCCTCGCCTCCCCTTAGCCCCGGGACCCTCCCTCCAGCACCCTCAGCGTCTGCTCCCACCACACCAGGCCTCAGGCTTTCGGGTACCCGGATGTGCCAGGCCTGCCGCACCCGCCGCCACCATCCGGCCCCATCCCGCTCCTCCGCGGCCTTCCCGGGCTCACCGTGGGCCCTGACCTCCGCCGGGTCCCCTCTGTCCCTCTCAGGGTCCATCCCTCGCCTCCCCTTAGCCCCTGGACCCTCCCCCCCCCCCTCAGTGTCTGCTCCCGCCACACCAGGCCCCAGGCTCTCAGGTACCCGGATGTCCCAGGCCTGCCTCACCCGCCGCCACCATCCGGCCCCGTCCCGCTCCTCCGCGGCCTTCCCGGGCTCACCGTGGGCCCTGACCTCCGCCGGGTCCCCTCTGTCCCCCTCAGGGTCCATCCCTCGCCTCCCCTTAGCCCCGGGACCCTCCCTCCAGCACCCTCAGCGTCTGCTCCCGCCACACCAGGCCTCAGGCTCTCGGGTACCCGGATGTCCCAGGCCTTCCGCACCCGCCGCCACCATCCGGCCCCATTCGGCTCCTCCGCGGCCTTCCCGGCTCACCATGGGCCCTGACCTCCGCCGGGTCCCCTCTGTCCTGGGCTCCTTGGTCCCTCCCCCCCTCAGGCCCTGGCAAACTTCCCTTAGGATTGGGCTCCTGAGCTCCCTGGGCTCGGGTCCCCAACCCCCCCCCCAGCCCATTTCCCGGGTGGCCGTGTGTGTCCGGCCTCCCCAGGGCCGCCCCCAGCCCCGAGGTGGGGGCCCAGTGACTCTCTCTCGCAGGGAGGAGTGGAGGCATGAAGGTGGGGTGGGGGACCCCCGCAGTTCTCCCTCAGCTCCTCACCCCACTCCGGGGAGGGCCCGGGCCCGTCCTGCCTCCGGGGATCCGAGGCCTCTGCCCCAGGCCCCGGCATCCAGGCCTCAGCTCGACGCCGCGGCCCCACCTTCCCCCGTGTGGTCTCTCAGGGTTCAGAAAGAGCCCCCCCCACCCCCCGCCGCCCTCCGGGGCCCCTCCCCCGCCCTCGGAGCCCCCTCCCGGGGCTACCTGCTGCCCGGCTGCCGCCGGCCCGGGCCTGGCCTCCTTCCAGGGGACCCCAATGCGCCCCCCACACGAGGCCCTCCGCTCCCTCAGACCTCCGAGGCGGAAGTCGGCCCACGTCACATCCGGACCCCGTGCCAGGGGTCCCTAAGGGCTGGTTGCACGTCCGCGGGAGATGGGCTCTGCGTGGCGGGGGTAGGAGGACACCTGTGGGAGGCTCCCTGGGTCCTCTCGCGGGTCCTCCCTCCCCGGACTCGGGCGGGCTGCGGCCTCGGCTCTCTGCAGACCTCAGTCGGTGCCCCTTACACCGAGCCTCTCAGGCCCCGACGTGTCGTCCCTGAGCGCCCGAGGGGTGGTTGCTGCGGCTCGGGCCCCACCGGCTCTGCAGGTCCCGGGGTGGCCCAGGGCTGCCGGCAGGGGCACAGCAGGGTTCGGCGGCCCCCAGCGTCCTGGCACAGGTCGGCTCTCAGTCCTCACCCAGGAGGCCCTCATCAGGACACAGGCCTGCTGTGCAGCCGCAGCGCCCATAGCCCCGGGGCAGGGCAGGGGCAGGGGCCGGGAGGAAGCGCCCCTTCCCACGGGGTCCCTTGGCCAGCAGCCAGACTTTAGGGACATCGTGTTAAAGGTTTAGTTTCCTGGGGGCGGCCGAGCAGCTGCAAGGGTGTCTAGGGGTGTCCCGTATTGCGGGGCCCACTGCAGGGAGTTTTCCCCTGACATGCTGCGTCATCGGGAGAAACACACCGTCCCTCTCTACCTAGCGTGTGTCCAGTGCACGCGTATGTATAAGGTGTGCAGATTATAGGTGCTGGTATGCAAATGTACGTACATATCACCTAAATACGGACAGCGACACACGTATGTGCGTGTGTGTTCCCGTTATACATGCGTTTGTATATGTATTTATATAGGTGTAGACTATATATATACTTTATCAAAAATACCTTTTCTTACTGTGTGAATTGCTTTGATACTCCCTACTCTATTTCAGGTTGATTCTGTATATTCTACTTAAGTGATTTTTTTAAGGGGCATTCCTTGCCACTAAGATGATTTCAGGGGGTTATTTGCATAGACTCTAGAGTCCAATGCCTCAATCATCCTGTCTTTCCCCGTGTCCTCTTAGCACCCCAGGGCTAATGTCATGTGTACTCTGAGGCCTTGCCTCAGATTTATGCTGGGAAGCAGAAGCAGAAGTTGGAAATTGCTCCGCCTATCAATCCTGTCATCTGCATTGATGCAGGCTGCATTCCCTCCCCACATCCCTGATGTTCCCTGCATCCCCAACCCAGACTCAATATCCAGCTCAGCAGTCTTCAGGGTCCCCCAAGGCTTTCTCCTCATTTATTGTTCGGACGTTGTTTATTCTGTGTGTGTTTTTCAAGACTTTCATTTCTTTCTTTCTTTCTTTTTTTTTTTTTTTTAAGGTTTTATTTCTTTACTCATGAGACACACAGAGAGAGACAGAGAGGCAGCAACACAGGCAGAAGGAGAAGCAGGCTCCACGCAGGGAGCCCGATGCGGGACTCGATCCAGGCTCTCCAGGACCAAGTATCTGCCCAAGACTTCCTTTTTTTTTTAAGTGAGGTTTTAGTTGCACAGAAATGAAAACGGAAATTCCTTCCTCATCGTATTCTGATAGAAGCTTTTTCCATTAGCTAGTGCTGAATTTCTTTCAAAGGAGTCTTCTATACCCAGTCGTGATCAGATGTTTTTAGTTCCATTATTTTGTTAATGTAGATAAATACAGTTGAAAGATTTTTCTTTTTTTTTTTTTTTTAAGGATTTTATTTATTTACTCATAGACACAGAGAGAGAGGCAGAGACACAGGCAGAGGGAGAGGGAGAAGCAGGCTCCATGCTGGGAGCCCGACGTGGGACCCGATCCCAGGTCTCCAGGATCACACTCCAGACTGCAGGCAGCGCCAAACCGCTGCGCCACCAGGGCTGCCCAAATACAGTTGAAAGATTTTTCTGACGTTAAGGCAGATTTCTGTTCACTGGGCACCGCCTCTCGTCCGTTTCATTCACTACGATTTTGAATATGCATATACTTATTCAGGATATTTGCTGCTATATGAGTGCTTTTGGCTTAAGCGTTCTTTCAAGGTGGATTTCTCCTCTAGCATTTACATCCAGGAGCACTAGCGTGGGACATTTAATTGAAAACAATGCCCATATTTTTCTTTAGTTTGAAGGAGTTTTGCTAAGATGATGACTTCTCCCCAACCATTTGGCCGAATGAGACCACAGGGCGGTGGGGTGGGGGTGGGGGGGGGGGGAGGTGGGAGTCCAAAGTGGCCGAGGAGTTGAGAGACCTAAGTTCCTCTGGTCCCCGGAATTCAGCGAGACAGCTACTAAATCATTCTGAACCCCTGAGAACTGAACCGGAGATCTACAAAAAGAATAGCTGCAACTCTACAAAGAGAAAAGCATCCAGTTTCTGCAAGACAGGAGGTGTGGAGAAGTGAAATGGAAGCGATACATGGGAAGATGGGCGGGGGGGGGGGGGGGCAAAAGGGAGGCGATACATGGGAAGATACGGGGGAGCCAAAAGGGGGCGAGCTCCAGCAGCCTCCACCAGAGAGTGATGGAGCAGCAGAGAGCGCAGAATCCGGACCTTTAGAAGTCCGCTCCGGTGAGGGACGGCCCTGCCTGCCCGGTGCTCAGACAGTGAAGCGGGTGCAGAATCCTAGGTGGGACAGCGTGGTCTCAGGATCCCCCGGGGTCACAGGAACACTGACAGTGCCTGAGTGCAGCAGAGCTCCCAGACATCGGAGCAGGGAAGCCGGCTGCAGCGGGCTCTTGGCCAGTGGTGGCCGTAGCCCTGGAACCCAGCAGGGTCAGTGGGTCCCAGCACCCTCAGCGCAAAGGCTCTCCGAGCAGGAGCCCAGCAGGCGGCAGAACCGGCAAGCCCCCCCTTGCTCCCCCTGGGGAGGAGCAGCGCACATGTCCACACAGCAGGAATCTGCAGGGTTTGGAAGGCGAAGCAGGGTCCGTGCCTGAGATGGAAATGCTTGGTCACAGGCTGGGTGAGCACAGTGTGCGGTCCGGTACCAGGGAGACAGGAGTGATGGGTTGCCTTTCACTGGGGGTGCGCTAAGGAGCGGGACCCTGAGCTTTCGGCCCTGGGGCTGGGGATGAGGAGGCCACCACTTTCGCTCTCAGCCTCTAAAGAGGCCTGCAAGGCCTTCACGGAACAAAATCCACAGAGAGCAACCCGGACCAGATTACTTAGCCTGGCCCCCTGGCAAGGGCGGTGCACGCCCACTCGGGGCAAAGACCCCTGAGAATCAGCGCAACAGGTCCCTCCCCCAGAAAGTCAGCAAGAGCATGCGGCCCAGACCAACTTTACCGAACACTGAGAACCGCAAAACTCCAGCGCTAGGGGAATATAACATACACAATTCATAGCGTTTTCCCCCATGATTCTTTGGTCTTTCCATTTTATTTATTTATTTTTTTTTTTTTCGCTTTCCTTTTGCAACCAATTTCTTATTTTATCAAACTTTTAGGAAATATTTTTTAGTTTTCATTCTTACAGTTACATGCTATCCTTCCATTGTTTTTAATTTTATTTGTGTAAGTTTTTTTTTTTTTTTCTTTACACCCTTACGGTGCAGTTTCTTCCACCAGACCAAAATACACGTAGTGTACGGTATATGATTCTGTTTTCTTCACCTGTCTCATCAAAATCGCTTTTTTTTTTCTTTTTTCTCCTTCTTTGTTTCTTTCTTGTTAAGTTCTTTCTATGTTCTGTCTCCCTTTCTGATATTTCCCACTTATTTTTTGTATCCCCCAAATGAATGAGACAAAGACTCCTAACTCTGGGAAACGAACTAGGGGTGGTGGAAGGGGAGGTAGGCAGGGGGTGGGGGTGACTGGGTGACGGGCACTGAGGGGGGCACTTGATGGGATGAGCACTGGGTGTTATTCTATATGTTGACAAATTGAACACCAATAAAAAATAAATTTATAAAAAATAAAAAAATAAGGTCTTTCTAAATTTTCATCTTTACAGTTACATTCTATCCTGTCAATGTATTTAATATATATAATATATATGCAAGGTTTTTTTTCTTTACAATTGTGAAGCCATCTTTTTTTTTTTTTAATTTTGTTGTTTATTTATTCATGACAGACACAGAGAGAGGGAGGCAGAGACCCAGGCAGAGGGAGAAGACCGCTGAGCTGCCGGGGCTGCCCTTCTTCACAATTTTGAGATGTAGTTTCCTCTAACCGAAGGAAATACACTCAGAATATAGTGTATTGCTCTGTTTTCTTCACCTGTCTGTTGATATTTCTTCTTTTTTTCTCTTTTAATTTTCATTTTTACAATTGCATTCTATCCTTTCCTTGTATTCTATTCAATTTGTTTAGTACCTATAAAAGTTTTCCTTTTGTTACAATTTTGGGATTTAGTTTTCTAACAAACGGACCAAAATACACACAGGATCCAGTGTATTACTCTATTCTCTTCACCTGTCTGATTATATTCTCTCTTTTTAATTTTTCTTTTCAGTTCTGGGTCTCTTGTGATTTGTGTAGTGTATATTTCTCTGGGGACATTGTTGCCATTTCAGTATTTTGTTCTCTCATTCATCGATTCTTCTCTGCACAGATGGAAAAAACCTCATCTCATAAAAGAGAACCAAAGGCAGTACTGAATGCCAGGAACCTAGTGAGTATGGACATAAGTAACATGGTAGAACTAAAGTTCAGAATAATGATTATAAAGATACTATCGGGGCTTGAATAAAGCATCAAAGACACTAGACAAAGCCTTTCTGGAGAAATAAAAGAACTAAAATCTAATCAAGTTGAAATTTCAAAAAGGCTATCAATGAGAAGCATTAAAAAATGGAGGCGCAAAAAAAAAAAAAATGGAGGCTCTGACTGCTCGGATAATTGAGGCAGAAGATAGAATTAGTGACATAGGGCAGCCCGGGTGGCCTAGCGGTTTAGCGCCTGCCTTCAGCCCAGGGCGTGATCCTGGAAAACCCGGGATCGAGTCCCATGTGGGGCTCCCTGCATGGAGCCTGCTTCTCCGTCTGCCTGTGTCTCTGCCTCTCTCTCTCTGTATGTGCGTCTAATGAATAAATAAATAAAATCGTTTTTAAAAGCCCCAATCAAAAGTTATAGGGTATCAGGTTGGATAAAAAAGTAAGGACCATTGATACGCTGCCTGCAAGAGACTCATTTTAGGCCCAAAGACACCTCCAGATTTAAAGTGAGGGGGTGGAGAAAGATTTATCATGCTAACGGACATAAAATGAAAGCTGGGCTGGCAATCTTTATATCAGACAGACTAGATTTTTTTAAAGATTTTATTTATTTATTTATTAAGGAGAGACAGAGAGAGAGGCAGAGACACAGGCAGAGGGAGAAGCAGGCTCCCTGCAGGGAGCCTGATGTGGGGCTTGATCCCGGGACAATGGATCAAGACCTGAGCCAAAGGCAGATGCTCAACCACTGAGCCACCCAGGTGCCCCCAGACAGACTAGATTTTAAAGCAAAGACTGTAGGGGCCCCTGAGTGGCTCAGTGGTTAAGCGTCTGCCTTCGGCCCAGGTCGTGATCCTGGGGTCCTGGGATTGAGTCCAGTATCAGGATCTCTGTGGGGAGCCTGCTTCTCCCTCTGCCTGTTTCTCAGCCTCTGTCTCTCTCTCTGTATGTCATAAATAAGTGAATAAAATCTTTAAAAAAAAAAAAACACACACACACACTGGAAGAGCCAGAAGTGGCATGCCTTCTGTTAGAAAGCACTAAGAAGCCCACAGTACCACCGAGGAGTAATGTTCTCCCGAGAAAATTGAACTTGCTTCTGGCCTCCAACTGGGGTGAACATATAGTGACAGGAAATACAGCTCTCTTCAGGAGAAGAAGGCACAGGGTCTGCTCTGTGGCGAGAGCTCTGGGCATCTGCAGGAACGTGTTTGCTTTGTTTTGCATCCAGTCTGCTCAAGAAAGGCACCATTTCCCTGCCTACCACAGTGATGCCACAACACTGCCCAGCAGCCTTGCCTATTCCAAGCCAATGGTGCCTGCCTTTCCCTTTATCCTGGGAGAATGGCCCCTGGATGCTTAGATCTGCATTTGCTCCCTATCCCCTAGGTCAAGTCAGAAAGCTAGGATAAAATCCTGGATCTGACAAGCCAGTTCACTGTACCCGTGCCACTGATCTTGGCGCAAGGCTGCTCTAGGCTCGGAGGATCAGGCCCTCCAGACTAGCCTCTCTAGACCTCTGCCTCCTGCTCTCTGTTGCAGGGCCCTGAGCTACTGCATGCCGTTGTTCTTCCCCGGGCATTTGCTTTTGCCACGCTGCTAGTGGTCCTCTTGGGACATCCTCAGGTCTCGCCCTCAATGTCACCTTTTCCATGAGTCCTTCTATGAATACCCAATCCTAAATTGCAACCCCTCCTCCCACCCCATCCCCAACACTCTGCATTCAGCTCTGTGGATTCGATTTGTTTCCATAGCATTGAAAACTACTCAGCCTACTTCACCTTTCACTTCATTTCATGATTCACTTCAGTGTACACCGCTACACATGCTAGGCTATGAGCACTACAGAGGCAACGAATCTGTTCAATGCTGTATTCTTAGAGCTTTGAGCAGCGCCTGGCACATGGTACATGTTTACTACTCATGTTGAGAATGAATAAAGAACTGCCAGCTCCAAGGTCCTGGTCCTTGGAGCCTCTCGTCCCTAAACCCCCTTGGCATCTCTAACCCCCACAACTATCCAAACAGGCAAAGTTTGAATGCTCCCGTCCATGCTCTACTTATTGGCTCATGGACAAGGTAAGCCACTGAGTTTACCGGGGACTCTGGAGACCCCTAGCCCCAGTCCCTGGTTTGTGCTCCTGGTATTCTGGCAGAAGTCAGCGTAGTAGGATTCCAAACAACTATGGCTGACTGCACACTCTCTCCTGCCAGCAGGCAGCTATGGCCTTCACCCTTATGCTCTGCTCTTCCTTCTTGTTGGCTTCGATCTATAAGTTGCTACAGTCAAGGACTCACGTGTCCTGGGGTTTGGGTTGGGCCACAGAAGGTTTTACAGATAGCCAGTTCACACAGCGCATGCCCATTGATTCCAGAGGGCACACCCATGTTCACATATGACCATAAAAAGACTTCCCTAGCGAAGGTAGAAAGGAGGGTAACTAAGATGGTTTGCAAGGTTACTTTCAAACCCAAAACACTCCAACCACTAGGATTTATCCCCATTTCCAGAATGCAGGTGCGCTCCTTGCCTTTGCACATACTGTTCCTGCATCTTGAGGTATCGGAGATACTTTACTTGCAATGAGAAGGGCTCTTGCTGTCGGTGCTGTCCTTCCTGATAATGCCAAAGGCCAGCCTTCTCGTGAGAAGGCATCAGACACACTCAGAGGGACATTCTACTACAACTGGACCAGTACTCCTCAGAAATGTCAAGGCCATAGATATAAGCAGAACACTGGCCTTCCAGAGATGTCCGCATCCTAATGCTCACAGCTGGAATATGTTAAGTTACACATCAAAGTGGAATTAACGCAGAAGATGGAATTGAAATTACCAATTGCCTGACCTGAAGATAGGGAGATTGTTCAAGATAATCCAGGTAGACCCAATGTAAATACAATGCTCCAAATGTGGAAGGAGACGGTCATGTGAGAGACTCAACTGCCCATTGCTGGTGTTGAAGATGGAGGAAGGGTCTCTGAGCCAAAGATGGTGGTCACCCTCTGGGTGCTGGAAAAGTCATGAAAACACATTTCTCCGTGGAGACTTCCCAAAGCATCACAGCCCTGCTGATGGCTTGATTTTAGCCCAGTGAGACTCTTCTGGGGCTTCTGACTTCCAACATTTGTGTTGTTCCATTAATGAATTTGTGCTGTACCACTAACTTTGTGGTGATCTGTTACAACAGCAATAGGAGGGCAGCCCCGGTGGCACAGCGGTTTAGTGCCATCTGGTGCCCGGGGTGTGATCCTGGAGGCCTGGGATTGAATCCCAAGTCGGGCTCCTTGCATGGAGCCTGCTTCTCCCTCTGCCTGTCTCTCTCTCTCTCTCTCTCTCTCTCAATCAATCAATCAATCTTTAAAAAGAAAAACAACAACAACAGCTGTGGGAAAGTAATACAGTTTCAAAAAAAAACAGAAAATACGAAGGAGCTATCTCATATTGGAGGACATGAAGCAGACATAATGACTGCATGTAATGTGCCATCCAGGGTTGCAAAGAAAAAGGGCACATTCCTACCCCTTTGCCCCAGGGCTCTTGCCCCTTGGCCACTTTATGGTCCCTCCGACTGTACCACCACTCTGGACAATTGCAGGTGCCCAATTGGGACATACACAGGAGTCTGCGGCTGAGCTGGAGAGACAAGACCACCCATGAGTACAGTGCATGCCTCCCCCTACATTCCTCCTTGCAGGATCAAGCATCCTATCCCCCACAGTGAGAGAAACTGAGGGACAAGTTTGAGGGACTGGGTCCTGACAGTTGGAGAATGGCCAGCACGATTGGGAGTGTAGGAAACTGCATGAGGCTGATTCTACAGAAGCCTCGGGAGCCAAGGGATTCGTTACCACTCTGTGAGCTCACAGAGCACAGTCCACTGTCTTCTCTTACTAAGGGACATAATTCAGGCACACATGTTTTCCTAGGTGCAAGACTCCAGATTCTGCCCCTTAAGGTGCAAGGCTGGGGTGGAGGTGTTCAAAAGAGGAGCTGCCCCACAGGAAGCTGCCTGTCCCCGGTGGTTCTTGTCAGAGAACTTCTGAGTCATAGCCACTGCTCTGTGCAGCTGGGATCCTCGTGAAGGCCACTGCGAGGTTGGCTTTCTGAGGCTGAGCCAGAGAGGGAGTGGGGTCCTGTCAGCCATCCCAACAGCCGCCTGGGAACCTAGGGTCCCGAAACGGGCACTTTATCAGAGGAAAGTGTAGTGGGTGATGGTGGTGGTCATCGGGATGCTCTGCCACACCCCACAGGCTCCCAGTCTCACATGAGGATTTTGTAAGCAGCCGGACAGGAGGGCCTTCGGGTCCCCAGGTAGCAAGCAGGCTGTGCAGAAGGTTGGCCACCCCACAAGAGGTGGGAGGAGGAGCACCTGCCATTCTGAGGCTGCTGGCCATAGCACAAGTCCCAGGAGCAGGCCCTGTAGGGCAGTCGTGGCTGGATGCGGGGACACCTCTGCTAATGTTGCTTGCTGTGGGGAACTGGTGGGTCTCAACTCAGAGTTGAGAAGGACTGTTGGGCTGTAGCAGCTAGGACACCCTCGGGCCTCTACCCCCTTTGTTGGAGCCATTCTGGGGTGCATCTCTTTAGCCACAGCCTCCTGTGTGACACATGCCACCCAGGCCCTGAGCTGTTGTAAGCAGGGCAATGCAAGTCAGACAGGAGCTCACCGGCCTTGAGGACTCACTCTCGGTCCTTGTCTTCCGGATCTGAGAAGCCTCTGCTTTTTCCCAGGCTGAGCGAAAGGCCTGCTCTACACTCTGGTCTCCTTTGCGAGGAGTTGAGGTGCTGCCTGGCTCTTGCCAGACCTGCCCTGTGGCAGATACCCCTGCAGGTGTCCTAAGGCCCTTCGAGGGCAAATAAGTGCAGGTCTCCATCTGGCATCATTGATAGCCTCCTGCTAAAATCCGGAGAAGACAGCTGGGAGGCTGGGCTAGGGCAGGGGTTGCAGGGCTCGATAAAGGAATGGATTCCAGAAATGTCTATACGATTGAAGAATGCAGACTAGAGTATAATGCTGGCTTGGAAGTTAGAGGGGAAAGAAGTAAGGAAGATTCAGGAAGGTTGTGTTCCACACTGCCTCGTTTTGTGTGCTTGTGTTTGATTTTCCTATGAATCTTTCTTTCTTTTTCTGAAACTTATCCATTACCTTTTGTTCAGTTGCTCTTTGCCCTTTTTATTTTAAAAACTTCAATAAATTATTAATTTTAAACTATTTTGTTTTCGACTTGTAAAAAATTTGCAAAGATAGTACAGAGTTTTTATATACCCCTCACTCAGTTTCCCATTATGACGGAAAATCGGAAGAGGTTGCTTCTTTCAATGTGGTGCATTTGTTACAATTAATGGGGTAATTTTGACACTTCATTTATTACTAACTGAAGCCACACTTTACTCAGACTTCAGCAGTGTTTACCCAGAATCTGTGTTCTGTCCAGGATCCCCGTCAACATACCGCCTTACGTTATTTGTAGTGTTTCCTTGGCTGTGGCAGTTTCTTTGTTTCTGAGGAGCTTGACTCTTTTCGGGAGGAGTGATTAGATAGTTTGTACATTGTCTCTCACTCGCAATGTTTCTGATGTTTTACTCATGATTAGTCTGGATTCTGTGTTTTGGGAAAGAAGGCCACAGTGGTGAAGTGCTACTGTCATCACATCCTACCAACACTACATTCCAGTAGCTTCATTTATCACTGATGAGGTTTACCTTGATCACCTGACTGAGTTAATACCTCTTAGGTGTCTCCACTGTAAACTTACTGGTGTCATCCCCCTTTCCATACTGTCCTCTTTGGAAGAAAGTCACCATATGTGGCCCACACTTCAACACAAGGGAGTTATGCTGTACTATCTTCAAGTGAATGTATATGTGTAAACCAGAATTGTTCTCCATTGGAGATCTGCCTATTTCCCCATATTTATGTATTTAATAAGTCAACTTCTTTTATCAGTACAGACACATGGGCATTTCTATTACACTTTGTGTTAAAATCCAACAGCATCCTATATATTTGTGTTGTTTAACTTGTTCCAGGTTTGGCCACTGGGCGCTCTTCCTGTTAGCTCCCTCTGTGTATACCTTCGTCACGCCCCTGGAAATGTTTTCATTGGTTTGTTTTTATGTATTTGTTTTTTTTTAAGCTTTTCTTTATTTTCAGGCACTACAAGGTGCTTCCGGCTCATCTTGCATATTTCCCTGTCCCATTTCTAGAATCAGCTATTTTTCAATGGAGCCCATGTTCCATTTACCATAGAATAGTATGAGAAACCTAGGTCTGTGCACTAAGTACTCGCATTGCATCTGGGGTCATTGCTCCTAGGGCTTCTTGGCTGACAGAGGAAGAAATTACATGAGTGTTCACGACCCTGTGTGTATTCACATATGTATACAAATTTTAGATGTAACCATCTATATGTGTATTAAGCTACATAAAAGTATTTAATGATGTTTTTGGCTCTAATCCTCCACCACATAGATCACTATAGCTTCCTCCTCTACAGTGAAAAACCTTGAGATTTGGAAGTTGTTTATATGTCAGTGTCCTTTTTTCTCTGCTGGGTAGCCCCAAGGCTTGGTTACCTCTGATGGAGCTGTTGAAATAGAATTTGTGGATGTGCAATGCAACAGTTCTGCTCCAGAACTCCATGGAACCTCATCAAAGTTATGCCTGCCCTCTAGCCTCTGGACTCTGATAAGGCTACCTGGCCCCTGTCTATGGAGCTCTTGAAAGGTCAAGAGTACCCGTTATTTGAGTGTCTGAACTGATGAACAATTTGACTTTTGATGCTTTTGGGGGTTGAGATCACCTGTAACTAAGTTTGGTCTTCCTTATCTGTCTGGAAAGTATTTCTTTCTTACCAGAGCATGAGCTACAGGGTAAGCTAGACCCCAAGATGAGTATTTGTTTCCTTACCTTTATTTAGCTTTATGACTCAGGGCATGTTATATGAGCTTTTGATGCCTCAGTGCTTTTTCTCTATTCTGTATTTGAATAGTCACTTGGAAGCTCCTCAAGGCTGGCAATTAGAGTCTACCCAGAGGGAGGGCAGGATAGCTGGATGAAAAACAGAACCCCCTCAGATTCGACAGCTGACAACACTGCTATATGTTACTCATCCTTAAAACCAACTTATATAATGATATACATTCTCCAGTGAGTGTTGGAAAGCCTAATTAGAAATTGAGAAATGTGCCCAAGTTCTCAGATTAAAGGTTATACATCATGGGAAATCATGAGTTGATACTTTGATTATGATCAATCAAGTAATAATAATTCTCTCAAGCTGTTCCTTAAATAAATACCATAAAATTGCCTATTTGAAACTCTGCTATGGTGGAAAGTGTGACTGTTTTCCATAACAATACTAGATGAATGTTGAAGATATTGCTGTAATCACAAAAACTCTCAAAATGTCTGGAAATGAAGACAGTATACTAGGTCACCTTCTGTGATGTGGTGTAGTGTGGTATGGCCTAACACAAACTAAAAGAACACCTGCAAAGATTGGCATTTCAATTCTGATTCAATACATTGAAGGAAATTTCCATCAAATCAGTATGTGGCAGCTAAGAAAAGCTGGTTCGTTGAAAAGACCAAAAAATTTTGACAAACATTTAGTAAGAGAGAAAAGAGACTCAACTACTAATATAAAAAATGTAAGTCAGGGTAGTATTACAGTTCTTTTTTTATTTTTTTTTATTTTTTAAAGAAGATATTATTTATTTATTTATGAGAGAAGCAGAGACATACACAAAAGGGGAAGCAGGTTCCCTGCGGGGAGGCTGATGTGGGACAGGAAACCAGGCCTCTGGGTCATGCCCTGAGCCAAAGGCAGATGCTCAACCCCTGAGCCACCCAGGCGCCCCAGTATTATAGGTCTTAAAGAAACAAACAGGATTGTAAGAGAGTACTCTCAACAATTATACTCCAAGAAATTATATAACCTAATTGAACTGGGTATATTTTTAAAAACATAAACAACCAAAGTAACTCAAGAGGAAAAGAAAATTCAAACAGATCTAACAGGTAAGGAGAATGAATCCGTGATCAAAAATGTCAAAGAAATAACATCCCAAGACCAGGTGACTTCACTCAGGTATTCTACCAATACTTGATAGAAGAAAGAAATCCTTAATTTCTTCCCAAAATATGGAAGAGGAGGGAATACTTCCTATCTCTTTCTGTGTGGTCAGCAGTACCTAGGTAGTAAAGCCTGACAAAGACATAAAAAAAAAAAAGAAACCTGACACACTTTCATGATTAAAAAAAAAAAATTTCAACAAACTAGAAATAAAGGAAAACTTTAACATGTTATAAGGTATTCAGGAAAAATCCACATCTAACATACTGAATGGTCAAAGACTGAAATTTTCCCATTAAGCCATGAAATAAGAAAGAAGCCAAGGGCCGCCTAGGTGGCTCTGTCGGTTAAGCAGCTGGCTTTTGTTTTCTACTCAGGTCATGATCTCAGGATTTTGAGATCAGGCCCCGCATTGGGCTCCATGCTCAGGGGTCTCTGCCTGAGATTCTCTCTCTCTCCCTCTTCCTCTCCCTCTCCCCCTCCCTCTTTCTCTAAAATAAATTATAAATAATATTCTTTTAAAAACCGAGAATGCTTGCTTTTGCTACCTTTATTTTTATTATACTGGAAGTGCTAGCCAGAGTGATTAGGCAAAAAATTACTTTTTAATAAATAATAAATAAATAATCCTAATAATAAAGACAAAGTGGGGAAAAACGTAAAAAAAAAAGTAAAAGGAGAATCAAATGCTTAAAAATAAGTTTATCTAAGGAAATACAAGACTTGTACACTAAAAACTACAAAATATTGCTCAAAGTAATTAAAGAAGATTTCAGGATATAGAAAGATATCTTGTGTTCATGGAGCTGAAGACTTACTTTTGTTAAGATAGAAGTTGTACTAAAGCAGTTTACAGATTCAATACAATCCCAGTAAGAAATCCTAACAATCCTGTTTGAAGAAATGGAAAAGCTGATTCCAAAGTACATATGAAGAGACGCCTGTGTGGCTCAGGGGTTGAGCATCGGCCTTTGGCTCAGGTGGTGATCTCAAGGTCCTGGGATCGAGTCCCAAAAGAGAGTCTGATTCTCCCTCTGCCTATGTCTCTACCTCTCTCTTTCTCTGTCTCTCATGAATAAATAAATAAAATATAATGAATAAATAAAGAAATAAAGAAAGTGTATATGGAGTGCAGATGCCCCTTGGATAATTCTGTTGGTATTCTTTGCGTAAATACCTCGTAGTAAAGAACCGAGATGTCCATCAATAGATGAATGGATATATTGGAAATTTACTGTCTGGCACATGGTAGGAATGAAAAATGGTGCAGCTGTTGAAAGAGATGTTTGCCAGTGGTAAAAGTCTATCACTTTGTCAAAAAATTAAACTTTTTTAAATTAATATTTATATTTTTTACTTTTATTTAATTTATATGACAATTCCACTCCTATGTATATGCTCATTAAAATGGTAAACAGGTATTTAAACAATTACCTGTGTAGAAATGTTTACTAAAATTCACAATAGCAAAAGGATGAAGCCACCCAGATGTCCATCAATTTGCGAATGAATAAGCAAGATGTATAGGCCTATAAAGAAATATTCAGCTGCGAAAAAGAATGAAGTCACGATATAGGCTTTAGCATGGATGCATCCTGAAAACTGCTGAGTGCAAGAAGCCGGAAACAAAGATATCATATTGCAAATTCTGATTATTAAGAAATACACAGAACAGGTATATTCATATAGAAAGCAGAGAAGCAGTTGACAGGATCTGAGGGAGGAGGGAATGAGCAGTGACCACTTAACTGATGCGATCATGTTCATGCTTTTGGGGTGATACAAGTGCTTTGGAATCAGACAGAGGCTATAGTCGTACAACACCGCAAATGTATGAAATGGCACTGAATTGGACACTGTAGAATGATTTCGTGTTATGTGTATTTACCTTAAAAAAATATTGATAAATGCTGTGAAACAAGAAAACATGAATCCTCTGGAAACCAGGGAGTGCCTTCCCCTTCACTCAATTGCCCTTTGCCCAAAACCTAGGGTCACGCTCCGTGGCCTAACACGCTGGGTTAAAGGTCTAGCCCGAGCCTCTGCATCTGGCCTCATCTTCTGCCTTCCACCACACTGTAGCCTTTTTCTTTCCGTCCATGGAACTGTTTTCTCTGACATTGAGCAACCAGGTCCTCATTATCTCAACTACATTCACTATTCATTCCCACCTAGTAAACAGATGAGCAATTAGAGGTTTGCTAAGTCCTCTCCTGTGAAACCCAGATATACTAATTGGGGTACAGAACTCGTGTGCCATTCAATGCGGTCTGGCTGTTCTTACAAGAAATATACACAGGATTGGATGAGTCCATATAACAGGCACATTGGCATTGACCCTGGACCTTCTGTTAACTGGGTAATAGATGAATTTAAGGAGCAAGGGTTCCGAGGACACAGGTGAGAGGGTCTAATTCAGGCTGCTGGCCATATGCACAGGAAAGGTGGACCGCTGGGCGCAGGCTAGTGGTAGAAACTTACTTAGGGGCCAGTGAAGATTTTTCAGGTGTGGCTGAGTCTTGACTAGCCGGACATCCCAAGACACTCTCTCTGCTACAGGGCACAAGGCAGAGAATGGCTGGTGGTGACAAGACCAATCAGTAAAAAGAAAATCTATCACCTGTCCAGGTGTGAGCTGCTGAGAGCATGACTGAGACAGGGACTGGGGGTGGAGAGGACAGAGACACAGAATGTACTCACGAGCCCTCCACTGCTTTCCTCAGAAAGGACACTTTTCCAACAGCCACCCGCTGCCCACAAGCTTCACTTCCTCTTCACTCCTGGAGCCATGTAATCCGAGACGACATTTTTGCTTGAACTCCATCCTCCTTGCCAGCGAGGCTTCTCCTTTAGTTTAGCAAACCTAACTGCGGTTTTGGCTTCATTCACCCAGAAGGCACCCCCAGATCTCAGCAAGAAGGACTACACAGTTGTGAGCAAAATCCTAAAACATCCCTAAAGAGTTACTGTGTCCCTTCTGTCTTCACTACAGCATCTCATATATTACTCTGGAATGTAGTCTACAGGTTATGGTCCTTCTCAGGTTGTTTAAATGCTTCAGGATGGATTCTTTAAATTGGCAGACTTTTTCTTCTTTTGAAATCCATTGCCATCCCTTAATGAATAGCAAAGCCCAAGTTAACAGAAACCAAGAAAAGGACCACCCTAATCCTCACACCCTTCACCAGCTGGACTCTGGGTCCTTCCCACTCTCCCTCCACAAAACCCTTTGCCAACCACTGATAACTTTGGGAGTTCTCAACCAGATGAAGATCTCTAGGGTGAGATCTTGAGGACACTGCCTCACCTCTCTGAGAACTTGAGAAACTATCTAAAATGGGAACGATCATGTTTCCCACAGACAGTTTGCAGTAACTGTTGTGATAAGTAAAGCACCAATGCCCACAGAAAGTGTCTGTAATCTTAAGCTCCCATTGCCTTCTTGTAGGCATTCAGGGAATTGTCTTTTAGCATGAGAAAAAAACCTAGTACCCAAATAGCTTTTTACACACACACACACACACACACACACACACACACACACACACACCCTGGGGTAGAGAGTCAAGAATGTCTTGAGTGTCCGGAACACAAGTGTAAGTATCGATGGATAAAGGACTCATGGCTACTGCAGCCTAGTTGGAGTTTGAAACTCTATGGCACTGTAGATATGTGTGTATTGTGGGGGGCTTGAACATATGATTGGATTCTGGAAACAATGGAAGCATCCTCTATTTCAAAAAACAAGCAATAGCTATTCTTGTGTTCCTTTTCAGCTTTGGTTGCCAGGTTCACTCGCAAACCACCAGACACAGCCCACACATAGCCAGCCAGCCACAGACATGTGAAGACTCTTCTTACCATCTCCTGCTAGGTTCAGGAAGAACTTCATGGAATGAATGCTCTCTTCTCTTAGGCAGAGAGGCACTCTCTTTGGAATGCTTCATTCTTCCCTTTCTGCCTGTCTCTTCCAAGGCCAGTTTCATTAGTGTTACTGAACCTAAAATTAGTCTCAGGTATATATAAGTATGCTAGATGGTTGTGCATAACAATTACTGAAAAGCATTGCCGTAAATCTTCATGAAGTCATGTTAGGCAATAGTTTCTTAGATATGACAGTCTCAATTGGCTTGAGCTACCATAACAAAACACTATAGACTGGGTGGCTTACCCAACAGTAATTTATTTCTCATGGTTCTGGAGACTGGAAGTCCAAGACCAAGGTCTGGCAGGATTCAATTTCCAGTGAATCCCTCTCTTGGTTTGCAGATAGGCACTTTCTTTCTGCATCCTCATATGGCCTTTTGTACGTGCTCACACACAGAAGGATAGTATAAGCACACTAATCCCATCATGAGGATCCCACCACCCATAAACTCATCTAATTCTAGCTCCTGAAGGCCTATCTCCAAATACCATGGCATGGGGAGCTTTAACATGAATGTGGGGGTAGTGACACAGATCAGTACATAGCAGATACCAATACCCAAATGGCAAAAATATAGATAACTTAAATTTCATAAAAATTAAAAATGCTTCTGCTTCAAAAAACATCATTTAAAAAAATACCACCCGCAGATTGGGAAAAAATACTTGTTCATCATGTATAAATGTGTAGTATACAGAATATACAAAGAACTGTCATGGGGATCCCTGGGTGACTCAGCAGTTTAGAGCCTGCTTTCAGCCCAGGGTGTGATACTGGGGGTCCTGGGATCGAGTCCCACTTGGGGCTCCCTGCATGGAGCCTGCTTCTCCCTCTGCCTATGACATGTCCCTCAAAAACAATTTACAGACAAAAGCTGAGAAAATTCATTGCCAGAAATACACTATAAGAAATGTTAAAGACAGTTCTTCACGCAGATGAAGTATACTAATATGTGTAAATGTACAAAGAAAGACAAGCACCAGAAATTTAAAAATGAGGGTAAATATGAAAGACATTTTCTTCTTATATTTAGACACTTTAATAGATAATTAACTGTCCAAAGCAAAGGTTGGCCAATGGCTACCTCTAGGTCAAATCCAGACTGTGGCATGTTTGTACTCAGCCTTTGAAATCAGAATAGTTTTAAAGGCTTGTGTCTTTATTGGACTTTGCAATATGCAAAACCTACAATATTTACTATCTTTCTTATTATGGGAAAAGTGTGCTGACTTCAGGCATAAAGCAAGAATAGCCACAATATATTGAAGCCTTTGCAAAAAAATGAACAAGTAAAATTTGTGACAATAGTCTAAGGGATGAAAGGGGGGAAATGGAATATCCTTATTGTTTTAAGGATATTATATTATGCCTAAATTGGAAAAATATTATTTGAAGGCACGCTAATAAGTAAAACTTGATACTGCAAAAACAGATTACAAAAATCCAAAAGATATACAATTATCAACCAATTTATTGCATAAAATGGAATAATAAAAAATCGACAATTTATCAGAAAAAAAGTTTGCAAAAAAGGGAGAAGGGTCAAAGACAAGATGGATGAATAGAAAGCAACAAACAAGTGGTACATTTAAAACAACCCTCTCAATCATTAAATGGAAATGATCTAGGGTCAAGATCAAGTAAGAGTACTCTTCCTTGTCTATTCCACCGAAAGCAACTATAAACCTTAGAGAAAAAAAATATGGAGCAGCCACCTGAGAACAATAAAAAATAAGTATTATATACAGGCATGTATTTTCTTGCTCTGTCAGCTGGGAGAGCCGAGAACCAAGGACGTACCAGGGGCAATGGACCCCTGCAGCATCAGTTTCTAATCTTATTTCCCAATAAAGAAAACCGGGGATCCTTAAAGAAATAAACAATTCTAAGGCTCATGCAGAAAATAGACAAGATAAGCCTGGGACATCTTGTCATGCCAGAATATAAGGAAATGCTCAAAATGAACAAACAAATAAAACAATGATGAGCGTAGGACAAAGGGCTTCAGGAGTCAATGAAAAGAGCTCCCAGTGGCCAAATCTGGAAAAAAATTTGAGCAAATAAATAAAACTGTACTGCATTATAACCCAAAGCATAAAATAAATATCCAAGAGGACAAATTTTTTATGCCAAAGAATTCCAAATCCTTATTAATGTAGATAGTCTCCCACTCAAGGAGATGAAACCTAATCCTTACTCTCTAACTGTGGCCTGCACATAGTCACTTCCTTCCAGATAATGGCGGAGAGAGAGAGAAAAAAACATTTGGTGCAGAAGCCTAAACAACACCATCTCAGCCAGATGATCAAGATCACCATCCCCAGGGATGAGTCATATTGATAGAATGTACCCTTGATAGGATGTGATGAGAAGAGCACTTGACCTTTCTAGGCTTCCTCCCCCAAACTCATAACAATAGCCTACTTATGAGAAAGACATCAGAAAAATTCAAATAGAGGGATATTCTGCAGTATACCTAACTAGTACTCAAAATTGTCATCATCAGAAGGAATGGAAAGTCGGAGAAACTGTCACTGGAAAGAGGATCTTAAGGATCACGACAGTTACATGGAATGTGGTTTACTGGCCATGATCTTGTAACCGAAAAAGGACATTAGGTAAAAACTAAATATAAAAATGTAAAAAATAATAATATAAGTATTAAATAAATAAACAATTAAAGGATTGGATTAAGATAAATGTTAAATAGAAATATACCTGAAACATAAAATCGATATGAAGATGCATATCATATGAAAATAAAATGTAAAACCTATCTATCTTAGAGAAGGTATGGCCTACAAAGCCAAAAATGTTTATAGTCTAGCCTTTTATGGGAAATATATGTTGACCACCGGTGCAGAGCGAACTAGCATGAATGTACTCAGGGATTTATCACGTAGGGCAAAGGAAAGCCCTGGCCCAAAGCTGAAACCCTGTGGCGGAGCCTCAGCAACAGCAGGGCAGATACCTTAAACGGGGAGGGAAGGTAACGTGTGTGTCTCTGCAAAGAAAAGCTTTGGTACCAAAAATTGGGAGGTAACTACTTTGCTATTTTTCTCTCAATTATCCCACCACTTGGCCACCAAGGCCAATCCATTCAAGGGAGTAACCAACAGAGTGGGGAGACTATAGGTCCCCTCCCAGTTAGAGGACCAGGAAAGGAATGTCCTGGTTAGCCAGGGGAGGGGGAAATGGAAAATGGGGCAAATACAAGCAAGGGATAAAGTTCCCTAGGAAGTCTTGATTTTACCTGAGTTGTTCATGCTGGAATCTCACCACAAGGATGGCAAAAGCTTGGAGAACCGAAACATCAGCCAGGGCTCAGCCTGGGCCCTGAGTTAGTCAGAAACACTATGGATCCAAGTATCACTGCTCCATCACAGCAAAATGCACGTTTATTTCAAGCACATATGGTGCATTCTCCAGGATCCACTATATCCTGTGTCTTCAAAATGCTTTTTAAATTTAAAGGATCCAGGGTCGCCTGGGTGGCTCAGTGGTTGAGCCTCTCCCTTCAGCGCAGGTCATGATACCAGGGTCCTGGGATGGAGTTTTGCATCAAGCTCACCACAGGGAGCCTGCTTCTCCCTCTGTCTATGTCTCTGCCTCTCTCTTGGTGTCCCTCATGAATAAATAAATAAAATCTTAAAAAAAATAAACTTAAATGATCCATAGGATATCTTCTGATAATAAAGGAATCAAACTAGAAATCAAACAGTAGTGGAAGGACAAGAAAAACCTCAAAACACTTGGAAATTAAACAGCATATTCTAAAATCATCCCTAGGTCAAAGAAAAGACTGATTTCACTTTTATTTCTTTGTCTTCCATTGTTTTGTCTTTTTCTTTTTCTTTCTTTCCTTTCTTTCTTTCTTTCTTTCTTCCTTCTCTTTCTTTCTTTCTTTCTTTCTTTCTTTCTTTCTTTCTTTCTTTCTTTCTTTCTTTCTTTCTTCTTTCTTTCTTTCTTTCTTTCTTTCTTTCTTTCTTTCTTTCTTTCTTTCTTTCTTCTTTCTATCTTTCTTTTCTTTCTTTCTTAAGTCAAAATTTAAGAATTTTTGTCTGGTTAGCAACTCTCCCATTCTAGTGACAGAGAAATCAAGTTGGTCAAGGTGATACCCAAGCAAAAATAAGCCTACAACTGAGATTCAGATGGAAACCATAATTGTGTACATGACCGTGGGTTAGAGGATTCATGCCATCCAATAGGGAAATGCAGCTGGTGTTTTCAGTTCCTCATCAAGACTTCCTGCTTTCCTGATTGGGGCCATGATGTAGATCTGCCACTGGATAGAGCTTAATCTGAAAGAGTCAAGAGGGAACACACGTAAACCAAATGTGGTTCTTGTGAAATATTTTGGTCTCCAAATGAACAAAATATTGTTCTCATATGAGAGTTTAAATGGCACCCTTCTGAGGTACTGATAAGTACATGCCTTACTAAAAGCTTTTAAACCTTCCTAACACCCAGGGAGGAAGGTGAGCAAACAGGCAGTATATGAGAAAATGGCTCCGAACTCCACTGCTAAGAAGAAGGAAGGATGGGGGGCCAGCTGTGATCGTGGCACTCTGCTGCTTCATTCCCTGCCACCCACAAAGTAAGGTTTGTGTGCTGTACTCTGATATTCAGGCTCCGTCTAAAGATGTATCCAAACTCCCTTATCACCTCTACATACACCATGATCCTGTTCATTTTTGTCCACATTAGAAGACTTCCATTACACTTCAGGAAGTAGAGGCTGAATTTTTTTTGTTGGGTTCTTACCTGTGTGACAAGTTGGCCATGGTTAGCACTGATACCTGGGATGGTAATTTAGGAAATTAGCCAAATGCTGATCCCTCCTTTCCCTCCCTTCCTTACCTCTGCACCTGAGCTCGAGAGAAGGAGAAATCCAAGGCACACTACCACAGCTGGGTTATAAAGGTCAACATCAATGGTGATAAATCATGTTGATAGTATGTGCCCTTGATGTGATGTGATGAAGATGGCACTTTATCTCTCTGGGCTTTCTCCCCAAACCCCATAGTCCCAGTCTAATACTTTGGGATAACATCTCTTTTTTATTATAAATGGATGTTAATTTTGATTAGATACTTTTCTATATACAATTAGATCTGATTTTTCTCATTCAATCTGTTAATGTAATTTAAGGCAATCCTGGTCCTAAATCACCCCCAAATCCACCCTCATTCCTCCCCATTCCGCCCTAGATTATACTGCGGTTGACCCCTGTAAGTTAATTCCCAAACTCACCAACATTTGGCTGCCATTCTGGTTCAGCGAATTGTCACACCATTAAGAGATTAGAACCCAGAAGGGTGGAGAAGTCAGAGATTTTTCTCCTCCTTCCTCTACAACAACTAGCACTTCCTTCAATGGCTACATATTCTTCATGCCTCCAGCTACATCAGATTGACCCATCATGGCTCTAGATTCTGCTGAATCCTGAACCCAGGTACTAGTAACACTCTTTCCCCTCTTTGTTCTTCAGGCCTAGAGGTGGGAGTGATTTCCTTGTAATGCTAATTATTGGGTTTCCCAATTCTCCTCTGCTTGGCTTCTCTATCACTTGCATGACCAATTCCTTGCATTAAATTTCTTCCATGTTAAATATTTACAGTGGCTTTGATTTTCCTGAACCATTCTGACTATTACATGTGACCAATTATATTGGTTGATCTACTAGTGTTAAACTTCTTTGCATCCCTGGGTTAAACTCAACTCTGTCACCAGCAGCTAATTATGTTTAAATTTCTCCTATAATTAATAACAAAAATAGTAAAAGGGAATATAAGGGAAGGGAGAAGAAATGTGTGGGAAATATCAGAAAGGGAGACAGAAAATAAAGACTCCTAACTCTGGGAAAGAAACTAGGGGTGGTGGAAGGGGAGGAGGGCGGGGGGTGAGGGTGAATGGGTGATGGGCACTGAGGGGGGCACTTGACGGGATGAGCACTGGGTGTTATTCTGTATGTTGGTAAATTGAACACCAATAAAAAATAAATTTATTAAAAAAATAAAATAAAAATAAGCATAAAAAATAACAAAAATAAAATGAAATACTGCTGAACCCTGTAACTTCCTCAAAATAACATTATAACAGTCTTACCATCTTTGCAGTCTTCTTATAATAATTTTACACTTCCTAGTTTTGAGATATACATTGATAATACTCTAATAGCATAAGTAATAGAATGATCTGCCAACTTGTTAAAAATTTGAGCAATACAGGTGCCCCTGGGTGGCTAAGTCAGTTGAGCATCCAATTCTTGATTTCGGTTCAGGTCATGATCTCGGGGTCATGAGATTGAGCCCCATGTCTGGCCCTGAGATCAGTGGGGAGTCTGCTTAAGATTTTCTCTCTCCAAACAGGAGGGTATTTTGCTGAGCGAAGTAAGTCAATCGAAGAAGGACAAACATTATATGGATTCATTCATTTGGGGAATACAAATATAGTGAAAGGGATTAAAGGGGAAAGGAGAGACAATGAGTGGGACATATCAGAGATGGTGACAAACCATGAGATACTCTTAACTGGGAAATGAACAAGGGGTAGTGGAAGGGAGGAGGGTGGGGGGTGGGGGTGAATGGGTGACGGGCACTGAGGGGGGCACTTGACGGGATGAGCACTGGGTGTTATTCTGTATGTTGGTAAATCGAACACCAATAAAAAATAAATTTATTATAAAAAAAGAACAACAAGATGAATAAAGGAATAAATGTCAATTATATATATAAAAAAAAGAAAATATCTGTGAGGGTGAAAAAACATGAGACACACCTAACTCTGGGAAACCAACAAGGGGTAGTGGAAAGGGAGGTGGGCGGGGGATTGGGGTGACTGGTTGAGGGGCACTGAGGGGGGCACTTGGCGGGATGAGCACTGGGTGTTATGCTAAATGGTGGCAAATTGAACTCCAATTTAAAAAAAAGGGACATAGATAATAATTCACTAATACCCAGATGTGCCAGACCTGCCACACCCGCCACCACCATCTGGCCCCATTCCGCTCCTCTGTGGCCTTCCCGGCCTTCCCGGGCTCACCATGGGCCCTGCCCTCCGCTGGGTCCCCTCTGTCCTGGGCTCCAGGGTCCCCGCCCCCACAGGCACTCCCTGTGCCCCTCCCCCCCTCAGACCAGGCAAACTTCCCTTTGGACCGGGCTCCTGAGCTCCCTGGGCTCCGGTCGCCACCCCCACAACCTGAGCGCGTGTGTCCGGCCTCCCCAGGGCCGCCCCCCAGTCCCGAGGTGGGGGCCCAGTGCCTCCATCTCTCGGGGAGGAGTGGAGGCATGAAGGTGGGATGGGGGACCCCCGCAGTTCTCCCTCAGCTCTCCGAGCCCCCTCCCGGGGCTACCTGCTCGCCTGGCTGCCCCCGGCCCCAGGCCTGCCCACCTTCGCTCAGCTGGGACCCCAATCCGATCCCCCACGAGAGGCCCTCTGCTCTCTCAGACCTCCGAGGTGGACATCGGCCCACCTCACATCGGCCCACCTCACATCGGGACCCCAGCGCTCCCAGCAGGTGGGTCTGGCGGAGATGGGCTCCGGGTTGGGGGGTCAGGGGGAGCAGGTGGGCGGGGCCCTCCTTCAGGCTGGGAGGTCAGGCCCGCCCCGACCTCCCTGGGCTCCTCCCAGGACTCTGGCCGGCCTGGGCCCGCGCCCCCCACCATGCCAGGCAGTCTGCATGCATCCCCCCTCCCACAAGCCTCAGGTCCCTGCTTCCCGACCTGGAGGCAGAGTGGAGGCCGGCCTCTGTCCCCCACCTGCTGGTCCCCCACCTGCTGCTCGCTCCTCAGCTGCACACGAGGAGTTGCGTGCCCACAGAGCTCCCCGGGCCCCGGGGCCTTGGCCTCTGCAGAGCCTGCCCCGGGGGCCACTGCCCCCCTCACCCTTCCACCCCTTGGGGCTGGCACAGGTCTCAGGGCACCCCTCCCCACCTCCCTGCGGGACGGCGGCCTCTACACAGTCCCCGAAGGCGGCGTGGCCCCCGGCCCCTTGTGTCCTCACTGCTCACACACAGGACCTTGCAGGGAGCAGAGCTCAGCCGCTGTGTGGCCTTGAGGGAGCCGCCAGCAGGGCTCCCCTGGCCTCCCGTGGGCCTTTTCTCGTCCTTTCCGCAGGCCCCGGCCCATGCCAGAGCACACCGGTCCGTGTTCCTCTGGCATTTTCAGGATGACAGACCAGAGGGACAAGAATGAAGAACAAACAACCTTTTACTTTTTTTCTCTATGTCCTGACCCCATCACTTGACGACGTGCTTTCGCATTTCCAACCAATTCCTCCGCCGATGCCTTGGGATGTGGGTCCAGAGCCCAAACACGGAGGCAGGCGGGGTCGGCCAGCTGGTTTCCAGGACAGGACAAAACTGTTTAACTGTTGAACTGGGGAAGTACAGAGGCTTCATGGGGGATGTCCCTCGCACACATAACCTCTGAAGCCTACGAAACCCTCGAATCTGAGCAATGTGTGAGAGCCTCCTCATGGTAACCAGCTCTGGATCTCGGGATCACGGTAGAGAACAGGCCCCCAGAGGGGCTCTTTGCCCTGCTTCCTTCCTCCAACCCTCCCCGCCCCTTAGGAAGCCCAGAGCTGAGTCTCATCCAACACACACACGCACCAGCAGTGGCAGAAGGGATGCCTCCCTTTGGGCCCAGACTAGGGGACAAACCACCGACCCCACCCGAGGCTGGAAGGGCCTAGCCGCTCCTAGGGCTCAGGCCCCCTCTTCCTCATCACTCCTCCTCTCCTCCTTAGACTGGGCCGGGGAGTACGCCGGCTGCCTGCTATTGATGTGCAGCAAATATTCCATGACCCGCAGCTTGCTGGTTTCCTCGTAGGCCCTGGGGCCCCACAGGAACTCGTAGCGGGTAGGGTCGCTGCCCGCCACCTGCCGGTACTCCACATAGCCTTCCTGCACCCAGACGTGGGTGAGGAGGTCCCCAGGCTCCCCATAGATGAGGTGCTGCTTGCCGGCAAACACTCCTATGACCCCCACCGCCTCCCACACCTTCTCCTCTGGGACACAGTCGCCCTCCAGGAGGATCACCCCCAGGAGCAGCACCAGGAGGCCGGTCTTGGGCAGGCCCTGCTCACCGCTCAGCATCCCATCATAGCTGAGGCCCAAGACGGTGACCAGGACGTAGGAGTGTGCGATGGGATCCACTTCAATCAAGTCTAGGCCAAAGACCAGCTGCATGCACTCGGATGCTTGGCCCCAGATCACTGGGAAGTCGTCCTGGTATTCTGGGGTGATGACCTCCAGCATCTCTGCCTTGCTGGTAGGCTGCTTGGCGCGATACTTGTGGAGCAGAAACGCTACCAGGTCAACCGCCTTCACATGGAACCCCTCCTGGGCCACGGGCGGGGCGACTTCCCGCTCCACCCCGGTGCCCCACCGCTCCTCATCTGAAGTGCTGAAGCTGTCTTCAGACTGGCTCCAGGGAGGGCCTGCCAGGGCACTGGGGGAGGGGCAGGCCCTCAGAGGACTCTGGGGGGGACTTGGGGACCCAGCAGCAGACCCCTCCTCTGGGGTGCCAGGGTACAGGGCGAAATAGGAAGAGGAAGAGGAGGAGGAGGGGGAGGAACCCGAAAACAAAGGGGAGTAAGTGGAGGAGGGGGGAGACAGGCCCTCTTCCTCCTCCTCAGCCTCCGACAGCTGTGCATCTACCGGGCGCTGGACCTCTCTTGGGTCTTGATGATCTTCCTCATGCTTCGGGAGCTCATTCCTCTCCCCCAGAGTCATGATGACTTGTGTCTGCAGCAGAAGGGTTATGAGCAGGTGGGGGCAAAGGGATCCAAGGGCCTGGGGGAGAGAGGTGATGTGGGATCAGGGCTAGTGAGGGGAGGGTGGGGCCTCGGTTGAGGAAGGCACCCTTGGCAGCTGTGATGAAGGGGACTCCGGGTCTCTGCTATGTGGGTACCCTCCGGCGTCTCCCTCCACCCCTACCCCTGGGCAGCCTTTGCCCTAAGAAGCTGGAGGAGGAGATCAAGGGCCTCCTCTGCTCTGTGACTTAGGTCTCCTGCCTCAGACCTAGGCCTTCACCTCCCAGTTCCTGCAGTCCCTGCAGGAGGGAAGCAGGGGATGCCTCAGGGTGCAGACTGGGAGCCCAGCCCTGGGCCTCCAGTGTGGACGGGAGGGCTGGCTTGGGCTCTGGGAGGTCCCCACTTGCAGCCTGGGTAAGTCCCCTCCCTGCTCACTCAGGGGACTCACCTTTGCCCTGGCAGGGCCTGGGCCCCACCCCTATGCTGGCCTGAAGCAAAAGTCTCAGAATACGACCATAAAGCCCCGAGACTGAGCAGAAGGAACACAGGGTGTCCACATCTGGCCACGCGTTCCCAGGGCCTCCCAGATTCCTGGGAAGGGGCGGCTGGGATCCTGCCTCCACTGACCTGAGTCCAGACCCTCAGACCATGGCCCTGGCCTCCCTGAGAGCAGGGATGTGAAAATAAGAAGGGGCTCAGCCCTAAGGGCCATGTCCCCAGTTCCCAGGGCTGACAGTAAGGGCAGGCCAGGTGTCTGTGGGGTCCCCTCCTTCTTCTGACAATCAGGGTCCACTCACTCTTCTCTCCGGGTCCTCTCCTGAGACTCTTGTCTGCCGCACTGATGGGCTTCCTCAGATAACCTGCTTGCTGTCCTCTCAGAGCTTGTCCTCACCTCCCCGAGAGCTCCAACAAGCTTGAGAAGGCACCTCGGATACTGATTTATAAGCAATAGAGATTTGCCCTCGGTGCACAGTTCCTGGCTCTCTGCTCTCAGACTCCTGGAATTTCCTAAGGGTGGGGAGTAAGGAGGGTGTCTTCTGTTACGTCCCTGAGGTGGCTCCGGGAAGCCCCTTGGGATAGGGCCTGGTGGCCAGGAGAACCACCCAAGGCCAGTGGAGGGATGGAACCTTCAGCCCCACCCCCAGCCCCAGGGAGGGCAGAGGGGCTGGGGATCAGGTGATGGAGCCTCCCCTACACCCCAGAGGCACAGGGCCAGAGAGCTGGCAGGCTGGTGAACTGGGAGGTGTGGGAGAGTGGCCGCGCAGACGGAGCGGTGGCTCTGCACCCCTTCCCACGTCACTTGGCCTGTGCAGCTCTTGTGTCTGGCCGCTGCCGAGCTACATCCTTTCGTGATCCACCAGTGATGGAGGAAGTGACTTGTGCGCCTGCGTTCTGTGAGCTGCTCCGGCCACTTCATGGACCCCAGGGTGGGCCTGGGGACACTCTGCCTTAGAGCCCTTTGGTCTCAAGCACCCGAAACAATCCAAGTGGCCGCTGAAGGCTTGGACACCCTTGTAGGTCGAGCCTGTGCCTTTGGAATCTGAGCCTATCTCTGGATAGGTCAGGGCTGCACGGACTTCCTGAACTCAGGTGGGTTTAAGAGATTCCCTGTTGTGGGGAACCCCCCACCCTGTTGCTGTTGGTACCAGAATGAATGTCCTCATTCCTCGTCCAGGCCCGCGCTAGGCAAGATCAGGAAGGGTTGGCTTGGAGACCGGGCCTCTGTCCTGGGGCGCAGATGCCCTCAGGCTCCCAGGAGGGTCCTCAGCATTATCCTGCCAGGGCCTGC
Organism: Canis lupus familiaris; assembly: GCF_011100685.1. Taxonomy (NCBI): domain Eukaryota; kingdom Metazoa; phylum Chordata; class Mammalia; order Carnivora; family Canidae; genus Canis; species Canis lupus. The sequence goes on from NC_049260.1 coordinate 119,531,382, forward strand.
CCTTCCTCTGGGCCCCCAACCTCCAATAGGAGACACATGCCCCTCACACCAAGACCTCACCCTCCTCAGGTCCACCCACCTTCCTGCCCGCCCACCCGCCCGAGGGACCAGCGAGCACGCTGCTGGGGGCCACCGCTGACTGGTGCTTCCCACGCCGCCCACCAGGCAGGCCGGACTCTGGGGGTCCAGTCGGTCCTCCCTCGGGGCCTTCACATTGCTGCCTGGGGGAATCTCGCGATCCTCCATCTGCGGCCGTGAGGTCTCCTACAGACCATGGGCCCCACATCCCTGAGCACCCCCAGCCCTCGCTCGGGATCAGGCCCCGTCCAGCCCTCCCTGTGCTGAGAACAGGGAACCTGGACTCTCTAAGGGCTCTTCTCTTTTGAAGGTGGGGGAACCTCCATACCCTCAGTCTTCCCAAAGTGTCCTTTGCTTGATGCCTGGCAAATCTTTGACCTCTTTTCCCTGCCCACCACATGTGCATTCTGCTATTGACCTGAAGCCACCCCTCTGAACGGAGACTCACCTCCCGGAGCCCAAGAAGATGGGTGCATCCAGCACCTGCAGCCACCCCGGAAAGTGGTGTTTGAGGATGCCGAGGCCGGGACACCGGGGCCCACTCTGTGTGGGTGGGGAATCCCCTCCGCCCCTTCAAGGTTCATTTCGATTCCCTGCAGTGCCTGCAGCTATCTCTACCCACCCTGATCATGCACCCCACAAAGCCTGTCCTTCAGGACCTTACCACAGAGGTGAAAGGGCTGGTGCGGGAGCAGCCTGGCCTAGAGAGACCCGAGTGGCCAGGGCAGCGAGGGGGCAGTGTCGGGCTCAGCTGCCAGGGCTCCCCTGTGTGCTGGGCTCAGCTGGGCAGGCCTGGTGAGGCAAGGTCCTGGCGCCAGGCTCAGAGAGAGCATGCACCTCACCTGGACCAGTGGCACCGGCCCACACGCTGTGCTCCTGTGCTCTGCGACCTTAGCGCTCCCACCTCAGACCGAGGGCTCTGCTGCCAGTTCTTGGAGGCCCTGCAGGAGGGAAGCAGGGGGCACCTCAGGGTGTAGACTGTGAGCCCAGCCCTGGGCCCCAGTGTGGACAGGAGGGCTGGCTCCCATCCTGGGAAGTCCCGCACGCCAGGCAGGGTGGTCCCCTCCTTGGCCTCTCAGGGGACTGCTCTGGCCCCTGCCCTGGCCCCAACCCAGGCTCCATCCCTGGCCCCTGGCCCTTGGCCCTTGGCAGGGTCTGTGCCCCAGGCCTCCATCGGCGAGCCTGAGGCCAAAGCGTCCCCACAAGACCAGGTTGCCCCGACTCCCCACACGAGGAGGCCAGGGGACCGGCTCTGGGCAGGCTTGCCAAAGGTCTCCAGGGCTCGTCCAGAGCCAACAAATAAGGGATCATGGATCATGGATCACGCATCTGGGGAGGGATGGCCCAGCTCTGGCTTCCATCTGGGCTGGGATGGGGCGCCTCTCGCTCTTCACCTGGACCCTACACAAGGCCTGGGAAGACTCCCTGGCTGGCCCTGAGGCCACCCTCCTTGCACCTTCTTGCAAGGGCCCCTGCCACGACCCTCCACCAGCCAAAGTCCAGAGAAATCAGTCGGCCCACCCGTCCCGCCTCTCCCCATGGCTCACACAAGCGGCCGGGGTGGCCTGGTCCCCAGGGGTCCTGCTGAGGAAGACATCCCCTCATTTCTCACCTCGAGCCCCGCCAGGGCTGGGACCGGGGCCAGGGCAGGGCACCCGCCTCCTCTGCTGATCTGAGTCCAGACCCTCAGGCCCAGGCCCTCCCCTCCCTGAGCCCAGGGATCTGGAGAGGAGGAAGGGCTCCATGGGACAGGCCCCACCACCCCATCCCTTCCCAGGGCTGCCAGGGAGGGGCACCCATATTTCTGGGCCATCCCCTCCTGGGCCTGAGGGCTGTCTTGGGGGCCACTCACCCCTTCAATGTGGGGGCGGGGGGTTGGGGGTCCCCGTACTGACTCTTGGCAGGCCCCAGGACTCCTGGGTATCTATCCCCCGGGTGGGCTTGCTCCCAAGCCCTGACTGGGACCTCTCCTAGCGGGGTCCTCATCTCCCTGAGAACTGGGAGAGGAGGGGGAGGTGGCAGCAGTCCTTGCCCTCCACCTACATTCCACCCAGTTCACAGAGAGCTGGGAGCGCTGGCTGGCCCCTCTGTCCTGGGCTAGGAGTCCACTCTGTCCTCAGGGTGCTCATGTGTATTTTCGGCAGGACCTGGAACTATCCCTTCTCACCTGAGTGTGCATCCCACCCGCAGGCCAAGGCCCCGAACACCCTGGGACCCAGTGCAGAAAGCAGGGTGTTCACTTTTCTTGACCCCTGGCCTGGCCTTGCAGGGCTGACCCCAGGGGCAGGTTTTCGCTGGGTCCCCTACGTCTGGGTGGGGGTCTGCTTAGTCCTCCCTCAGGATCGTGAGACTCCACCCTCTCCTGACCTGAGGCCACACTATAGGACCAAGGCTGGCACCTCCTGGGACCCTGGGTGCATAAGTCAGGAAACAGGTCGGCTGCTCCCCTCTTCCAGGGGGATGGCCAAGAAGGTGCCGAAGGGCAATCAAATCACTGTCTGTTTTAGGCTCTAAGGTCCTCAACTCTCACTCTGCATCCCTCCCGGACGCCAACCAGACCGGGGGCCCTGCCCTCAGCTGTCCTGAGTCCGTTTTCCTCTGACTGCCCCATGCATTGCTGAGATCCAAGGCCAAATTCGGGGTGCGCCTTAGGTGGCCAGCTGCTCAAGGGCCTCCCATTGATGACTCTGTCCTGGGGACCAGAGTCCCCTCAGTTCTCCGAGGGTCCTCACCTTGACTCTGGCAGGATCTGGGCCCTCCCTGCTGCCAAACCCAAGGACCTGCCTCTTACCCCCAGCCCCAGCCTCTGTGGGTCCCGGAGGCGGAAGCCCGCACACTCTGCTTGTCCTCCTTCTGCTCAGGGCCCCCCCGGGCCTGACTCTCCCAGGACCAGCCCCTCTATCCAGGGTCTCCCAGGTCGTACCTCTGGAGCCTTCCATCCAGTCCCACTCGCTCCTGACCCTCAGTTTTTAAACCAGGGCCCGAGCCTTGGTCAGGCAGTCTTGACACGCTGCCCGTGGACAGGGCACACACAGACCTCCCGGGGCCGACAGCAGGGCCAGCTTTCAGGGCGCTGTCCCTCTTGTGGAGTCTGGGCGCCTCCCTGAGTCCTCCCTCGGGGATCTCCACTTGACCGCAGCACATCCGGTCCTCTCTTTGCCATCTCCAGGCCTGTTCCCTCAGACCAAAGCCCTCACTGCCCTGAGAACCGCGGGCAAAGACTGGACGTCACAACAGGCTACCAAGTCTGGGGAGTCCCCGGGCTGATGGCAGAGGCTCACACGGGTTCCTTGGGGTCCCTCTGTACCCCATCTGGACTCCCTGGATGGCCTGTGCCTTCGGCTCTGCTGCCCGAGAGCCCTCCTTACGACAAGCTCTCTGTCTCACGACCTGGAGCAGAAGTCAGCACCTGCCCCGTCTCATTGTGCTCCCACCCAGGAGCCTCCTGGGACTGACTCCCTGCTGGGTCCAGGGTCCCTCAGTCCTCCTTCTTGTCCTCTTCTTGACTCCAGGAGAACCCCGGCCCTCCCCTGCTCTTTCCACCAGTACCCCTGTCTCTCTGAGCCCTAGATGTGGAGGTCAAGGCAGCCCAAGTGCCCTCTGCCTAAGATGGGGAGCTTCCCTAGGTTGCTGCTCGGGGTTGACATCTGTGGGGAAGCAGGCCTCTGTTCTGGGGTGCCTGGTCCCTCAGGCTTCCCTTGGTTGCTATCCGGACTCCCCAGACAGTCTGTGCTGGGGCCCCGAGCCGACCCGAGCCCTTTCCCCTCGGACCCAGGTCCCAAGATCTCTCCAAAGGTTCAAACATATTTCACTGGACACCACCTCTGTAACCAGGGGCCCCCAGGGCTGCAGCAGGGACAGAGTTCTTCTATCTGTCATGGGATGGGCCCTGTCTCCTCAAAGGGCCTGGGCCCTCCCCTCTGCCCATCTGAGGCCCTGCTCCTGACACCAGGCCTCTGGATGCTCTGAGACCCAGATACAGAATTTGGGCCTCACCACGTGTTCCCATCCCCCACCCCTCACGTACCTTCCGGGACTGACTCTGGGCTGGGGTGCAGGGTCCCTGGGTCCTCCCTCTGCATCCTCACTGAACATCCCAGCAGGACCTGGCCCCTCCCCTCTGCCCACCTGAGGCCCTGCTCCTGACACCAGGCCTCTGCATGCTCTGAGACCCGGATGTGGCTGTCTGGACTCCCCAAATGCCCGTCTCCTCCCCGGCCCGCGAGGGGCCTTCCCAGACTGTCCTGTGTTTCTCCGTCCTCCCTCTGCAACCTCATGGGGAATCCCAGCAGGACCTGGGCACTCCCCCTGCCCACCTGAGGGAGGCCCTGTTCCGACGCCAAGGCCTCCTGACTCCCGGAGACCCAGATGCCGACGACCGGACTCGGCCCGTACTCCCACCCCCCAAGGGCCTTCCTGGACTCACACTAGGACCCCACCACCTAGAGCACTCCTCTTTTCTCCCTGAGGGTTCGAACCTTTGCCAGGTGACTGCAGGGCCTCCTCTCTGCCCACCTGACGGAGGCACGCGCCTTAGGCCTGTGTCTCAGAGACCCGGATGCGGAAGTGGGGCCTCACCACGTATTCCCACGCCCCCCGCCCCCACGACCTTCCCGGGACTGACTCTGGGCTGGGGTGCGGGGACCCTCGGCCTCTTCTGCATCCTCACCGGGAATCCCAGCAGCCGGGGCCCTCCCCTCCGCCCTCAGCATCTGCTCCCGCCACACCAGGCCCCAGGCTCTCGGGTTCCCGGATGTGCCAGGCCTGCCTCACCCGCCGCCACCATCCGGCCCTGTCCCGCTCCCCCGCGGCCTTCCCGGGCTGACCGAGGGCCCTGACCTCCGCCGGGTCCCCTCTGTCCCCCTCAGGGTCCATCCCTCGCCTCCCCTTAGCCCTTGGACCCTCACCTCCCCCTCAGGGTCTGCTCCCGCCACTCCAGGCCTCAGGCTCTCGGGTTCCCGGATGGGCCAGGCCTGCCTCACCCGCCGCCACCATCCGGCCCCGTCCCGCTCCTCCACGGCCTTCCCGGGACCGACTCTGGGCTGGGGTGCGGGGTCCCCCGGGCCTCTTTTCGCATCCTCACTGGGAATCCCAGCAGCACCCGGGGCCCTCCCCTCTGCCCACGTGTCCTAGGCCCTGCTCCTGACGCCAGGGGCCCCCAGTGCCTCAGGAGGCCCGGATGTGGAAGTCTGAGCACCCATACTCCCATGTGAGTGAGGGCAAGTCCCCATCCCAGGGGGCCCTTATGACCCTCCGACAGGGTTCTCTTTGTCCCTGTCAATGGTCCATCCCTCGCCTCCCCTTAGCCCCTGGACCCTCCCTCCGCCCCCCTCAGCGTCTGCTCCCGGCACACCAGGCCTCAGGCTCTCGCGTACCCGGATGTGCCAGGCCTGCCGCACCTGCCGCCACCATCCGGCCCCATCCCGCTCCTCCGTGGCCTTCGCGGGTTGACCGTGGGCCCTGACCTCCGCCGGGTCCCCTCTGTCCTCCCTCAGGATTCATATCTTGCCTTCCCTTAGCTCCTCAGCCATCGCGTCTGACCACCTAAGAGCTGCTCCTAACACCTAGTCTCTCAGAGACCCCGATGCGGAAGTGGGGCCTCACCACGTGTTCCCATCCCCCCTCCCACGACCTTCCCCGGACTAACTCTGGGCTGGGGTGTGGGGTCCCCCGGGCCTCATCCACATCCTCACTGGGATTCCCAGCAGCACCGGGGGCCCCCCTCTGCCCACGTGTTCTAGGCCCTGCTCCTGACGCCAGGGGCCCCCATTGTCTCGGGAGGCCCGGATGTGGAAGTCTGAGCACCCATACTCCCACGTGAGGGCAAGTCCCTATCCCCCGGGGGGGCTTCACAGCCCTTGTGACCCTCCGACGGGTCCCGTCTGTTTCCCTCAGGGTCCATCCCTCGCCTCCCCTTAGCCCCGGGACCCTCCCCTCCGCCCTCAGCGTCTGCTCCCGCCACACAAGGCCTCAGGCTCTCGGGTACCCGGATGTGCCAGGCCTGCCTCACCCGCCGCCACCATCTGGCCTCATCCCGCTCCTTCGTGGCCTTCCCGGGCTCACCGTGGGCCCTGCCCTCCGCCGGGACCCCTCTGTCCCCCTCAGGGTCCATCCCTCGCCTCCCCTTAGCCCCGGGACCCTCCCCTCAGCCCTCAGCGTCTGCTCCCGCCACACCAGGCCTCAGGCTCTCGGGTACCCGGATGTGCCAGGCCTGCCTCACCCGCCGCCACCATCTGGCCTCATCCCGCTCCTTCGTGGCCTTCCCGGGCTCACCGTGGGCCCTGACCTCCGCCGGGTCCCCTCTGTCCTGGGCTCCTGGGTCCCCGCCGTGTCACCGCGTCCCCACCGGCACTCCCTGTGTCCCTGCCCCTCTCAGGCCACTGCCCCAGGCCCCGGCATCGAGGCCTCAGCTCGACGTCGCGTTCCCGCCTTCCCCCGCGTGGTCTCTCAGGGTTCAGAAAGGGCCCCCCCACCCCCCGCCGCCCTCCGGGGCCCCTCCCCCGCCCTCGGAGCCCCCTCCCGGGGCTACCTGCTGCCCGGCTGCCGCCGGCCCGGGCCTGGCCTCCTTCCAGGGGACCCCAATGCGCCCCCCACACGAGGCCCTCCGCTCCCTCAGACCTCCGAGGCGGAAGTCGGCCCACGTCACATCCGGACCCCGTGCCAGGGGTCCCTAAGGGCTGGTTGCACGTCCGCGGGAGATGGGCTCTGCGTGGCGGGGGTAGGAGGACACCTGTGGGAGGCTCCCTGGGTCCTCTCGCGGGTCCTCCCTCCCCGGACTCGGGCGGGCTGCGGCCTCGGCTCTCTGCAGACCTCAGTCGGTGCCCCTTACACCGAGCCTCTCAGGCCCCGACGTGTCGTCCCTGAGCGCCCGAGGGGTGGTTGCTGCGGCTCGGGCCCCACCGGCTCTGCAGGTCCCGGGGTGGCCCAGGGCTGCCGGCAGGGGCACAGCAGGGTTCGGCGGCCCCCAGCGTCCTGGCACAGGTCGGCTCTCAGTCCTCACCCAGGAGGCCCTCATCAGGACACAGGCCTGCTGTGCAGCCGCAGCGCCCATAGCCCCGGGGCAGGGCAGGGGCAGGGGCCGGGAGGAAGCGCCCCTTCCCACGGGGTCCCTTGGCCAGCAGCCAGACTTTAGGGACATCGTGTTAAAGGTTTAGTTTCCTGGGGGCGGCCGAGCAGCTGCAAGGGTGTCTAGGGGTGTCCCGTATTGCGGGGCCCACTGCAGGGAGTTTTCCCCTGACATGCTGCGTCATCGGGAGAAACACACCGTCCCTCTCTACCTAGCGTGTGTCCTGTGCACGCGTATGAGTGCTGGCATGCTTACAGGCCTATTTATATCTGTGTGGCCTGTGTATATACTGCCTTTAGGAAAGACTAACTTCTCATACTACTTGTCAATACCCACTATTCTATTCCCGCTCTAGTCTTTATATCCTCTTCTAATAAGTTTTGAAAAGGACATCTTCCCATTGTAAGGTGAATTTTTTTTATTTTATTTTTTATAAATTTTTATTTATTTATTTATTTATGATAGTCACACAGAGAGAGAGAGGCAGAGACACAGGCAGAGGGAGGAGCAGGCTTCATGCACCGGGAGCCCGACGTGGGACTCGATCCCGGGTCTCCAGGATCGCGCCCTGGGCCAAAGGCAGGCGCCAAACCGCTGCGCCACCCAGGGATCCCTGTAAGGTGATTTTAGATAGCTAATGCCAGAATCCAGAAGCATCTGCCTCAAACAATGCCGTGTTCTCTGCTGTCCTGATACTTGCCCAGGGCTACTGGCATGTGTCCTGCCAGGTCATGCATCAGGTTTGTGCCAGGAAGTAGGGGCAGAAGGTGAAAGTCGTTCCGAATCCCCCTGCTTTCCTCTGCATCTCTGCAGCCTACATTCTCTCCCCACATCCCTGCTGCCCCTACATCCCCACCCCAGATACCAGAATCCACCCACACTCTTAAGGGCCCCCCCCCCCCGGGGGGCTTTCTTCTGTGTTGTTCTGATACTGCTGTTCATATTATGTGTGTTTTGAAAGACTTGCCATTTTGTAGAGCACACTTAGGTCCAGGGAAACAGACAGCACTATACACAGATTTCCCACTTAGCCGCTTCCACGCTCCTACATAGTTTCCCTCATACCAACACCCCACCACAGCCACACGCTGCTCATCACTGATGAAGGCCCTCGATTCATCCACATCACACAGAGCCCATAGAACCCGTTAATCTTCACACCTGGTATTTATTTTTATGGGTTTAAACTCATGTATGATGATGTGTATCCATCAGGATAGTATTAGACAGAGGATTTCACTTCTCTGCCTATTGCTTCCTCCCCACACAGCCCTGTGCACCAATGATAGTGTCGTTGTCTCCAGAAATTTCCCTTTATACAGTGTCATTAATTGCGAATCATACAACATGGAGCTTTTCCACATGGACTCGGTCACTCAGTAATATGCATTTCAATTTCTCCAAAATTCTCATGACTGGATAGCTCATTTCTTTTGAGAGCACCCAGAATCCATTAGCTGGTTTTACTACAGCTTATCAGGTAACCTACTAAAACACATCTGGGTACCTCTATATTTGAAAAAAAGATGACAAAAACAATAATAAACATCAATGCGTACGATCACATGTGGAAAACTTTTTAACTGTGTTGGGTACATTCCCATACGGTTGGTGGATAATATGGTAAGAATACATGTACATATCTAAAACTGCATAAATATATTTAGAGGACTTGTAGCAGTGGCATTCCCAACAAGGCAGGACGAGGTTTTCTGCACCTACACGTCACATCAAGCAATTGGTTTGTAAAAGCGGACATACTGGTGGAAGAGGTGAACAGTGGCGGGGGGATATGTACAAGTGGAGACAGTAGAAGCATAAGTATAAAAGACAACAAAAAACCACATATATTTAATATTTTTTCCTAAATACATATATATGTATAGCATGTGTATATATATATGAACTTACACTATATGTAGTATTCAAGATGAGAGACCAAGCCACGTACTTTAGACTCCAGACAGAATCCCAGGGCTTTGGGGAAAAAATGGGTTGGAAAGCGTCAAGGACAGAAGCTCAAGAGACAGGGTCGGGACGTGCAGCCAAGAAAAAGGAAAAGTCTTTTGTTCTGGCTTCCTGTGCCTCCTGGCCCGTTCATTCTGCAAGGGCCCAAGGAACCCAGACCAGTGTGCTCCGGCATGGGTCGGGGCCGGCGGAATGGACGAGAAAGGGTCCGCGAGAGGCCAGGGGAGCCCTGCTGGTGGCTCCCTCACGGCCACAGAGCGGCTGAGCTCTGCTCCCTGCAAGGGCCTATGAGTGAACAGTGAGGACACGAGGGCCCCGGGGCCACGCGCCTTCGGGGACTGTGTGTAGCAGCCGCTGTCCCGCAGGGAGGTGGGGAGGGGTGCCCTGAGACCTGCGCCAGCCCCAAGGGGTGGAAGGGTGACGAGGGGGCGGCGACCCCCGGGGCAGGCTCTCCAGGGGCCAAGGCCCCAGGGCCCCGGGGGCTCTGTGGGCAGCGTGACTCCTCGTGTGCAGCTGAGGAGCATGCAGCGGGCGGGGGACAGTGGCCCTACTTAGAGAAGGGGTGCTTTAGGGGTGGGAGCAAAGTCTGAAGTGGATAATTGCTCTGAGCATCCTTGTTGGATCCTGCAAAGACCGAGCACTGTCCTGTGACAGGAAGGAACGCTATTTGGTTTCTTCCCAACCGCATCAGAAACGTTGAGCCCAAGAAGTACAGTTTTGTTGCCTTATCCTCTCCAGTGTAGGGTCTGTGGAGAAATGGGATCCCTTGTGTGCTCTTGTGAGAATGTTACCCGGTCACAGCTGCTCTGGAAAAAGAGTATGGCGGGCCCTGGAAAAATTACGGATGGAATTACCGTGTGACCCCGCCATGGTTATTCTGAGTGTATAGTCCAGGAATTGAAAGCTGGTCTCTAAACCTCTTCGGGCACCGTTTTCAGGGCAGCGGTCTTCAGACAGCTGCAATGTAGGCGTGATCTTGTGACCTAGGAGGAGGATTTGGAGTGGGTCGTCCCGGGACCGAGACCCATTTCTCCTGTGTATCTGGGCTTGGTCCAGGGTCCTGCCTCAGAGCTCCCCTAACCCTTGTAATTCCAGTGTGTGGGGGGTAAGGAGGGTGTCTTCTGTTACGTCCCTGAGGTGGCTCCGGGAAGCCCCTTGGGATAGGGCCTGGTGGCCAGGAGAACCACCCAGGCCAGTGGAGGGATGGAACCTTCAGCCCCACCCCCAGCCCCAGGGAGGGCAGAGGGGCTGGGGATCGGGTGATGGAGCCTCCCCTACACCCCAGAGGCACAGGGCCAGAGAGCTGGCAGGCTGGTGAACTGGGAGGTGTGGGAGAGGGGCCGCGTGGACAGAGCAGCAGCTCTGCACCCCTTCCCACGTCACTTGGTCTGTGCAGCTCTTGTGTCTGGCTGCTATTGAGCTATATCCTTTCACGATCCACCAGTGATGGAGGAAGTGACTTGTGCGCCTGCGTTCTGTGAGCTGCTCCGGCCACTTCATGGACCCCAGGGTGGGCCTGGGGATGCTCTGCCTTAGAGCCTTTTGGTCACAGGGACAGGTAACGTTCCAGGGTTTGGGACTGGCGGGGTCGGCGTGGGCAGCCTGGTAGGGCTGAGCCCTTCCCGTGTGGAATGTGCTGCTGTCTCTGTATGCAGAGTGGACAACTGCGGGGGATCCTGGCCACCCTGCCTGTCCACGCCCCATGTGTGTCACGGTGCTACAAGGCTCAGTAGTCACTGTGGCCGCTGGCTGCGTGGCCTTCACACAGGCAGCATGGGGGTTTTCCTGGGGAGGAGGGCGAAGCTTCCAGGAGCACTTCCGGAACCCCAAGATCCCAAAGCTCTCCCCGTTCCCCCGTGTGCCCAGGGGTGGATTTGCTTTTCCTCCGCGATTACAAAATCAGTGTGTCAGGTCAGTAACCGAACTACATTATTCGCATTACCCAGGCTTGTCCCCCAGACCCACTGGCCTGGAGGCGTCCTAGGCAGTAGGTGTCAAAGCATGTTCGCATAGCACCTTTGTCGTAGAAGGAACCAGAAACACCCGGCACGGTCCAGAGGCAGTCGGGGAGGACATCCTGAATTGTCTAGTTTGTGGAATGGGTGTAAGTCACTCTTCATCCTGGTCGGGAGGGGGCGAGGAAGGAGCAAGGCCTTCCCGGGGTGGGGGTGGGTGGCGCATGAGGCCCCTCACAACCCGGTAGGTGCAGCAGGAGAAAGGAGGGGGACATAGGCCACCAGTCCTCGTGGCAGACTGCAGGGAGCCGGGCCATCCTGCATGAGGAGGCGACAGCAGAGCTCCGTCCACTCGAGTGGGTCTGAGCAGATCTGCACTGAGCTCCTGGGGCACCCCGCTCCACTCCTGGAGCCTCTCAGGGCCTCCCCGGGCCTCGCCCCTTTGGCAGGCATCCTGAGTTAGGAGCCCCTCTCGGGTCTGGGTCACAATGCCATGTGCACGGGCAGCAGGAGAGGACAAGCCCCGTGTCATGCGTGTCTGTAAGGAATCCACCTGCAGGATGGGCCCCAAGGTATCTGCAGAGATGTGGGCCCCGCGTGGGGGCCCCCCGGGGAAGCCACGGTCCCAGAGCTCGGGGTCTGTCTGTGGGGCTGCCTGCTTCCCCTCCAGCACAGCCACCGGGGACGCCAAGGCGGCCCAGCCACCGGGGACACGTGCACACTGGGCTTGGTGTGCAAGCCAGCCGGCCAGGCTTGTGGGGTCGGCCTCTCCCAAGGCAGTGGCTTCTCTACAGCAGCAGGAGTCCCCGTGACGGGCAGGAGCTTTCCGATGCCTTTCTGGCCTCGCCGTCTTCAGGGGCCCCTCAACTGACTGCTGAACCCTGGTACCTCACCCTGGATCCACACCAGCCTCTGAGGGACAGACCTGTCGCTTCCCAAGGGCCCATCAGCAATCGCGGGGGGCTCCAGGGATCTGGGGCTGCTCCAGGAAGAGGACCAGACCAGGAGAGGCTGCAAGGCCAGCAGCACCCCTGGGTGGCGCTGGCACAGGTCCAGTCACAGGGGAGCCCCTCCCAGCAGGACTCCGCCCAGGGGCCTATGGCCAGGGGGGCAGCAGGCAGGATGGGAGCGCTATGGTCGGAACGTGCCCCATCCCCCCCAACATGTGTGGAAATCCCAAGTGCCAGACACGATGGCGTTTGGCGACAGGCCCTCTGGGAGGTGCTTCAGAGGGCGCAACCCTCCTGGATGGGGCTCCACCTTCTAAGAGAGGCTCCAGAGAGTTCCCCAGGTCCCTCCAACATGAGAGGACCCAGGAGGAGGTGTCAGCTGGAGCCAGGACAGGACTCTGGCTCCCCCTTGCTGGCACCTCACAATTCCAGCCTCCAGCACCAGGAGAAATGACTGTTCCTTATTCCTAAGCCATCCGGTTGTGAGGTGATCTGTTCCGGGCCCAGCAGGCTCCTGGACAAAGGCAAGCGACAGACCGCGCGGGGAGGGGACTCAGGTCGGCAGCTCGAGAGGGAGCCAGGCCTGGGGTCTCAGAACCGTGGGGCTCCAGCTCGTGTTCCCAGCAGAGGTAGGGTGAGGTGGGTGGGGTCGGATGGCAGGCAGGCGGGCTCCACGTGGCCGGCAGTCTGCCACTGTGAGCTGCATGGGAAACAGTGGCACCTGTGCAGGAAGATGTGAGCGGGGTGCCCCGGGACGCAGCTGCTGTGATCAGACCCACCGCCGTGGGGCCTGGGGCTGGTGCGGGGCCCTACAGGACCCGAGGTTGGGGAGCACGGTGTCGGGGGGCCCGGCCCGGGGTGCTGTGCCCCACAGCGCAAGTGCAGGCCACGGGGTGGGGGGGCGGGCCTCTGGGCCCGGGGAGGAGGAGGAGGCAGCCTGGGACGTTGCCCCGGGGGCCACGGCTGCCACACAGGCTTCCTCCTAATGGGGCTGAGGAGGCCCCTGAAGTGTGCAGGGACCCATGACAGGGCAAGGGTGGCGCCTGCAGGGATGAGGCCGGGGAGGGGTGGCTGCTGGGCCCCGGGGAGCCCCAGATGGCCCAAGGGCCTTGGGCCCCAGGCCCAGCGCTCAGCACTTTCCCCAGGGCCACGCAGAAGCTGTGGCGAGTTCACACGGACCTAGTGTCCCCTTCGGGGTGGCCGTCCTCCTAGCCCACCTGGCCGTGTCCTGCTGGAGTCGCCGGCCCAGGGCTCTGGCCAGCTCTGGGGCCTCTGGGCCATGCCAGAGCAATCCTCTCTGCCAAGGGGTCTTGAGCAAGGAAGCAAAGAAGGCCCGTCTCCGTGGCGGCCCCGGGGCCCGGGCTGACATGCCAGGGCCCAGATGGCTTAGCCGCGGGAGGCCGAGTTTCCCATAGGCCAGTGCCCTCACCCAAGACGGCACTGTGGCTCTGTCCTCCTCAGGGGACAAGATGCACTTGCTGTCCTTGACTCGGCCCCAGCCGAGATTTGGGGACTCAAAACACAGAACGTCAGGCAAGGGTCCCACAGAAGAGCTAGGACCTGAGAGGGCCTCAAGCCAGCCCGACCCCACCCAATGCCTGCGTGCTCTGCGGAGCACCAGACTGTGCATCCCCAAGCCATTCCTCTCCCATTTCCCTCCCACCCAACGGGCCCGTCCCTTGACGGCACCAGCAGAGCTCGGAGCTCGCCGAGGCCTCGGCAAAGTACCCGCTTCATCCTCGAACGAGCTCTGGGAAAGTCTTAGGGCTGCAACTGACAGAAGCTGGAGAGTCCAGGAGCCCCCTTCGGAGAAGCCAGCAATGGCTTTTAAAGTGTGGCTTTCCTTGAAGCTGCCACTGAATTGCTCAGGTCTCACGGCAGGCCCCGCCAGCCCTTGCTGACTCTAGAGTGAACACCAGGGAAAGTGTGGAGAAGCACGAAGACCATGAAGTAGGCCCGCGTCTCGAGCCGGGGGCTAATCGAGGGTTCCAACTTTTGGACTCAAAGTCCCCTCGGGAGGCTCTCTCTCAAACCTGCATGGTGCTCCCTGTTTAGACACAGAGGACTGAGCCTCAGAGAGGGCGACTGGCCCTTCTGGGTGGCGGAGCTGACACAAGGAGCTAGGGCCTCCCGGGGAGCGGTGGGGGGGGCGGCCTAGCCATGGCACCAGTGAGGATGGAGAACAGAGTGGCCCTGGGGGGAGAGAACATGTATCCCCCACACCGCCGTCCCGCCCTCTCATACGTGAAGATGACTTTGACCCGGGTGTTGTCCCGGCCCACACCCCGGCTCTCCTGGGTTCAGGTACTCCACGTTGGCTGCTAGTCCCATCCCACTAACCGAATAGGAATCTTGCTCGCAAGTGAGTCTGTAGGAAGCAGGCCCTTTGAAACATCAGCCCGGAGCCAACACCAGTACTCAATGCATCTGCCAGTGAGGTGGAGGCGGGAGGGCGACACGGGAGTCGGGGTGGGTGTGGGCTCGGGGCGAGGGCGGTGGGGCCGGCCTGGGAGCGGGTCTGTGAAGTGATTTGTTTCAACACAACATATGCCGCACCCCACGATCAAGGCATTGAAAGGGGAAATGCTCCCAGGAGATCCAGTTTGGAAGCGGGGGGCCGGAAATCTGGGCAGGCTGCCCAAACCCCTCTACCAGGCCAGGAAGCAGGGCTTCAGAGGCAGCCAGCCTTGGGGGAGGCTGGAGGCAGGTGTGTGCGGGAGGGCCGCAACGGGCCAACTCAAGTGTCCCCAGGGTGAGCCCATCTTGGGTGGCGAGGGTAATTTCTCGAGGGAACAGGTGGAAACTAAAAGCAATCACACTGTGACGTGGAGAGGGACGAGAGCAGGGACAAGCTGAGCTCACAGGAGACTCTATGGCACAGCAGAGGAGGGGGTGCTGTGGGGGACACTGAGGTCGAGGAACAAGAGGTATGCTCCCACCGTGCTTGAGCACAGCCCTACTCTGGGGACAACTTGACCCAGGGATGGGAACGGGGGACTGTATGCTCAGGCCCAGCTGAGCAGGACCAACTGCCAGCAGGAGCAGGTGGGAGAGACCATAGCAGGAAGTGGGGGGGGGGGCACAAAGAAGAGGGGGGCTACCGAGTGAGACTAGGCCAACTGGACCTCCAGGGACTGCCCCCCGAGGGCCCCGCCGACTGGGGCGGATTGGGCGGTAGCCAAGCCAGGACCATGCAGGGCCTGGCCCTTGAGCTGATCGGAGGCCCTCAGTGGGTGCCCCCCCCGCCGTCTCTAGGGGTGGGCAAGGAGCTGGGATCTGGGTTTCCCTACCCTCCCTGGGCCGGGCCCCAGGAAGCAATGTGCCTGGCTACAGACGAGAGCCTTTCTGGGCAAGGTGGACCATACTTTTGTGTACTTTGAGACAAGAGAGGAGCTGGGGGCCCTGTGCGTGGCCCCTCCCCCAGCCTTGGCCAGGGCTCCCTGTGCAGACTGGCTCTGAGCCACCTTTGTGACATCACGTGACAGAGGGTGGGGACTCAGGCAGCTGGTTGCCCCACGACCGGGCTCTAGAATCCTGTGAACACTATTTATTGGGCGTCCCTGCACTGGCCCAAGGCATTTCTGACTCGAACGTCCAGTGAGACAGTCTCGGGGCAAAGATGCTCCTGATCTAGACTGGCTCCATGGCTAGTCAGGGTACCGACAAGATGTATGAAGTCAAGCTGGCCCCACCTGGGGATGGAGAGCCAGCGACAGGGATCCCGTCTGATTTATCCCCGGATCCAAATGTGGATTCTGGGGAGATTTTCGAGAAGAATGAGGATGAAGCTGTGAACCGAGATCCAGGACCTCAAGACAACCCACAGCCACAGGCCCAAGACCATGGTGCCGCCAACGTGGAAGAAAACATTCTCGGGCTCTCCTTCCCGAGGAAGCTTTGGAGGATCGTGGAGGACGACGCCTTCACGTCGGTGCGCTGGAACGAGGACGGAGACGCCGTGGTCATCGACGAAGACCTCTTCCAGCGGGAGGTTCTTCACCGGAGAGGCGCAGAGAGGATCTTCGAGACCGACAGCTTAAAGAGCTTCATCCGCCTCATGAACCTGTACGGGTTCAGCAAAATCCGAGCCAGCAACCCCTCAGGTCACTCTCTGGGGAACAAGAAAATGATGGTAAAGTACAAAGGCCTCGCCTGCCCCCTCCCCTGTCTCCCCTGTTCTCTGTCTGTCCCACTCACATAGTCCCAGCGGACTTAGATGACTCCCCTCCCAGAAGGGTTTCCTTTCCCAGGACAATCTCTTTCCCATGACCCTGTTAACAAGGGAGAGAAAGGCTAGGCCTTCCCCTCGAATCTACAAGCCCCTCAGGGAGAGAGTGCTGCTGGGCCCAGACACAGGCTAGGTCATGTCAAATAGGCACGTGGACACCTGAGCCCACATATCATGTGTAGTTCATGAGCTTGGCCTCTCGGGTTGGACAGCCCCGGTGGGCAACCTAAAGGGATGCCATCACAATGGAACCTGGCCATTGTGACAGTGGGGGTGGGGGGTGGCTGCCTTGGTGGCTGCGGCCGCCATGAACCTTCCCCTCCCACAGTGACTAACATGAGGACTCTTGTTTCAGATCTACCGAAATTCCAACTTTCAGAGAGACAGGCCCTTGTTCCTTGACAATGTCCAGAGAAAAGGTGACCTGAAAACCACCACTGCGTGCTCAGGGAGCAGCGCAACCACTCCCAAGAGAAAGAAGCCCACGGCAGCCACAAGACATTCTCCACGAATCCATCACCAGGAATCCACCAAAGAGGACAAGAAGGCCCCCAGGGAAGCCCCAAATGCTCAGGGACCCAGTGGCACCCAGTCATTCACATTCTCTGGCATCTGGTCTCTGAGCAGTGTAGCCGGGTACGCCACCGAAAATCATGGCCCCAGTGAGCTGGCTGGTCCCAGTGGGGAGGGTACCTCCAGGAATGTGATGTTCGCATCCCCGGCCCTGGCCGGGAGGGATGGCGCAGGGGAACTGCCCCCCGCACCCCCCGTTTACCCAGATTACAGGTCAGTGATGTCACTCTACAACACCTGTTATTCCATCCTCTTGGCTGCCCTCTCGGTCATGTCCCCAAACGAGGCCCCAAGTGAGAACGAGGAGCACGAGGGCTCCTCGGATTACAAGTGTGCACTCTGTGAACACTTCAAGGAAAATCCGGGTCCCTAAGCTCACAGGCCAATGGTGACAGATAAAAACACCACTCTGTAACCGCAAATCTATTTTCGGCTTTAATAAAGAAAAGCAAAACTCTGGCAGTAAATAAATGACCTACTGAGCAAGGCGAGTCTGTGTTGTTTTCTCACTTTCGATGCTACCCGTGCCTCATCGGATACCCCCAAGGAGGCTGGGAGTCCTGGCCCAGGACAGGTTTTGGCCCCCGAGAGTCCTCTTTCCTTTGAAACAGCAGCATCTTTGCACACCCAGCGGAGGAGCCGGCTAGGGAGGGGCGAGGCAAGCCCGGGGGGGCGGGGACCTGAGCATAGCCTCCCTCCAGACCTCGGCAGAGTCCCCTTATGTCACTGACCTATCTTGAAATGGGGGAGGGTGGGTTTCCTCAGGGACCCCCTCCCCCCATGATGCCGG